>NW_023998414.1:30387994-30483557 GCF_014805625.2 Glossina fuscipes | reverse complement strand
AATAGCAAGGAGTATGTGATGAATTGGAAAAAATTCAATGCAAGACATATGTAATTTCTGTTTACGCGATAACGCGTTTCACTTACTTAAATGAAAGCCATATCAGCAGATATATAATTTTAAAAAGTTTAACATCAAACTTTAACTAAAAACATTCTTGGGCTATTAAGGTGTGGTGCATAAAGCACTTTCTTTCTCTTCTTTCTTATTCTTCTCTTTTTCAGTCCTAGACGTGACTTGTGCGAAACGATATATAGCAGAATTGTAAGCCGACAACTTTTGAATTTTTTCATCACGATACGGTTTCTCATACTCGATTTAATACTTCGAGTATTGTCTTATTTTCCCAACTTAGCGCTAATTAATTTCTGATTTCTGGCTATATTCGGAACTTAATAGGTCGCTTAAACAAATTAAAGTCAACCGAGTAACGCGTTTTGTTCGATGAAAGGGATCAAGCGATTGTAAACATGTTTGCCATGAAACATTTATCAATCTAAGAAACAGTTCAGTTAAGTTTGCGGTATATAAATGAAAAAGTCTTGCTAACTTGCTTTCCATTTTGTTATAGGAAAAAGCAAGCGAAAGACAGGAGCTATATTGCGATGGATTGATTATTAAAAAAGTTTTTTTTTGGTTTTTTGCTTCAACGAAAATCATCGAAATATTTCTTTCCTAGAATACATAACTTAATCGTACAAATAGATAATAAATCGTAAAGTAATTCTTTCGAAATTGTTGCACGTGAATAAGAAACGTAAAGAAAAAAGCAAAACAAAATATGTGTGTGTGTGTGTTTTAAACTTGCCTTTCTTCCATTTGCGACTGGAACAAGACATCTACTCGTTCATATGCATATGCGAGTTTTGCATGTATTGGTCTGTCAAATACAAAACAACGCAAACGTGACTTTGTTTATAGAGAGACTTTCTTTTTTAAGCCCACCACCGGGGCATATGATATATGTGTACCGTTATTCTGTTTGTAACGGCCGGCAGACAACATGTACAAAAGACTCAACCAAAAATGTCTTTGTAAACATTTACGTTCGATCTCTACAAAAAGCAAATACAATTTAATATACGAATGGACGTAAATCTATCTTTGAATTACTTAAACTTTTATAAGGTCGTCTCATTAATTCGTCAATACGGATATGGCGAGTTCTATTCCACAATCTCACAACTCACAATTAAAAATGAAAATGCTTCATAATCCTTTCAATTCTACTCTTTACTCATGTCCTGTCGCACGATATTCGAAATGCGGATATTGACGGGGACTCCAAATTCGTTTTAAAGTCAACCTAACTTGCCTATTGGTTTTAGCATTTTTTGTTTCCGTACATATGAAAAAAAAAAAAAAAAAAAAAAAAAATTAAAAATTTGGATGGAATACAAGCATACATGGACATAGAAAAGTGTTAATAGAAAATCAAATAAACAAAAAAAAATAAAAAAAATAAGAAAAACAATCGATTCGGTGACCAAACACTCCATTCAATGATTCGCTGAATTCAATTGAATGATTTAGATATCGGTGTTTGCTTGTTTGTTGATTCAAGCTAAATAAGTTTTGCTACACTTTCTAATTATAGAAAAACTATGGGCAAAAGTAAAAGGTTTTTACTGTTTTCCCAAAGTAAAAACTAAACGTTTCATTTTTATATTAAGAGAGGAAATGTTTTCTTGCATTACTTCAAGGAAATAGTTCGTGGCTATTTCCCGAATAGATCGTTTTAGACTCGCTTATGCTTTGTAATGCAAACCTTATTAAGATATATGATATCATTGTGTGTTTGGTTGATGCATTTCAAAAGAAATCGTGCATCATGAGCTGATTTAATCAGATTAGAAGAAGTGTATGAAGATTCGAATTCGAATACGCAAAGACGCCAATCGATGCCCTTAGCAAAACTCAGTGAACGTCCGGCGACAGCCCAACACGGCATAGTTGAATTTGGCGGCCTGCCCCGTTCAAATTAGAAAACGCAAGACTTCTAGTCTTGTAAAATCCGATAGAAATAGTCAATGAACTTTGTCAACATCAACGAGTGACAGCTAGATGCAGTTTTGATGGGCGACGTATCATCTGCCATACAATTCGTAAATTAACCGCTCTATTATGCGAACTATTTGAATAGACAGACACCCATTGAAGATGGAAGATCTTACATATGTTTTATAGAACTCCCCGGTATATTTTTGTGCCTTTGAAGCACTTAGCCAATCACATATACATTCTCGGCGGAAAGTTTACAAATCTCCTCTAAAATATTAGCAGTAGTAATTATGGCCGAAAAGTTGGTCATTAATCGGCAGCATATTTATCAAATATTTGCATCAAATAAAGTATATATGTAACAGAGAGCGTAAATGGTAATAAAAGAATTGATTGAATTATCTGTGCCGGCGAAATTGCAATCGTTACGTGCACTTTCGTAATCTATCCATGAATTATGCAAAATAAACAAAAGCAAAAGAGTTACGCTTTCCCTCTTCCCTTGATCCCTTGATATATTTCGTTTAAAAAATGCTTACGAAGATTAACTCAATGATAATAAATCAAATAAAATGTAAACTGAATCTAAAAAAACTTTCACAAATCGCATAAGCTTTAATCTTAAGTATCGTATATTATATCGTATGCATTGTGATGGGATTTTACTCTATTTTGCGATCATGCGATATGACAGTTTTTTCTCACATAGAACACAATCTGTTATTTAGCTGAGGCAAAAGTAAAATTTTAAATGTCATAACCGCCACCACCCTACCCTGTCCACTGTAGGAGTGTAACCAGACTTCAGATCTTTGTAATCGCAAGAAATGTACATCGGAAGCTTTATATCAATGTGAATAGTTTTGCGATTATGACATTGAAAAACATCAAACATGATCGTAACCTTTTAATTCTATTTTTTTATTCTTATGAGATTAAGGTTAAAAATTTACTAAATCGCTCTATATATATGAAGGCTTCTCTTTCATTTCGTAGCACCAATATATGTCGGTATAAGTTCAACACAGGCACAGGTACATGGACTGGTATCACAGAGATAGATGGATAGACCAACTTAAATTGGTTCAAATCAGATACCGATTAGAAGAAGTAAGCAAGAGTTGCCTGGGCGTACTTAAACAAACAACACCGGGAAGTCTTACGAGCCGGCTAGAGATACTGGACAAATTCATGGACGAACCCTTTGTCAAGATACCGAACCTCTATGTTGCAAAGCTAATACCGTTCCATCGATTCAGTGTGATCATATCGGCGAGATCGGGCCGGGGGCGGGCCAGCTTTTGAATCTAGAGTGGCGCTGGAGTATGCGGCCGGAGTTTTTAAAAAGCCATACCACATGGGATATTATCCTTCCGTACCTCAAGCAGAAGTCTATACAATCTCCGCCTGTGCCTCCCTAAGAATCCCTAAGAAACTAATGCAGGAGAAAGTTGATATGCATTTAATCCGACAATCAAGCCATTAGGCTTGCAATTGGCCATTTGGCGATTGAGTGCAACGAAAGGGCTGACCATGTTAGGTCCTGAATCTTTCTTTGACGTACCAAGAAACCATACTAAGAAGTTGGTAGCGCAATGGATACGAAAAAAATCGGATTGCCATTGGAAGCAATGTACAAGACAATGTCAAGCGACAAGATTCATAACATTTTCTGGTATAGCACACAAGCTACTGGAACTAAGAAGTAGCGTCCAGCCGTTGGTCACAGACTTCTACACGGCTCATAATTTCGTCGTGCAACACCTGAACACCGTGATTATCTTCTATACCGATTCATGCAGATTCTGTCAAAGGAAGAGTGAGATGTCTCATCATATTCTATGTGAATGTGCGGCTAAATCTTTGGGGAGCACGTTATAATGCCGGACATGGTGGCGGGATTTACAAGAATCTTAAAACTGGATGGTTAAGGGCGCGAACAAGATCTTTTAGGTCGCGAAGGTAGATAGTGAAAGAAAAGGTGAAACTATATGAATGCATATAAACCTTAACACACCCTGTATTACAAGTAATGTAGCCCTCGATTCAGCATATAAATATATTATATATGTAAGCATTTACCTATGCTGCGGTTATAGTTACGTTCTGTTAGATGCGTACGTGGCGTGTATATGATACGATAAATCAGCGTATTTGTGTTTGTTGAATAATTACGCCATGTGTACACAAGTTAGTTTTAGGAAGCTTATACATCACATTAGTTTTGGCGTTTAATTACACACACGTTTTGCAGCCCGATATCAACGCATTGTAAAACACAATCAAAATGAGTGTGGATGGTATTTCCTTTCAAGTCGTTTTAGTTTTTTTGCAATTATTTCACTTTTCAATCTTTCATAGATATTTTGGCTTATTTGGGCAATTAGATGGACGAATTAAGGGACAAGTATAGCAATATATTCAATCAAAAACTTGAACTAATCAAGAGAATAAACGCATAACAGAATCTACAAAACTTGTTTATGGTCGGTCTGGCGTTTATTGCAAACAAATAAATTTTTTTCAATTTCCAGGTCATATTTATCTAGATACGTGTCAGTTTTCATAAAGAATTTCAAGCACTTTCTATTCTGCAAGTAGTTAACTGTTTTATACATATTCGATGCATAGCGTGGCATGCTAAACGTAACACTTTTTTTTTTATTGAAAATTACTTAGCTTCTTCATCGTTTTCTGCATATTAATATATGTACGGAAACTGGAGAATAACATTTAGTATACCATCACGACCCTAATGAACGATCTGAATAATAAATATGTGCAAAAGTGAAATTTTTTACTATAACAGTTAAATAAATTTATTGTACATGACTTGTATAAATCACTTCTAATTTCATTCAAGAATTTATTTTATATTCATTCTATTGATTGTTGAAAAAATAAAATTGAGGTTTTCGACAAAAGTGTCCCGCATTTTGTGCCTCATTTGTTCATACGAAACTTCACATTAATAGCAATAGTTTTCTATAAAATATTTCAAAGAGTGTGTGATGTTGTTGTTATGTTGCGATTCCTTCTTCTGCATTCCTATGCTAGAGAAATCTTTTATGCAGATAAATATTTTCACGAAATCTTACCCAGATATTTAGATAAGTAAGGATGGAATTCAAAAAATTTCAATTCGATACCAGAGTTGCCATTACATTGTTTTATCGAATTCTGAATTTCCAATGTGATTCAACTTCTCCGCATTACAAATGCTATTGAATTGAATTTCAATAATTAAAAATTAATATTTTTAATCTTTATATCCGCCAGTCAGATCACTTACATAAAGACTATACAAAGACTATGCAAATTATGTACAACTAATCCCCGTCTCCGTACACTGTAGATACATTCGCATACATGAAAAAAAATTTTTATGCGAAATTCACCGCATAGTCCTTTTTATTTGATACCCACACTTTGTGGTTTCCACTATATTTAGGATAGAGATAACATATGTTCATTTAAGGAGTGCACAAAATTATTTTAAATTTCTATCTTCTTAACCTTGTCATTAATAAGCATAAAATCTCAAAAAAATGAAAACCCGGAAAATTTATTCACCCAACTTTTTGTGGGCATAACTGATTTTGTCTATTTTTGCCACATAAATAGAAAAGTTTTCCGTAAAGTCAGTGTAGAAGATTTCTGCGGGCATATGCTTTGACCAATTTAGCCGATTTTCAATACCGAACCGCACGCATAAACTTTGAATGTTTTTACCAAATTTAAAGTTGATATCTTCATTTTTGTGACTAGAAGAGTATCAATAACACACGGACAGACGGACAGACATGACTTAATCGATTCAAAATTTGACGCTGATCAAGTCGCTTTATAGTCTTTGAAGCTTCCTTTCGGACGTTGCAAACATTATAACAAAACGAGTATAGCTCCGATCCTTCGGTGATCGGTATAAAAACATCATATTTGTTATCACTGATGTAGATAGAGTATTAAACAATCAAACTTTGCCTATTATAACGTTCCAAGTTTTATGTTTATTTAAAATGTGTGGAAAGAAAAAAAAAAAAAAAACGAGAAAAGCAATAAAATGTCTTACATTCTAATTACATTAAAAATTATATACGAACGGGTTAATAGGAAAGGTCTTTTCATTTATTTTGCAACTGCCAGTGATGTGAATGAACTTTGCTTGTTATTCATTCATCTTTAAGCGCACATCATCAAAACAGACGTCAAACACAATTTTCATGTCAATTGTAATGTATTACTGGATCCATTCAAATCGTTTTAGGACACGATATCTTAAATTGGCGAAATATGAATCGAAATGTTCCGAGTGAATGGACAAAACGAATGATTAAATTGATGATCAAAACTGATGAGGCTTTTTAGACTTGCCTTGGTTTAGGCAATGCTGTGTCGTGTTGTTTACGAGAACATATGTTATATGATTCAATAGTCGATTGACTAATGCCCGAATCGAATATTACATCCGTTAGAGATTTTTAAACTCTATGCACGCTACATGCCCATTATTAAATGAAAAGGCTGACTGACTATGCAGCGACATTTCTCTACATAAAATAATTCAAAATAAGAAAACAAACTTATATTTCTCGTGGAAGCATTAACATAAAACATAGAAAACGAATAAAGTCGAGTTTAATGACATTCCAGCTTATCGCACTCACTACGTGTTTATAAGACATTCTTGGGAATCAATTGTCAATGTGGGCAATTAGAGCTTTCCATAAATGTACAATAAAACAGGTACTTGTTTTAAATACATATATATATATATATATATATATATATGTTTTTTTTTCTAAATACATTTATAAAATAAATAAATAAAACTTGACTTTTACCAAGAAAATCCACAATAAAAAGAAAGAAAATAAATAAATAAATCTCTTCAATATTCTTCCTTATCTTTCTCGTATATTTCGTTGGCGTGCAAATATTACTGTTAGTCATCAACTGGTGAATGCGGTGAATCCATTTGTACTACAGACAAGCCAAACGCAAGGTTGAATTTTACTAATAGCAAATTATTGCTATTGCGGCACACATAGGCAACGATAACAGATGGTGATAACAGAAACACCACACAAGACACCACGAAAATCATACGCTATAAATAATTTGTTGCTTAAAATGCATTCGAGTTCATGTCTAATTAAGCAACCACTCACTCAAGTTGTTAACTTTATACACACATACATACTGATTATTACTACTTATTTAATAAAATATTCATTTTGCATATAATACTAATAATAAAAAAATAAAAAATAAAAAAAAAAAAAAAAAAAAGCACGAAAGAAAGTCGGAATCACTTTGTAGCGAATTTTCAAGGCACAACACCTTAAGCGAACATATAAAAATTGCATAACATTAGAGATGTTTTCAACTGCCTGCTCAAATATATATATTTCAAATCAAGTTACAATTTTTCAGATATTGAAGGCAAGTTTGGGAATTTTTTTTCTCTCTTCACTTCGTCACTTTGCGGCTTGACGAGTTCTAATTTCGAAACCAAAACCCCGGACTTCTTTTTATGCGATCTTATAAATTTCATTTCCTTCCTACTCACATCAATTAACCATTTTTATACCCTACATCACTTCTGAGCTTATTACCTTTGTGCGAATGTATGTAGCATACATAAGAACTTGAGATAAATCCATCTTTTATTATACCGATCAATTTAGAATCAGTTTAAACTTGTCTACCCGTTTATCCGTCTTTTTTCTTTTTTTTTTTTTTTTTGTGTTCATCCTATAGGCGGCATATTTCCAAGATATTTCAATGAAATTCGGTGCACTGTACACGTGTTGAAAATTATTCCAATCGGACCAGTATTTCATCAAATTCCCATGTAATGCCTTATTTTGAAGTCGTTATATGCATAAGTATGGGATGGTGTAGCGTATTTTATGGTGATCCGTTATAATGTTTTTTATTTGTTTACTATATTTCAAGGACTATTGTAAATGATCGTAAACAAAATCAGATCGATATCTGCTAAAGGCTTGGCGTTATACATATCTTTTAATTTTCAAACTCATTGTCCAGCTGAGAGTAAGACCTCACACTATGGACAAGGCTTCCACTTCAGGTCTCAATTTTCGCAAATGTGAGATTGCAAACAACAGACGATGAACAGAAAAGACGGAGATGCTTAAATCGCCTCACTATGAAGACTCTTTTTAAGGTCTTTCTAAGAGTTAAACGAACGGATGAAATGATATTCGGCTCAGTTCTTATAGAAATAATAAAAATTTCATGTTTGCCTTTAAATGTCTTCGATATTCATTTCTTTAAGCAACTCTTAATGGTTAGAATCAATATTTGGTATAATCGTTTGATTTATTTATATAATTTTGTCCTCGTTAGTGATCGTTGCAGATTTCTATCTGTTGTAGAAGTGTTTAAAAGGCGTACAACAAAAGGCATTTTTCAACTTATATAATACAATATTCATTTTCAACTTATAAAATTGATGCCTAAACACTTTCTATCTGCAAATATTTCAAATGCCAACCGGTAGGACTCGATTGCATGTGGTAACCAAATTTCACGCTGGCTAACAAAGTCTATCCATTGCTTCGTACGTGACGAGCTTGTTTTTTGTTTTTTAATATAACCGTAACAATTAGTCAATCAGAACGTGTCCTTTGCAGGTCCAATTCGTGTAATGATCAGAAAGAAGCATGGAAAGAGAAAAAGATAAGTAGGGGCCTGCGACCAGATTAAACCCTACCGCGCAGAGATTTGAATCCGCGAACAATGATTAGATAGTCGCGATTCGTACCTTCTCCGCTACTCTGCTTGGCATATATCCGATTTTAAAGGATTTTTAATATGAAAGTGTATTAGAAAAAAAAAAAAACTAACCTGAAGTTTATGCACACTTCTACTTAACTTTGATTCACTATATTGATGTCACGTATCGTGCCATTATTGTCGTGAAAAGAAAAGCAAAAAACGATTAAGAAAATGATATTCGACTGCGCGTAAACATTATAAAGAGAAAATCAAAGGTATTTCGAGGCTCCATAATATAAGGTTGACGTGGCCGTCTGGTCCTTCATTTTTATTCAAGTACGGAAAGATTGTTTATAGAGTACACATGCGAATTTTTATCTTATACTTTATAAGTAACGAACAAAAAAACAATTTCTTTTTCTTTTTTTTTTTTTGCTTCTGAAAGAAGCGGGCTTATCAGATTTGGTCCGTTTTCAATACCAAGCTGCGTGGACGAACTTTCAATGTTCCTGCCGAATTTGAAGTCGATGTCATCCTTGCGATCAGACAGTACACACGCGGACATATGAACAGACGTACAAACGGATAGGCGGATAGACGGTCGGACGGATATGTTTGTACCAATTCGGGATCTGATACTAATCAAATATCTATATCTAGAAACTTTCTTAGGGGTTTCTGAGGCTTGATCCTAGATGTTGCAAACGTTTTCTCAAAATTAATATGCTTTCATCTTTTTGTAATGGGACATATAAACATATATATTTATTTTTCTGTCTATTTTTTTTTTTTTTATTATTTTAGTTGTAGTTTTATTTATTTATTTTTTTTTTTGGTGTTATATTTTTTTACTTCGCACATTAATTAAATTATTATTTTTACGTTTTTCATAGTTAAAGTCGTACGTATACGTCTAGTAAGCTTGTCTCTCGTGTTTTTTTGTTCGACAGATGATTGAAAAAACACATTTGTAGTTGTTTTCGATATATCTTAAGAGTTTCTATGCAAAAAAATTTTCATTTTAGCTTGCATGATTTTATGAGGAACCTATCAATCGTGTAAAGCGGGAGATGGGTGTACACTTGTATGCGATTTTTGATTCCAATCTTTTTTTTATTATTATAAACGAAACAATGAAATTAATACATATTTATATGACGGTGATGAGTATAAATAAATAAAAAAATAAAAAAAAAAAATAAAAAAATAGATCAACCATGGAATGGATACGAACGATTTATACACAAACTGGCATTAGTGTTAAAACGTAAGATGAGTAATATTTTCTAATTACACGATTAGTAACCGCACAGAGTGAATCAATTATTATATGAATCTAAATTTTCTTTAATCATATACATATATGTAATAAAAATGCAATAATTACGGCAATAGCGACAGCAACAATAATGATGACAACAATAAGAACAATAACAATAACAACAACAACAACAACAGCAATGAAAGAAAAAATAAATAAATAAATAATAATAGATAATAATAGATAATAAGAACAAAACAACTTACCCAAGAATTATCACGAAATTGTGACATATTTTACAACTCCCAAGCAATAATACTTTTGCAATTAATGCAAAATAATTTTGTAGAGTTTAGCGCCGACCGAACAACAGGACGACGAAGAGAGACAAGTTAGAGAAGATCAAATGAAATATAAATAATTTTTCACTTGCTTCTTTTATTCTTCTTCTATTTTTGTTTTAAATTTAATATTTGGCAATGAATTCAAACAATAAATTAAAATCTGAAAAGAAATAACGAACACCAACAATAGAATCAATGCATGATAATAAGTCTGTACCTTATTTAACAAAAACAAAAACAAAAAAAAACAAAATAAATAAATAAAAAAAAAAAAAATATATATATATATATATATTATTCTATTGAGATTATTCAAAAATTTTGGACTACTTTTTAATATGTAGTCATTTTAAATGTCAATGAATTTTAAGTTAATCCACAACGTATTATTGTATTGTATATGTTAGGTTAGGTTGGTACGAAAAACAAACTCAATCAAGCTGTTGTGCCGATATTCGCTGTCTCGGCGAAATAAAATGAAATTTTATTGAGCTTAAATTGAATTTCTCATACTCTTCAAGAGCTGAACTTATGTTATTTTCGATATTCTAAGTTTAATTAATTTTTAATGAAAAATCGTACACAACATATATATATATGCAATGACAAACATACATAATATAAGTGCACGAAAATTATGATCAAGATTCAAGTTAAATTGCGCGAACATATCGAATATCAGAAATGTTCTCCTTTTCTCTAAATTAATGGCACTTTAACAGACGTTTGTGTCGATTGTCACGTCATCAAATTCATTAGGATTTTAGTTGCGCTTGATTTTGTCCGATACAAAAAGTGTTTTATTTTTTTTCTCGATTTTTATAATGTGCGTGAGGAGATGATTTCTGACTATCATGAAGTCATGAAGATGAGACTTGGATCGAGTATCGTTGCAAAAGATGAGTCAGGGGCAATGAAAACAGATTTGGACGAGGATTATCCATAAGACAAATGGACTTTGTTTCACTGATGTTCTCATAAAGCCAATATACTTTGTTTAAGTGCTATAAGAGTCCTGCATGCTGACCAATTTTATAATGAATTTGATTTTTTGCAAAAATTGCGTTAGGATCGTGAATGACAAAATTGATATGATTGTCTTCTTCTTCTTCTTCGCTCCGATCATTATAAAAATCAACGAAACACAAGTTTTACTTGTCCCTTGTATACAACTAAGTTTTTGCTAAATATGTCAAGAGTTTCATATCGTTCAACAAAACGCGTTCACGAATTAGATCGACGTCAGACCCATCGCAGAAGCAGAGAGGAAAAAAGTGAAAAACTTTAACATAAAACCCTTTAATTATCATATTCGTCGCTTTAATATTGCAGTCATTCAATACACATTATATTTGGAAAAATTGCTAGAATGCGAGATTGAAATAATTCAAGAGCGTATGCACTTGTACGTAAGCGGGTATTTAAATGAAGAAACCATCAGTCGCCTATTAAATGGACAGTACGGTTCAACTTTTAAATTGGAATGAAAATTCTGTAATCGAAAACCATTTTTTATGCTACACACAACCAATAAAATCATTAAGGCGGCATTGTAGGCAGCCTTTTGATACCATGTTTTCATTGCATGCGAGTACCCAATATTGAAGTATTGTCAAAAGGAATGCAAACAAGCGTAACTGCTATAGACATAATTAACAATTTGCTATTATTGTAAATTCGGGCTGATAGAAAAGTTCGCAGAGCGTTAAGCTATGCAACAGGAAATTACGTGTGAATGCAAAAATGAACATAAACCGGAACATAAAACATGGGAAAACATAAACATTGGTATGAAGATAAATATAAATATGCATAAAAAAATATAACTGAAAATATAAATATAAATACAAATATAAAAAAATATATATGCAAATAGATATACAAAAAAAAAAAAAAAAAAAAAACATAAATCTAATATGAATATGAATATAAATATGAATATAGATATGAATATGACAATGCAATAACATTAGCAAAAGCCGCGACTTCACACGTCAACCTATCGATAGTGTTAACCATTAAATATTTTTTAAACATCGCGTCACATTAATGAGATAAAAGAATTATCGCAAAGATCCTGATATTCAAATGCATTTAATGTCTAGCTTCGGACGAATTTATTAAAGGCCTTTTTTTGCTAAGTACTGTACTGATTGATTTGCCTTTAGCCAAATAAGAGGAGAGTGCAATGCTCAACTTTCTTAGATTAATTGCTGAAATAATCGGATGTCTTTTTTGAATGTCACGGAGACCTTAATAAGGGAATTGCCTTATCCGCTGTTTTACTTTTATTTATTATCGCACAAGAAAAGTGCTCCTGGACAGCGTCCTGTCTGAGCTGAACAAATAAAAGTGGCATCACGGAATTAAGTGTGACAAGCTTCGAAAGGGGGAGTCCCTTCAAGAGATGATAGAAATGGATTGCTCCGCGAACTTTTCAATTAGCTTGATTAACGCTATATATATAAACAGTAAATAGCATATCATAGTATATGACGCTAATACATCACAATCGACTAAACATACTAAAAACAATTATCGAGACGTACAGAGTTTAACTGACCAAAAGTGTACTCAATTCACTTTAAAAATTTTTCATTTATATAAAAGTTGTTTACGTACGTACGTTTGCTTTGCTACAAACATGGTGGAGTAACCTGCATACGCTCTTATAAGAAAACTGAATGTATTGAAAGCACTGAAGCGTTAAGTCAATTATATAGAAAAAATAGAAAATAAAAAAATAAAAAAACGAAAAAGATACAACATAAGCACACCTGAGAGTATAACAACTTACTATAAAAAAATATTTTGATTTAATGCACAGCAATGTTGCTTACGTATTTTTTTATTTATTTATTTATTTATTTTTTTTATTATGTTACATTATTAATATTATTATTATTATTGTTATTATTATTATTATTACTATTTTTATTATTTTCCCATGTTACGTCTACAGGAACTTTGCATTGTTATTAAATTATTTAGTTTATTATTACTTTGTAAATACATTAACGGGAAGGGGAAAAAGGCGGACAAATTAGCATTTAAAACATATGCAACAACACACCTTTCATACTTTTCTTTCTTTTACTTTTTTTTTCTTGTGCTAATAACTTGGTTAACTTATTTGTAAATAAATCTAAATTTTTGTTTTCCTTTTTATTTTTTTTTTGGGTTATCAAAAATTTTCCTCTTATTTATTAATTATAAAAATAAATTCTTCACTTTTAACTGATAGTTTTTACACTTTATTATCATCTCATCCACTTATCAGCCATTCACTGCTTGAACTTCAACGCTTTAACGTGAAATGAAACTGCAAGAGCTTAAAGAACTTGAGACATTTCTATAAAAAGGGATAAGAAATAACAAAAACAAAAACAGAAAAAAAAAAAAAAACAATTTAAAAAATACAACAACCAGTAAATTAACTTCTGAATGCTTTTTTGTCGAACAAATTTACTGAACGAATTAATTTTTGGAATTTGAAATTTTCGCTTCTACATAACAATTACGCTTAATAAACTTGTTCACTTAACACAACAAAAGTTTGTGTCATTTTTTTTTTTTTTTTCTTATTTCTCTATTGTTAAGATTTTCTTTTAATAACAAATGTTGGTATATAAACTTGAAGTGTATTAAAAGGAAAAAAAAAAAAAATTTATTTTATTTTTACTATTATTACCATATTTTTTATAAGTACTTTATAGTTTTAACAATATTAACAATATTATAGATATTTTATTTAATTAAGCATTGATCGTACACGTTAACAGCTTTCTTCTCAATATTATATTTATTTACGTATATTATTTGCGATAAGCTTTCGCGATAGAAAACTAACACATATCTACCGTCCGAACCGTTCAAAAGTTAAAAACCAAATAAGAGAAAATAAGAGAAATAGAGAGATTATGTATGAAATTTCGTAGTAAAATTTTTCACTCACCGCACACGAAACGATAAATATTTAAGAGAATTGAAACTATTATGTATAGAAGTAATATTTTCTTGTAGACCAGATTCTTTAGATCCTCCAATTTTTCAATGCACCGGTTAAAATGGTTGATATACTTTCATATTTCCCATCCCCGGATTGAAAATATTGATATGGTATAGGACATTTTTAATGAGTGCACCTTCCCTTTTAAGTATAGTTTATCTTTACGGTCACGCTGAGTGACAGCGTATTTAGATAACTCTTCTCAGTTACTCATCTCAATATACAAAAATCGGTATACGATAACAATATTTTATTAATTGAGTTAAGATGAAGTGGTCAAGGGAAAAAAAACTTTTTTCCCGCATCGAAATTTTTTACTGCTTTTTCTTCTGGAATTCAGCAAATCAACAATTGATTTGCTGCGTGTAAAAAAGTTTCAATGTGAAAAGTCATATAATATGTATTCATGTTTTATGATGAAAATAGATCTAAGATAATGATTTTATATACAAACGCTCTTCTTATTTGAAATATTTTCAATTTTTCTCAATTTTTCACTCGATTAATATTTTTGAGTTTCTTTTCTTTCATTTTTTTCGCAATTATTCAATTCCTACAACTGCTTTGTACATTAAATTAATTTTATAACGGAGAAAGACACATTAAGCATATAAGCACGGTTTTCCACCTTGAGGTAGGCGCCATAAATAAATTGTTAAATTCCCTGTTAAAAGGCAAAGCACAGAGTCGCTTTTAATAAATAAATGGTTAAATGCCCAACTAAACAGATCAAAGATAATCGATTCTGTTAAATAACAGATCAAAGATAATCGATTCTGTTAAATAACAGATCAATGATAATCGATTCTGTTAAATAACAGATCAAAGATAATCGATTCTGTTAAATACAAAGCCGTCGGCAAAACACAGATTTGAACTTCGAATTTGTTAACTTGAGAGGAGAGTAATTAAATGAGCGAACTTCGAATTTGGTAATTTGAGAGAGTAATCAAATGAGCGACCACTTGTTGCAATATAAAGAGTTGGGCAATTTCATGTGTAGAAATAGCACATATCGGAAACATTTACCCAATGATGTAGATTACCCGACTGAGGAAATCTTTCATACATTCAAGGAGTTTTCGCTTTTCCGTTGCGCATATGCATGAAAAAATATCTAAGAAGTGATACAGATTTCTTTCAAACAGAAAGTACATAAGAAAAAGTTATTAGACTTGTTCATATTTTTGCTGCTAAACCGAAAAAACGCACAAGACATCAAAATTAAAAATGTCACAAATTACTTGAGAGCGATCTACTACTACTACTGCTACTACGATTGCAAACGGTCAAACTAATTTTAAATAAAAAATTACTGACAAATAATTTTATATGTATTTTATTCTGAAATTTCGCCATCTCTATGGCTATTAGTGGTTCATACTGACGATTTTCAGGGATTATGTGCATGATATTCCAAAGAAAACACTCACTTTTATTCTGTCCAAGTACGAACACACGCATGTATGATTACGCAATCACATCGGATCAAATTAATAAATTAAAATCTTAGGGCTATCATGAAATACCAAGTGCAGCAAAGACTCCAATGCTTAGCGATACTGACAATGGGGCTATGACCGAAGTTAACGCATCATCGTTTACACCAAAAAAAAAAAAAAAAAAGGCATAAGAAATAAAAGAACAAAATTCTCATGTTCTATATAGTTTGCAGTGGGCGCAGCTGATTTCTTCTATTTTCAAAATAATAATATTCCAATAAAAGTATATAAATAAAAAAGTTTTTGCCGTTGTATGCGTGTCCTTTGAAAAGTTTCGATCAATTCGAGATTCTCTTGTAAATTGTTTTCCACAAATACTACAAAATTGCACAAGTTGTACAGACAAATGCGCACACATAAAGGAGGCCATGTTTAAGAGCATTCTAAATTTGAAACTGGCCAAGAAGTTGTGTATTTATGGGGTTTTTGAAGCTGGTTTCTGCGCGTCATAAATGTATTGAAAAAACAATTAAATCTTGATACCCTATATTATTGGGCAGGCATGGTCAATTTTTTTTCATTTTTGTGCACATATGCTACAGCATCACCCATAGAATATGCTTTCAAATTTTTGTATATTTATTTACTATAGTCTATGCGTAATGAGCAAAACATCAAATTTTCATTCCTTATGAGAAACAGAGATGTTCTCCGTTTAAATGGTACTGTGGGCGTGCCCTTTCATCGCTTTGGTCCATTTTGAATACGTACGTACGTGCAAGAACTTCCGATGTTTTGTATCAAATTTCAATTCGATAGCTTCACGTCCAGAGAACTATTTACAGAGGACAGACGGACATGCTTAAATCGATTTAGAGTTTGATGAAGAGCCGATGAAGAACGTATATACTGTGTGGGATCTCTGAAGCTTCGTTCTCGGCCTCGCAAGCGTTTTGACAAATTGAATGCACACTTCATTCTTCGGTGATTGGTACATATATATATATATATATATATACAAACAACTTTGTGAATACTAATAATTTTATAATAATTGTTTTTGCTTGAGACCCATTTTGATCCTAAAGAACCAAAAAATTATTGCAAACATAATAATGTAGCGGCTATGACTATATATTTCGTAGAAATAAGAAGAAATTTTTTTATACGCTTTTATTTGCAGAGCAATAATTGAAAAAAGTTGTTGCACTTCAATTAAGTACATAAGATCGCTTTTAAAAGTCTTGAAAACATGCCAATTAGCTAACAATCTTCATTTTGCGAATTCATTTCTTTCTCTCAGATGACTTCAAGTATAAGTTAATAATTAATTTTCGTAACTTTCGTTTAGTGTACGGAAAAATCATAAGTGTTTAGATTTTGTAAAGAGAATTTTAAAAACTTACCTTAATCGACTAATTATTAATTGTTAATTGCGTATAGAAATTAATAAAAATTAACAAAAAAATTAATACCAAACAATACACAAAAATAACAAAAGACAAAAAAAACAAAAAAATTCATATCATTTCAAAAAACATTATCTCATTTGTCGATTAGGCTGTCCGTTGTTGTTCTCATTAAAATAGTGAAACATGGGTGCTGATCCTGGCTGACGTTATCGATGACAACCACAATTGTAAGTTTTTATTGAACGGCTCGTTCACTATGCATATAGGCACATTCATATTTTCGTTTTGGTCAGCTTCTCTTCCCCTTCTCTGGTCCATGGACCACGTAACGACACATCCAAAAAAAAAAAAAAACCAAAAAAAAAATGGATATATTCTTAAGCAAAATAACTAATATTTTTATTTTAAGATGTAATAATATGTAAATTATGTAAAAAAATATATGTAAATTTATTATATATTTGTTTACGCCAATCATTTCAGTTTTACAACAATGTCAACAATTTTTTTTTTTTTTGCTTTTTCAAGATTTTCTCACTTGGTTCGGCTTTCTGCGTTTGTAGCGTTTAAAATATCCGCCAACATACTTACACGAAATCTGTTAAAAGAGCTGTGTAACTCACGAAATCTGTTAAAAATCTGTTAAAAATCTGTTGCAAAATGCACACTTGGGCAAAATAAAAAAAAAAAACAATATAAAATTGGGGAAGTTTTGCCGACGGCTTTGCAATTAACATAGAGTATTAATTTAACGTTGGCTTTGCTTGCCTACCTTTAGGTGTAAATTAATGTAAATTAATTGCACAAGTTTTTTTATGAATATACGTTCAATGAATTTGCAATAAAATATCTTTGTCTACATACATAAATACATATATAAAATTGCTTTCCCTCCATGCATAAGAACAATTACGCGAAGAGGTATAGGGTCCGTAAGCATAGCTCTGCGGCCTCGTTTCTTTTTCATTGTTTTGTGACCAATTTTTTGTATTTTGTATTTTAGAGCATTTAGAGCATTTGACACCAAATCAAATATTAAACGCAATATTTAAAATGATTTATTTGTGAAAATGTAAGAAATTTATTATCTTTTTTTTTTTATCATATGTATCGTTTCGAACTTAGAATCTTGCAATATGATCACCGTAATTAATTAATTGCATTGAAAAGAAAGAAAAAGACTTTATGCAAATTTGTACATTGTTACGTTGCGTCTGCATGAGTAGTCAATAAATTTGATTTCTGTATTTTTCTTTTAAAAAAAAAAAAAATATATATATATATATATAATAGATTGAGAAATAAATCCTTTTATGTTTGAATTTTTAATAGATTTAATTGAGTTAGGAGTTGTAGATTCTCTATCAGCCAATATTTCTTCTTCGTTTTTCAACACTTACAAAGGCTTTTATCTTTAACTTTATCAAAAAGGATGCTTTTTTTAAAATCTTTTTGGACTTTCCCTTGTAGGATGTCATCCGCCGTAAAAGTAAAGTAACCCGTAAAACATCCTACAAATATTTGGGCAAAATAAAAAAAAAAACCGATCTCATTGAACTGACTCTATGATTCGACGAATTGAAATTTTTTGAATATCAAAATTACTTTCTCATGTTTCAACGTTGAAAATTAAATCTTATATATTAAATTATGAGAATTAAAATAAAATATGAAATTGCAAGTAAGCAAAAATTTCTACACTCATAAATGAAACTCCGATTTGAAGTAATTTCATTATTAATCAATCCTTCAACTTAGAAATATTTATTTGTTGCATTTCATTCTCATTAAAACATGTAACAAAATATTCCTTCTCTTTTTTGTTTTTTTTTTTTTTTGTTTTTTATTCCTTATAAATAAAAAATATACTCTTAAACAAAATTAACACATTTAATGTTTGGAAATAGCACACCATCTATAGAGAAGCAAATATAAAAAAAAAAGAGCATATATACGTAGATATATATATATATATATATATATAGTTTTTAAAGCGAGAGAAATTAACGAACAAATAGACAAGTTATGAAAAATTTCTTTCTCCAAAATTACATCATTTTTTCATCAATTTTTTTAAATATAAAAATGGCACAAACTTTCTATTAAAACTAGTTATTATATAACAATTTTTTCTTACTTTAAACGTTTTTTTGCTTGATTTATTTATTTTTTTCTTGCTTTTAATTCTTAAGAACTGTCAAGAGGCATACAAAGAGAAAGAGAGAAAAAAAATTTCATTTTCATTTATTTGTTTTGCTTTTAACATTCAATACAAGACAATGCAGTAGAGAGTATATAAATAGTATAAGAGAGGAATGTAAGTTTTTTTCTTTTTTAAGTTAAGTTAAGGTTTAAGTTAAGGTCAAAGTGAAACGTAAAAAAAAAAATAAAAAAAATAACAACAACAATAAAAAATATTGAGTTTAGTTAGCGTAATTATGTAAACATGCATTCTATCCGAAATACTATTTTAAATATCTAGTCGCCTGTATAATCTTTTTTTTTTTCTTTTTTGTTAATTCCATTACTTTTGCTTATTAGCATTTAAAAATAACGCCAAAAAATGAAACTATTCCAAAAACGTACACATGTGTACATGTACCATAATTCCTTTAATTGTTTTTTTTTTTTTTTTTTTAACTCCATTTTACTTTCGCGTATTGATATTTGAAAATAACGCCCAAACGCGAAACTACTCATAAAAACATAGATTTACATACATTTTTCAAGTCTTTCCCGAAAACATGGCATCCATCATAACGCTCTTTGAAAAGCTATCAAAAATTAATGAGCTAATAATAGTAAAATAAATAGTAAATATTTATCAAGACGTAATAGCGTTTAAATGAGGATCGAATTAATATATTCTATTATTTTCTATATTTCAAATCTTAATCCAAGCTGTGCGAACTTGAGGATTTAAAAGAATATCTTTAAAATTCGACAACACTTGAAAGAATTCGCCTTAAAGACATGTGAAAACGCATTAGAATATTAAAAAAGAAAAGCATTAATTGGTATTACACCTGTCGTCAACGTGTAATTTCCATCGTCTCGATCATATATACGAAAATTGAATTTTTCAATGCTCTTCTCGACATCTATTTACAACGGGCGTCGAATACATTTTTTTTTTCCTTTTCTTTTCGTTTCAATCTGGGGACAGCACAATTTTTGTCACTTTTCTATATAAATTGTTTTTTTTTTTTTTTTTTTTTTTTCATCAATAACATGAATAATCGTGATGACCAAGGCCATTGAGAGTTCGTGGCGTATTAGAGTAAACTAATGGTCCAATCTAATCGTAAAGTGAAGAGTCGAATAGTGTTATGCCGCACAATCTTGGTGGGAAGCTCACATAAGCACTTTGGCAGATTACAAGCTCGTTAAACTTTTCTCTCGTAATGAATCTAATGATCTTGTGCCACGAGATCTATGGCAAATTAAATGCTAGCCTCATCCCACATGCACGTAAAGTGGCCGTAGATTTATTGTTTTCATAATAAGTTTTAACAATTTGTGTACACTGTACAGCTATGTATATATTGTAGTTCGTATAAATAATGGAAAAGCCTCTGAATCTTAAGCACATGATCCGCCTAAGCGGCCAATGATGAGGTAAATAATTTCGACTAACAACTCAATGGTCAATGATGGAGACAAATCTCAAGTTCGCGTAAAGTTTTCAATAAAACCGTTAGCCTTAGGTACTAAGTGAGTCTGGCTAAATTAATTATAACAATGATAATAAAACTTATTTACGTTTACTTTCGGAATCAAAAAATGGCTGACCTTAAATTAGAGATTTCAAATTGTTGATAGTGATACATTTTTTTCTTTTTTTTTTTTTTTTTTTTAGTCAGTATGTTCTGTTTTGTGATCATAAAATTATCTAATGAAAGGTCACCACGAACAAGTGGGATAAACTTTTTGATGTCTGTATTTAAATCAACTCGGCTTCTTACAGTAATTAAAAGTACGCATGTATGCCTTTTCGATTCTACACAAACACTTGAAACAATGAATTTTCAACGTACCAATCTAAATGAATTCGTTGACTTTGGCAAATTCGTGAAAACGGTATGAAGGGATCGACTCAGTTCGACTCATGTTCACCAACCTATGGATGATTTCGATTTTTATTGAATTTTTTTTTAATTTTCAAATCAAATCGTTTTGTTTCCAAATCAATGAAGAGAAATCTCCACAGGTAAAGACGAACGTCAATCCGTGGTTCAGTTACATATTTGCTTCGTAAAATCCCCAATGCGTATACGACCGAGAGATGGAAACTAAAATATGTCTTTATCTTTTCCTATTTGCGCGTCCATTAATGTGTTAAACAGAAGCCAATCTCAATGTCATTTTGCCCAAATTAAAATTACAATGACGACGCGTTTTCTTTAAGCATAAAATTTAAATCCTTAAATTCTTTCAGCGATAATCGATCATAACTATATCGACTTTACATAGTACGCTTTTCGTCTGGTCATAGTCTGTCTGCTTAAAGTGTTTACCATTAATCGATTTTCAGCATTTAGAGCATTCGCCTTTCATTCATTTTCATATACATACATTATATAAATGGGTGCAATGCTAATCTAAACATATTCAAACAAGCGTTTAATCCTTGAAATTTATCTCTCAAACAGGAATCTTAATATTTATTATAGTTAATTGTACATAATAATAGTGTGTATATCTGAAGTAAGTTAGCTCTCTGGCTTTTTGTTTTTATTTATTATAGTTAAACACTTTTTTTTCATTTAATATCCCTTCTTTTTTTTTTTTTTCTTTTTTTATATGTATTTGTAAATATCCTTTTAAGTTTTTTATAAACAATTGTTCCTTTATTTTATTTTGCTTTTCTTTCTTCTTTCACTACCATAAAATTTCACTCATTGAAAACCTTTTTTCTTTTCTTTTCATTTTAGAATAAATTGCACAAATAATAATGAACGAAAAACTATATAGCTATAGTGTGTGTTTGCATATAAAATATGGATTGTTTGGATTTTTTTTTTTTTTTTTCAATAAAAGCTGGTAAATAGAATTGAAAGATGATTAAAGTAATCATCGAACTTTGAAAATTTCTCAGTTTATTTATAAATTCAGTTCAGTTCAGTTCAGTTCAGTTCTTATAACTTTTTTTTTGTTTTTTCACTTCACTATTATTAGGTCACATCATCCATTATATATGTAGGAAATGAGAAGTAAATTATAATTGAATTTATTTGAATAAAATTTAAGATTTCTCTGAAAATCTTGAATATCATCTTCATTTTGAAATGAAATAAGTGAACACACTAAAGCATGGCACGGTCCACCGTTAAATACCTTATATGTCTTTGCTTAATAAAGTTATTCGTTTAACGATTTCTCATAAGTGAAGACTTATATAAGAGGTGATCAAAAAAGGAGTCCAATCCGAAGCATTTGCAATAGCGTTTGTTCTTAAGCCAATACGGGCAGACAGAGAAACATGTTTAGATCGGTTCGAAATCAGTGTAACAAAGTAATTAAACACCCTATACCAACTTACAGTATGAGGGTAGGGGCTTAAAAAGAAGTAGTTCGATTCGACATTTTCACAAAGTTTAACAAGTTGCATCAAAATATCTCAAAAATTGTGAGCTGTACATGGAACACAAAGATACAAAGAGGCCATACGGACAGACAAGTTTAGATCGAATCAGTAGTGATTTCGAATCGATCGGTATAATGAAAGGTGGATCTATTTAAAGTCCTTCTACCCACAACTGCAGTACGGTATAACATGGGTTAGCAAAAATTGATGGGATAAAGTGATAAGCAGCACTCTGAACACTTTAAAACTTTAATGATGGTAATAACATAACAATGACATAACAAACAAAATAGCATTGTCATTCATCAGCCGCCTCAGCCGCACAAGATACGAACGCTCGTATCATCTTGTAGTTCATGAAAAGTATTAAAGAGATTTTACGAGATTTTAAAAATTTTGAGGAAATAGAAGCAAAATCAAGTCAACAGCAAGTCAACGTTACAGCAGCCACCACTTTGATGTTGACATCGCATTGAAACATGAACCAAGAATAAATGTGCCTGCCAGAAGCACATCAAAATGAGAAAAAAAAACCATAGGTATTTTGGAATTGGGAAAATTACAAAATGCCGTCTTTTTTTTTTTTTTTTTTTTTTTTTTTTGATCAACCAGCTTTTCTGTGCAATTTTAAATCAATTCCTTAACTTATACGATAAGTTATGAAAAAAAAAAAATAAAAACAAAAAAAAAAAATAATTGCGAAAAATAGCAAAACTTCTTCTGCTTTATATTTTGACTTACGGTGTGAAAGAGTGAGTCTACTCTAAAAGAACTACTTTGTCACATTTATTTTAGGTACACAATGCATAAAACATCAAATAGTTTATTTTTTACAAAAATTTGCAGTTTTAACTTTTGCTCTTCTTCTTCTCAATATCTTAAGTTATTAAAATTTTTGTTCAGCTTAAGTATTAATTATCAAAATAGTTCAAGTTTGTTTACGATTTTTCGTAACTTTATGACAGTCAATTGATAGTGGACTTAAAAGTCAAAGATAAAACACTGTTTTGTTTATTCAATTTCTATGGGTGTAAATATGTTATTCAAATCCGGTATATATTCTATGGTATGTATTGGACTGCTTTTGCTAAAATATATACTTTTTTTTAAATATGAATATTTTTCCTTAATTTATTATCTATTACTAAATTTATATGCATATATATGTCCATTTAGATATATATATATATATATATATATATTAGTTACACTTAAAATAAGAAAACATCTATATATGACATCCCTTGTGGTTGTATATCTAAAAAACGTTTTTGTTTTTGTTTTTTTTTTTTATTTAAAAATTTGTAAGAGTTTTCATTAAAGCTGCTTGTCAATTATGTGTATCGGTATGTATGTATGGTACTTATGTTGTGTGTCTGTGAATTTTTTTATCTCATACGTTAATAATATTAAAGATAATAAAAATTAAAATAATAATAATACATAAAATAATAATTACAATAATAATAATATATCATAATATGTATATATATATATATATATATATGAAGATAATTGGTAATATTTTTAATTTGTAAATTAAATTTTGTGATAGTAAATTTTTTCAAGTTTACAAAATAAATACATAATAAAGCATGGAACAAAAAAGACAAAAGAAAAAAAAAAAAAAAAAAAAAAAAAACACACGTAGGCTACATTAAAATCAATAAAAAGTCGACCTGGATATTACTCTACGCCATAGGATGTTTTATAAGTAAAGGGCGAAATTAAATGTATTTAAAAAACATCTCTGTTACGCACTTCTAAACTTTAATTTAAATGTCACTCTGCTTCGAAAATACGTTTTACACAGCCAAAATGTTCCTCGATCCAATGGCGATTCTCTTTCTTTCTATCATTGGCCAAAATATTATAAACCGCTTTAAAGGTACAATTCAGGAAAAAACAAAGCAAGCATAATGAGCTAACTGCTAAACCGAAACCGGTTAGCAAGTTGTTCGATTTTCGAGTGAAAATTCGAAAGTCAGAAAGTCAGCACTATATACGAAAGCAGAAAGTAGACCTTCACTCGAATAGGCACTATGGCATTTAGGGACATGTAAGTTCTAAAAATCAGAAGAATATTTTATGGCTATTGGTTTATTTGGGCACATTGTAGAAAATGACTTTTGTAATATTCAGCTTTTCGAAAAGTCGTTTCGTTTTATCCCAACAGTGGACTTAATTACATTCTATCATAGCCAAATTGATAGCTGAGCCGCATTTTCAAGGCTTGTTTTTGAGAAGATTTGCTTGATTCTGCAAAATAGCTTTTGTTTGATGCCTTATCGGCTATAGAAAGTCGAACGCGGCAAACTCCGGCATATTTTTGTTTTTCACTATCAATAAAGTAAAAATGTGTCTGAAGAAAATGTGATCGAAGGCTAATGTCAAAACTGGTTTAGGAAATTTCGTTCCGGTAATTTTGATCTTGAAGATATACCACATGCCAGAAGGCCAATTGAAGCCGATGAAGACAAAATAAAGTGATTAGTTGATGCAAACTGACGAATAATAATTTGTAAGACCGCTGGTAGATTACATTAATCGAATTCGATCGTTCATAGCAATAAAATTTATGCACTATAAAAAAAATCGTTTATCATTTTGCCCAAAAAAAAAAAAAAAAAAAAAAAAAAAAAAACGAAATAACTTTCCGAACAACTTAATATATGCGCCCAATGTAAGAATTGGAGAATGACACAAGGTAAAGTAAGTCGCACCACTGAGAGCGTATTCAGTCCTATTGAACCTATTACTGTAATAGCGTATAATCGATCAAAATATTGCGACTGTTTTATTAACGACTACACTCAAAACAAAAAAATTGAAACTTTTTGACACAAAGTGCTAAACTTGATCAAAACCGGGAATATAATTCTAATGAGATGCTCAAATGTTGTAAGCAAATTACCGAAACAGTAGCTTATACTCCTCAATAGCATAAAGTATCTGCAAAGTTCAATCTCGGAATTTATTAGAAAAAGCTCGATCTCTATTGTCGAGGGCAAATATTCCACAAATGTTAGGGGATGAAGTTGCGTACACCGGAATGTATCTAACTGATGTAAATCTAAAAGAATTATTATTATTACAACAAAGGAGAGCTTTCCAATGTCCAGAGCTTTTGCTTGCAAACCATATGATTGGGTACTTGATGCAAAAAGAATTAAACTGGATACTAAGAGTAAGTAATACGTAATGGTTGGAATGGTTGAATATTGTCCTAACAGGCATAGACATTGAGATAAAGAGAAACATTCCATAATTCTCGATCGTGATTGCAAGTTTAATAAGTTCGAGCACGTAAATGGTGTATTACGAATAAAGAGGAAACTCCCATTATATTGTCGTTTAAAAATCAAATTCGAATGTAATAATAATATCCCAATTGGGGATTCTATAATCCAATTAGATGAGATGCAGAACAGTTTGAGTCCGATAGTATACGATGAATAAGAACAGTGTCAAGGGTTTAGCGTAGGTACCTGCCATGGTGGCTTAACCCTACGGTGGCCGATGACACACAAGCTATTTAAGCGTAACCGGCGCCCTCCGGAGAGTTAGCCAATCCCTATAAGCTAGGGGTGTTTATTGTGTATGGCTCAATAAACCCACTCTGGTCAGTCTTGGAGCCTATCCTCATCTCGATTTATTCCATTTTGCAATGATGGAAACCAAAGTCATCACGAATAATTCCCGAAGGGCCGTGCCCAAGCAGTTAGGGCTCACACATTGATCAACTGCACGTTCAGTGAAAGCAAAAGAAGAATATTATATGGAACACCGTTCTTCCGTCCAGGAAGAGTGTAATTCTTCATAGGTTTCAAGCAGTTAAAGTGAAAGAGGCGCCAAAAACATATAATGAAATTCAAAATATAGAATCCCGCAAGAAGTGGGAAGAAACCGTAAGAAATTAATTAAATTCCATACATAAAAAAATAATGTTTGCGAAGTTGTGAAGAAACTTTTTGATAAGAAGCTTCGAACATGTAAACGGTTTGTCGCTCAAAAGAAGAGGGAATCATGATAAGCTGTAAAGCAAGGCTCGATGCGAAAGCCTTTTTTAAAAAATACGACACTGATTATGAAAATATATATTCCCTGATTACTAAATAGACGAATATAAAATCGGCTTTGGCAATTAGACTAGCGAGCAGATTTATTGTTGCCCTAATTTCACTTAAATTGATTTAAAGAAAGAAATTTATACCATATAGATAGAAATACCAGATGGTTTAAAAACTGAATCAGACAAGTGAGTTTACGATTAAAAAAATGTAAAGTCGACGTGACGTTTGCTTTTATATACCTAAAACTAATAGCAATATAATGTTATTAATTATATATTTTGGTAACGCATTAAATGCTGGAAACGATCAAAACGATATTCGGGCAAAAGCCATCTGTCAACAATATTTGAGATGTCAAACAATGGAGAGTTAAAATATTACCTTGGAATGAAGATTTCTTATGAAGAAGAAGATAGTATAGCTAAAATTAAATCAAGAGGCAAGCATTGGTAATTTGTTTAAAAATTCCGACCAGGATAATTGGAATCCGATTAATAAGCCGATGGAAAAAAGTCTACAATTAAATCATCAATCAATAAACACGCAAAGTACATAAAGAATATTCTTATCTTGAGCTTCTGAAATTTTAAATTTGTAAGCCGCAATAGGAATTTAAAGTACTTGTTGGATGCGTCGGCATTAAGCGTAGTAGACAAAAATTCCAACAATCAAACCTTATATTAAATCTCATTTTGTCCAAGATCATATATTAAGACGACATATAAAAGTGGAAAAAATCATTACAGAAGATCAATTAAGTGATATATTTAAAAAGTCTCTTCACAGATCAAATTTAATATCAATTAAAAGCAGTTTAAAATTATCTAATTGAGAGGTGATGTTGTTGTAAAGAACTTTCTGTTGATTTTTATAGCTGGGAACTATGTGAAAAAGAGAAAAAAATGTTTTCTTTATTTTAAACTATAACAACTTCCACATTAGATTTACGGTATCCGTCAACTTCACGTGCTTGTGGTTTCAAGCTCATAAATTCCGCATAAGGAAGTAGATATCTTCAGACGATACTCGCCTTTGATCTGTATATATATATATATATATATGTACTTTTTTTCTGCGACACGTTCACTTTGCTATTTGCAGATGTAGTATAGCAATTGTTACTGAAGTCCGTCAATTTGACGAATAAGTATTGTAAACCGTTACAGTCGTAAAGACAAAGATAAGAAGCTGAAAATTGACGCAAACATTGCTTAATCCATTAGTAACACAAAAGGTAACAAAAATTCGCATGCACACCTAAAATGTGAAAAAAAAAAACGAAAAAATGTATTTTTGGAAAACTGATATCCAAGAATTCGTCATAATCAACGGGTTTAGTAATAGGTTAAATTGGTGGAATATACGATTTTTTTTTTTTTTTTATGGTATGACCCATCACTCAGGAAATGTTCGTTATTCGGGCAACGCGGTGACGGCCAGCAAGAAGTGGGGAAAGAGATAGGGAAGCGGCCGCAGCCTAGTAGGTGTGTATGTAAACAGATCACTCCGACTTTTTTTCGTCACACTCCCTGAATATAAACAACGCGTTATTATTCCGACCCGAAACTATGAAATGCTGAGAGCGGTCACTGTAACTCATTACAGTCCATGTTTTAAAAAGCATTAATACGGAATCCCTGCAATTTCGAGCATACGAGCTCAGAACATATAATTAAAAGAAAAAACAAAGGGATAACAAATAAAATATAAATATATCTATAGAAATACTGACAGTAAATAGATCAATATATTATATAAATGCACAATATACTCCTATATTTAGGGAATATATAAGGAGAGCTCACTTAGCGTATCAATTAACCCATTCTTTTTTCAAATGTCGATTATGACGGATGGGAAGACTAAGCAGACACAAATAACTCTTTGGCTATGTTTGCGAACCGTTCAATATATACGGTATATAAACTCAACCATAGTTAAGTAAACATCAAGCATAAGAGGGCATTATCCTAGACACAGATTCTAAAAGAATATTCTTACTTCTAAATTCTTAGTAAATAAGATGAAAAGGAACACATTAGACAATAAAGTCCTGGGATCTTTGAACCGAAATAGGGATTTGGTGTTTTGGGACAACATTGCAACGATTACCTGTACTTGTGATATAATTTTGAATTACTATGGCATAGAGTACAAACGGTTTTCTTTACTTCTTTCTTTTTGTAAATATTGGCACAATATTTTGTTTAATTGTTTACCTTAGAAGTCAAATCAATTTGCTCGCAAACTTAACCAAAACAAAATTTTACTGACCCTCAGTAATTAAAATTTCAAAATGTTGTTGACGATTTTCTATATAAGTTGATGGCTCGTTAAAAATTGCGGCATTCAATACTCTATGGGTTTCATTACGTGAGAAATCAATTTCATAACTATAGTATCAAAGTTCATCACTAGTCGGTGGTTGCATTTGTACGTACTCTTTGGGAAAGTAGCCAACCTAAAATCAGGCGTATCAATAACCCATTGTTTTTCTTTCTTTTTTTGTTTTTGTATTAAAAAAAAAAAAAAGAGAAAAATTTTAAGTACTACGTACCACATCGCCAACTTTACCACGCCACCAGCCACGATCATCTCCATCTTTACCAATTATTAACACCTGGCAGCCAGCCTTCAACTGTAACTGATTTGTACCTTGCGGTTCAAAATCAAAAATGGCAGTTCCATAAATCTCCCGAAATGGCCATTGCAATGATTGATTTAAGCTAACAAGTAATTGTTTAAGAAAAATAAAAAAAAAACTTTTTAATATGGTACGCAATGGGAAACGTTATAGATAACTTTTTATTATTACCCAGCAAAATTTTCACCCAGATCATTGCGTTCGTAATAGGAAACCAAATCAACTATACTTTTAAAACCACGCCTCGTAGATAAGCAATAAGTTACATTATCACCGTGATAGTCGCGATTAATTTTCATGTGCTTAATAACATTCTCATCGGTTCTGAGATTAAAAGGACATGTTAGTAGTATTTTATTTTAATTAAATTTCAGAACGGAAATTCAACTTACTTCAAACTTAAAGCATACATAGTTTCATTAGGATTTGAGGCACCCTGCGGGCGAACTCGCAACAAATAAGTACCAACACGTCTACGTTCCAATCGTATCTGAGCCGTTTCACGATCCATATTTCCCACAAACCTAAAAAATTAATGCAGAATAACAACTAATTTAATTAATTGCTTTATGACGAAATGCGTAAGTAACTGCATTTACCAATTAAATTCGGCCAATTTTCGATCACAAACTGGCGGAGGTATTGATACCGTTGTCTGTTTACAACGACCAGTTGACGATATGCAGCCTTTATGCACCGCGATCTCGCACACCTTACAGCGGTAACCCTGAAAATGAAAAAAATCGATTAATCACCGACTTGGCTCAATTAAGCTAATAATCAATTCAATTATATATAATCGACTTGGTTCGGCCGCAAATAATTTGAATAACTTTTTTCGCCGCTTCAAGGCGGTCTAGCGAGACAATTAAAACTGCATTTACACAGAATATCTGTTCAACTGAAATTAACGTATCGTAGATTATTAATGAAAGTCTATTAAAATCTAGATACTGGGTTAATGACATTCGGATTTGATTTGCGGAATGAATCTACGAAAATATATGTTTATTTTCACATCCGAGTGTCAATGATTGCAGCCATAATAATTCCGGTTACAATATTTAGACACTTGCATAATCATACAACATGAATCTACCTCAAAGTGAATAGAAGGTTCTTTTTCTTTATTTTCCTCGTTATTGGATTAATTGGGCATCTTTTTGGCATTTTGCGATCTTCTGTTGAAACCACAAATACTGCTATGGCTTTATCTTGTTTATTGGAAAAACCACAATCACGCTTCCTACGTACTTACCAATAAATTTTTATGAAGTTAATTACATTTCATGCATTTCTTCATCTTGCGACTGCATTGCGTTATTTCACGATTAAACGGCTAATTTAGAAAAAAACGAAACGCTAACATAGTCGAAAAGGTGAAATTCTTGTTACACTGATAGTTTTAATTTTGTTGATACGTTTTTGTTTAATTACACACGTTCATCTCTAGCTTCATCTCATGCTTAATATTTAAAAATGCTAAAATACTTTAATGATTATAGACGTATTAGTTAGCGCGGATCAGAACCATTTTAATATTTTAGATGGCTTCGCCATCAAGTCTTCTAAAGCAATGTCTGACATAGGTTGCAAATTTCAATTGTTTGCTATTATAAACACACTATATACACTTTTAATTCTTGTCTGCGGCTAAAATAGCAATAGACATGCTTCATTCTAATAATGTAGGTTTGATATTGAACACGCCCCTTCTATACTTGAAGACATTTCTAAATTAGGACATTTTTCTCCAAAGAATGCCTAATGGTACCCAGTTGTCTTTATGACAAACGAAATGATGTGTGCATACCCTCTTCCCCTTTTCTTGGATGGTGGGTATAAGAGACAATTACATAAAGGTACAACGAAATTAAAACGAATGTGAAAAAACAAACCTGATGTATTCGACCTTTTAAAAATTTGGAACAGTGTCTACAAGTGGTAGGAGCATCGAAAGTGAAGATCTCCATTTTGTGATCGGTGTTTCGACAACCTGGAGGATCTAAATTTTCCCTAAAACAAAATTTATATTTTTCTTTTCGATTTATGCTTTAAAAAATTGATATTCTACTTACATTGCCTCCGTTAAGGCTTTACGCCACTTATCTCTCTCCGGCTCTGACTTTAGATATAAAGTGAAAGCGGTTTTACCCGATTTGCGTGCCAACAGTAACTGATATTTAAAACGAGTATCACGCCCTAATGTGCGTCTAGAATGGCTTTGCTCTACGCGATATTCATTTAAATTGTGAGAGTCACGAAATCGATATTGCATATCACCGGCCTTGGCATTTAAAGGTTTAACTAAAATTAGGATTTTATCGAACACAAAAGCATAACGCAACTTGGTTTTTTGATCTTCGTGAGCTTTTATGTGTAGTTCACCGTCTAATAATAGACGGCCGTATTGCAAAAGATCATTACCATTTTGCGGTAAATGCAAATCTATAATGCTATCCTGTAGTGAAAAATATATCAATTAAGAAATAAAAATAATTCACTTAAAGCCAATCTAAAGAAAACTTACTTTAACTTTTTGTATAATCACCAAGTGATCAGAATCACGCTTAACCTCATTTATGTATTGAGACACATCGATCATGGCCTCTTTTGCACGCTCCAAAGAACGATAGTCTTCGTGCATCTGTTTACCAAATAAGTGTTATTATAAGTGGATCTAACAGTTTTAGATGAATTTCCAATACTAACCGGTGATGTTTCTTTGACTAGTTTATCCAATAATAAATGATACTTTAAAATACGTTGCATTGGCACTGACAAGATATCACGTAATTGTAATTTTCCCACATTATATTCACGTTCACATACCTTTTTAAATACATTTTTAATCATCATTTTAATTAAATTTTAAAAATTCTAATAATGTAAGTATTGACATATACCTGAACAAGTTGATCAATTATTTGATTTTTTTTACAAATATCAGCTAAATAATCAATGGCACCTAATAAACACGAACAATATTCACCATAGATTAGAAAAGGTTCCCGAAATTCCAAGAAAACCTGACTCATTTTCACTTTGGCATGAGGTTGCAAAGAATCACGTAATTTATCCAAAAATTTTGTATGTATATCTGCCAATTCCTAAAGAAATGGAAAGAGTTGAGCTAATTGTCACATTTTTTCAAAAATACTCCGCTGTTAAGAAACCTACTTTAATACGCGGAAATATTTGTCGCAACTCTTCTGGATTTAAATAGCGTTCCAAGGGCGCCATAAATTTAGTTTTTAAAGCATTTAAAACATCTAAATAATTGGATTCTGTATCAATCAGTTCACGTATAACGTAATCACGCTGTTCAAAACTGGTAGCTGAGGTGATCTGATTTTAAGGAATTTTAAATAAAATTGAAGAAAAAGTTACTTAAGAATAATTTTGTAATGGATTAGCTTGACTAAACAGTTAATATTAATTTACTAATAAAGCTGTCTTAGCTCATTTAGATGGCTAAATAGTGACTAATAAAAGTGTTATAAGTGCAGCGTTGGGAGTGAAAACGTTTTTAAGACATGTTTAAAAAATAGTTAATATTAACTGTATAGTAAAGTTAATGATTCATTACAACTCTCTTAGCTATTTTTTAAAAGAAATTTAGATAGAATTTGCACGAGTATAAGACATGCCGGTGAAAATATGTTAATTAGCAAGTGAACAAAAAATTAATTGAGTAAATAAATAATACCTGACTTCTGCTCGTTCTTTGTAAAGCACATAAATCTTGATAGACTTCTTCCTCTTTTGTATTAATATGTTCATCGACATGACCATTACATTCAACATTATCGTTTGTACTAATAACACATATGAAAACATAGAATAAAATTTAAAAGAAATAAAGTTCAAATAAATCAATAAAAATATATAATTGAAAAATAAATATGGAAAACATAATTAAAAATAACAACAAAAAATTGGAAAACAGACTGCAATGAGAAATTGCCAGACTGATTTTATTTTAACCATATTTTACCATCGCTAAATCGATAAACAGTAACATCTGTTTCTTCTCACACATCTCTAACTTAAATAGACCAACGTAAACAAACCAGAAAGAGTAAAGAGAACATGGTAATATTGAAAATTTTGCTCTCAACTCTTAGTCTCTCTCTAGTATTTTGTACAGAAAATTAACCTCAAAATGAAATTGTTAGAAAAAAAAACGTGAAGTTTTATTAAGGAAGGAATAGCTGCACAAATCACATCATTTCGCAAAAAAATCAAGACAAAGGAACGAATAAAAGTTATCTAAACAAAAGGTTAAACTATATAATACATTTTTTTTCGTAAATGAAATTCATATTGAACAACTAATGCAAATTAAACGAAATGTAGAACCGTAGATGACAGAAATCACAAAACGCAAACAGAAATAAACATAATGGAATTACATTCTTATGCCAAACGTAGAGGTTCGAAGAAGTGTGAGTGGTGTTTTTAACGTAAAAAAAAAAAACTTTAAGGATAATGTGTGTGTCTTTTTCTGTTGCATTTTTAGGGACAATAGAACAAAAGCGGAAATTGGTTCAAGCGCGCATTGAATATGATAGTTGGTTTAGTAATAAACCTAATAACAGTGTATTGCCATGGAAGTAAGATTTGCATAATGTTTTATTAAAATTAATAAGAGTTACATTGTTTTTTTCCACTACAGACAAATTCTTAGTGTGGCAAAATTGGAGGATTTCAATGTATTCTTTGTACGAAAGCAGTGGTCCAATATGGTAGCCAAGTATAAGCAGTACAAGGAACTATTATACCTAACGGTTAGATAAATAACTTAAAACTTTCTTTTAAAACCGTAAAGTTATATATTTTCATTTTTACGTTTTTCATCAGCAAGTGCGTTTAGGCAATGCCAATACTAAATCAATTGACGCTAAGATGTTGCAGTGCATCAATGACGCATGGGAGTTCTTTGAACCAATTCACGTATTTATGACACGTAAAACAACAAATCTACATTCGTATGCCTTAATACAAAGAGATAGTAATGAATATGACGACGTGAGCGAAGAAGATGAAGGAAACAATCATGGAGCAGAGGAAATAGAGGTGGAAGATGAAACATCTGTTGCCATAGACTTTAAACAGCAGCACAAAATAATGGATAACCATGAAGTAGAAATTCATACAAAGGAGAATGTACCAAAGAATACCGAGTTTTTGCAAGTTTCTACACCGACTTCGAACACATTTAGCAGCGTTAGTAAGGAAAGTTATGTAATGGCTAAAAATTTTCAGTCAGCAACCGCACTAAATCAGGACAGTGCAACATTTTCAGTACGAAATACAGATCATGACTTTTATTCAAAACGCTCAATGGAAATGCATTACGGCCAACAAATGGGTGAGCAGCAGCAACAGTTAAAAGACAATTATCAACAAAAACAACATCAAAGAAAGCTTGAGCAGCAACAATCAGGTTATGACTACCAACAAAATTTGCAGGAAAAGTGTTATGGTCATTTGCAAAAACAAGGACATCGAAAAGACCATGAATTTAACGAAGATCATCATATGAATGATAATAATATACAGCAACAACAACATCATCATTTAAGCTTTGATGACCATACTGAGACGCAACAAGAGCAACAACATCGCCAACAACTAAGGTATACACCCGATGTTGATCAAAATACTCAGGAATCAATGATGATTGATATGTTCAATAACCAATTCCCCCAACAATCACAACAACACTTGGGAAGTATTTTATCAACGCAATTAATGGATAATATAAAAACTGAAATGTTGTCATTAGAGCCGTCAGCAATTAAGAAAGAGCCGTCGGTATCTCCGATCAATATGGAGCATGAATTAACCTTAATAAATCAAGAAAATCCTGGTAGTAGAGCTAGTGGCGCCACCGAAGAAGTTCCTTCAACACACGCTTCAAAACGATCACATACCCAGCAAAGTGAACGTGATAAATATTATCGTCATAAACGCCATTTTAGTCGCCGTTTGGAGAAACGTTTCGATGCCTTATTGCAGGTAGTTGGACAAATAGTTAAAGCCGAATATCCCAACATAGATGTTAGCCCCTTAGTGAGCGTTGTCTCGTCAACAGCTACAGAATTAATTAACAGCGATAGCGACGAACAATCAAGTAACAATGACGTGGACGATAACAACTGTAATTTAAATAATTCTAATGAAATATAGATTAGAATTATAATGATTGGTACTTAAGTGAGAGAAACCATATGTAAACAAGAAAGAATTAAAAAATCACTGAACATATGTATTAAAAAATATTAAATTGCGTTACGAGAAGACAACAAATAAATTAAAGGAATGCGTAATCATCTTCCAAAGTACCCTAATATACATTCAAATTTTTATGATCTTTTCATTTAAACGATACTATCTATATACGTCTGCCTGCAGAATTGAAAGAAGGAAAAGAAATCAATTTATTTAAGTATAACTAAAAGAAAAAACGATACAAACGTGTAATTATATGTTTAGCAAAAAAAAAAAAACTTTTTAAGGTGTAATAATACAATTTATATAGTGCATAAGGTATGTATGAAGAATATGCGAAACATTTGAGATAGGAAATCAACGAAAATACAAACGCTACACTAAGGCATGCTTGTCCAATTGTTGGTTGCGACTAATTAATAGCAAAACTTTGTAATGTTTCCCGAAATTTTATACGAAAATCATTGCGCCATCATTGACAATATCGATATTTTCATAAAAATGTTAAATGTACCAGTTACTGAGAGGTATTTTATAACGAAAAGCAAGACAATAATTACAAGAGAAATATTGTGTTCAAGTGTTTGCTTAAATAATTTATATCATTAGCTACACTTTTCTTTCCTCTTTCAGGCAAATTGGCGGCTGGAGGTATATCCTTTCTCTTATCTGAAAGATGACGGTGCCATCTATCTGAATTAAAGATAACATTAAAGTATAAAACTTGATGAATACGGTGAGTTTAATATGTACTTGCATTCCAAGATCAAATCATAAATTGGGGATTTTTACACCCACCAATGAAAATCGGACGCGTTCTAGGATTATATGCGATTCTCTATCTTTGCTTATAGCACTCAGAAGTAACCGAGATATAATAAAGTATATACGTCCATGGTGAATAAGCAATTTCATCGTTTGTACAAATGTGATACATACAAATGCATATTTAAATACATAGCTTATATTTTAAAAAGGGCGTGATTCATCTAAAAAAAAAAAAACAAAAAACAATAAACAAACAAAAACACTTACAATTGAGAAAAATCTCTAATAATGAGAATTTTAAAAGGTTGTCGTTAATAATGTACAACCCATTAATCATAAACAATCTAAAATCCCATACAAATACTTTTTGACTGGCTTAGATGAAATGAAAAAAGATTTCTAATACATATTTATATAAAAGCGTTTAAATTGGTGGGTACAAAAGTTTCTTTTCAATGCAATTATTATTTTTTAATTCAATTCTTTTTCTTCTTCTTCTTCATTTTGCTTGATTTAGGCTATTTGTTGACAATAGCGCTCATATCAAAGACTCGAGAAAGCGTAAATCATCAGTTTCATCCTAAGGCGATTTGATCTTGCAGTCAATCAATTTTGTGATTTATTTTAACTTAGTCACAATACAATGCCTCGAGGTTTACCGAAAATGTTCAAATTTCTTATTCATTTTGTCAAACCGACATATGGCCAACTCGGTCAAAGTACTAAAGCCTTAATACGAGACAAATAGAGAAGGCTTCCCTTCTTTTCAGAAGCAAAAAAAAAAAAAGAAAAAGTTGCAGGTTTTTTGCTTATCACTCTTAAAATACAACAAATGCAACGATGAAAATATCATCAAATTCTATGAGTGATGATCGTGAATACGGATATTGCGCTTGTCCAACATTATACAATACCGAAATTTTTGTTAAGATAAATGTCGTGGACGTAAAAGGTTCGATTGCAGCCGAGTTAGAGCTCGAGAGTTTTCTTCAAGTTGATGGGAAGAAACAACTACTAAGGTCTATTGTGAAGGTTTCATGTTTCTTAATGTATCTGAATTTTAGAATCTTAATATGGACATAAGCACGCAGGATATACGACCGGCATTTTCTATTGAAAAAAACTGATACACTTAATATTTCTGAAACTTCGCGTTTAATAGGTTTCAAGCGTGTGTGCAAGGCGGCTGTCCAACTATTAATGGTATATTGGACAAGACTGCGCTTAAGCGCAACACCGCGTAAGAAACTTTACAAAGTAATATAAAATAACGCAAGCGCAGCAGCAACAATAATGAGTTAGTGATTTTGAACGAGTCGACGATTGATAGGGAAAAGATTTGGATTTTCAAATCATTTCTTCTTTTCCAACAACAAAAGCATATTTTTCGTTTTTTTTTTTTTTTAATAAAAATTGAATGCACACCTCCGCCACCTTATGAGTGGAAAACGTGACATAACATAAATCTTCGTAGACTTTTTCATCCTCCTCCGAGTATATAGCGTTCAAATATTCATGACCCATATCTTCGGCATCTATTTGCTGATAATTATAAACGGTGGCTGCTACCTTTTGTAGCTGTTGATTGTTACTGTCATGACTCGAATTGAAATCCAAATTCCCCATTCCCGATGAAGAAGCCGAACGTGTACTTAAGCCCAATGGCGGCGCATTAGAAACTTTACCAGTTATTTTATTTGTTGTCGTCGTTATTGTTGTTGTCGTTGTACTTGGCAGAGAGCCTGTATTTTGGACGGGTGGCTTTTCATCGTCTATAGTTTCACTTAACACAGAGACTGTGTCCTCTATATAATCCTCAGTATTCTCTGTTCCATTTTCATTTGTTATATCACTGTTCTCATCTTCAACGGATAGCGAACCGTTTTGCGAAATATGATCAAAATATTCTGACGAGGTGTCGAAACTATCGCTTTTCTTAATATCACTTAATATTATTATTATTATTATTATTATTATTATTATTTTTCCCGTAATTACAGATGAAATGTTTAGAAGAAATCACAGATTGCAAGTTAGAAAATTTAAAAATATTTCATTTAAATCAGTGAGTGAGTGTGTGTGTGTGTGTGTGTGTGAGAGAGAGAGAGAGAGAGAGGGAAAGAAAAAGAAAAGAAATGGAGATAAAGAAAGTAGAAAAAAATTTTATAGCCAAGAAATATATTTTATAAGACGTACTAATAATAATTAAATAAAAATATTACTTTTTCCGTTTTTTTTTTTTTTTTTTTTTTTTTTCAATCATTTTTCTACTTACGTGGAGTGTAAGTCTTTGTAAATGTCTTCATCGGAATGAGATCTTTCACTGGGCGATAATTGTAAATTAAATCCTCTGCGAAAGAAAATTTTAAAAATTTTATTGGACAATATATAATTAACGTCGTTCAGCTCTTACTCTAATTTAGGATGCAGTTGTTGTACTTTTGCGCATTGTGACAATTTCGAAAGAGTGATGAGAACACGATGAAAGTTTGTTAAATCGTACAACATATTTGCATCGAATAGGTCCGATTCTCGTACCTTAAAATGATTACGACAAACATCTAAAAATAATTTAATATTTTTACAGCACAAAAACTGAAAAGAAACGAAAAAGCAAACGAATTGGTTGAGAAGATAATAATCAATATTTCTCAAGGATAGACTGTAATTACGGCGAAGGTTCCCCTATTTCGCTAAATTCAGCGATCGCGATATATAACCTGATCTTGTTACACTTATGAAATATATACATATATATAAAAAATATATGTCCATACAAGGCTTACAAGTGAAAAGCAAATCAAAAATATATTATAATGGGTGATATAAAAGGTCTCTGCGGTTTTTTGCCACTAAAACCTTAAAGGTGACATTTCAGTTTGCGTTTCTTGTGCAGATAGTTTTCTAATTCTTTGCTATGCAATGCTTTTTTACTATAGAAAAGGTAAATCTGCCGAAGAATTTGTGAAGTGTACGGTGAGAATGCTGTGAGTGAGCGAAGAACCTGGGAGTCATTTGGCTCGGTACCTTGCTCTGGTCGGCTAGTCACTGAAAAAGTTGATGCAACTGGTGGAGCGGAGGCACTAAACATCAGCCACATGTGACTTTGGAGTCATATGCAGAGAACAGGTTACAAAACGAAGACCAACAAAACGACGGCAACCTTTTATATCAGCCCATAATGCTTTTATTAAGAATTCTTATCTATTAAATTGTAACTGCATGTACCATACGCATTACTATATTTTTACACGACGATACGTTCCTTAGGAAGCCGTGCAAGAAATTCGTGTAAAAAAAGCAAAACTGCATCAAGCAGATATGTCGGATATGTCCATCATAATTGTCGAGGTTGGTTCAAATGAAGAATTTCGTTAGCTAACAGTCGTTCGTTAACAGTCAACAACTAACAGTAGAGCAAGTCGCTAACACATTTGTGGACATGAATCCGACTGACTTCTGGTCACAGTATTTTCTCAATTGTTTTTCAATACTGTATGCCTAAGTTACTGTGAGACACCGTCAAAATTAAAAAAAAAATTCATTTTAGAATTCGTGTAAAAAACGTGTACGGACTCTTAATGGTGAATAGTGTTATTTCAAAATCGCGTGAAAAAAAAATCCTGCAAAAATAGAGTCAGGAATACTTATATCTTATATGCCAGCTTTGGCCGGTTAACACGGGACTTGCTAGACTTGCTGGTTTCAATACAACATGATACAAAACTTCCGAATATTATAACATGGGTCCGATAGAAAACAATTTCAATCTATCCTATATATGTTTTTTGTCAGATAGACAGGTGCGTAAACGGAGATGCTTAGGTGCAATCTGAATTTTAAATTGACCAAAAATTCATACGCTATATGGGGTTGTTGAAGGTTGCTTCCGCGCGTTATAACCGTATTGAGGAAAAAATTGAAGTTTGCCACGCTGTAACGTTTGATAGGGATGGTCGATTCATCCATTTCCCATCTTTGTACAAGTACTAAAGCAGAGCCAAATTTTTCGTACATTAATCTGCAGTAGTTTATGAGTAATGAGCAAAAAAAAAAAAAAAAAAAAAAAACAACAACAATTTTTTACTCCCTTTAAAGAAATAGAGATGTAACTTTGTGTGGGTGTGGCCCATCCATTCCATTTTTGTACGTAAACGGTACAGTGGTTCGTAAAGTAAACTTGGAAAATTTCAGCCTTGTAACTTGAACAATATCCGAGTAACCAGTGAAAATTCCAAAAATTTTTTATTAAGGAAAACCGTGTTACGTTCAGTTTACGCTCCACTATGCGTTTCTGTTCTGACCAATTCGGCCCATTCTCATTCAAGCTGCGTGCAGAAACTTCTAATGTTTCTTCCAAATTTGAAAACGATATCTTCATTTTTGCGACCAGAACAGTGGCAAGAACACATACCGCACAGACGGACAGACATTGCTAAATCAACAACTCAGAACTTCACTCTGATCAAGAATATATATACTTTATAGGATCTCTGAAGCTTCGTGTGCGTTGCGTGTTACATACATAATGAAAAAAAAACAAAAGCGAGTGCAGACTAGGGCCTGTACACCCCCTATGACACCCTCAACAGAGAGAGAGAGAAATAAGTTTAGCTTTGAATGCATTTCAACACGGTGTCTTAAAATGTTTTTTTTTAAAACTTTGACGTTTTCCGAATACTCGTCCAAATGAGTCATTAAGCTGGCTTAAAATATCATATCATATGCATTTGTGTCGAAGTCTGATAAAATAATGAAATTAATTAAGATCGTAGTAATGTCAAAGCGTTTGTGTTCTGCTCTTTAATGACTTTATTTTCGCTTTCCTCCTTCATCGCGCTTAAGTCTTTTTATTGCATCAACTTTCTTCAGGGTCAAAAAGGTCAAATCCTATTTGCAATAGGGTGGGGTCGTAGTTAACGCTTTATTTAAGAAAATGTTCTTTCTTCTTCTCTTAGTTTTCGTTTCACCACCACCCGTTGAGAAACAATTGCTAGAGACATCATTGTTCGGAAAAGTTTTTAATGGACATCCTTCAAGCGATGTTGAAAGAAAAGAACAAGATAATATTTCAATGTAAAGTTTTCAACTTGTTTTAAAAAAAAATGAGGATTAAAATAATGAACAACAGTTAAGCGTAATATGTCGTAAATGAGTTTTAAAGAACCTTGTGTGATACTCCTTGCAGGTGCATAAGCTATAAACTTAAGACTAATTAACAAAACGAAAGCGTAAGTTGGCCGACACATTGATGCGTTCGAGATGTGACTTCAATTTTAACTCAAAAACAAAAATAACGCAACATTGTATCAGCCCTTTAAAGTTGTTTACATAATGACCATTTGTCGTGTTTTTGGGTCGGGGAATAAAGTTTGAATATATATGGAAAGCAATCCAAGCGAACACGAAAAATCAACTTTCTTTCATTCAACTTATGTGCTTATTTATTATGTGGGAATTGGCAAAACCATATAGTTTTGTATGGTAGAAGATATAAATAACATCAGCAAGGATGGGCGTGAAGATCAATACGAATTTAAGTAGCACGGACACCTACCATTTCCATTTCCAATAAGAAAATTCTGATAACTATAACTTAACTATTTTTATGGACATTTCATGAATCTCTATGAAAATACCTTTCAAACAAACTAAACAAGTTCACATTCTGACTATGCGAGGTATTTTTAACGGTGTTTTGAAATTTGTTATGTTAGCGAAAAATGGATATGAAAGAACAGCCAAATTTGAAACTCTATTGCGGCCAAACTAGAAATTGTCACTAATGTTCACCTATATCACGTGAATCTGTATAAACGTATCTGTCGAATGAGCAAAAAAAAAAAAAAAAAAAAATCAGACTTTTTCCTTTCAGGAATTATTTTTAACAACGTTTTGAAATCCGGTATGTTAGCGAAAAATGGGTGTAGGTACAGTATAGTGTATAGTATAGTAATAGTATATAGTATATAGTACAGTATAGTACAGTATACCACATTAGTAAATCACATTATACAGTATATATTATTAATAAGTCATTTTTCAACAGCTGTTTTTATTTCATTTTAGCAGCTGTTTTTGACAAAAGCAGCTCTGAAAGAGAGTTTTTTGGTAAGTTTGCTTGATTTTATACGCAATACTAAAGCAAATTTGTTCTCAGCGACAGCAATTTCATTGTCGCCAATTATGACGCAACTGAGAGAGTGCATTTTGCGATAATTGCAGCAAATTCGCTAACATGATTACATTATGTTGGCGATCATCGCTTACTTCATTGTCGCCTGCTTGCATTCATTATCCCTTGTTTACGTATTTGTACATAGATTTGTTTACTTGTTCTTATTAAATGATCATGGCATGGCATGGCAGGCAAGGCAAGCGCGGCTTTTATTGTGCCAACTACTTGCTATAAGCGAACCGTTATTCCTATTTTTGAGATGCGACTTCAGTTTTGCCGACTTCTTGCGAGACTTTGTGGGAAAGTGGACCTCATATCATTTTACATGTATACATATAAATAAAACAAAATGAACTGAAGACAATTTGTTTTAAATTTTAAAATTATTTATGCAATTTATGTTCATTTTAAACTAATCGAAATCCTTTCTATGTTATGCGATTTAAAATTTTATTGCATAATCTATATTATTTATAAATTTAAATGTTTACGTTCACTTTTTGCAATTCCCAAAACTCTACGCCGAAACTCGCCCTTGTAATGGTACTTCGACATTCTAAATTGGTAGTAAAGATTTGGTTCGGTTGTGGCAATCTTTTTTGAGCTCCCTCTTATATAAGCTTTGTTACGAGAACTAGATCTTTATAAGGATAAAAATCTTTGATGGTGGAACTTGGCTCGTAAGAGTAAGAGAGAGTTGACAAAGCAATAAACCTTATCGAATTTGGACCACGTAGGTCTATTTTTTGGATACTGCCGCGTATAAAGATTCTCAGGATATGTCGACTCTTAGATACCCAAAAAATGAATTAATAATTGTTCATGTTTTATGATGAAAATTTATTGATGATAGTAATTTGACATAGAAATGAAGCGGACCAAATTTGAAACATATGGGCCTATTCCTTGAATCCCAACCACCCATGCTCTTCAGAAAAAGGATACATTTTTAATGTTTTACGATGAAAACTAATCCATAGTAGCAAAAAAAAAAAAAAAAAACCAAAAAAATTTACATTAGGGGATTTGGATCACATAGGTCTATTTTTTAGACCCAAACATATGTAAGGGCTATCATGAACAGTCGGCCTTTAGGCGGAGGCAAAATATAATTGATAGTTTTTTATGATGAAAAATATTAACATTTTTATAAAGTAAATTAAGTTTGTTAAATTTGGATCGCGTCGTATGTTGCGGGTTTTCATGGAAAGCGTCAAGTCTTTGCGTGAAAAAAATAATGTGTAATTTTTTATTTATTATTACCGAAACAATTGGATAATTGTATTAAGAGAATTGGTGTAAAGTATTTGATGGTCGACCTTGCTTGACTGTAATGTCTTCTTACTTATTTTAAATTATATTTAATGTGCACGATAATATGTTCGGTTGAAAATCTGCCCAAAAATGTATAATAAATGATTAGCTTAAACGTTTGTTTAATTCTACGATTTATGCACATGTTCGTATATACACTTCTGCGTGTCAGTGCTTTCATTAAATTTTCAAGGTAACAAGTTAAATACATTATCATCCTGCTAATAACAATTACTTCTCATAAACGCTTTGCGGCTAGGAATAATCCTAATAAGGATGTCACTATTCAACAGCAAAACGAACATACATATGCTTTACCTTTATAATCTCCACGCTTACGCATACATGCACGTACATGTCAAGTGATGTAGAAAGTATTGATCCTAACAATAAGGACACCAATGATAGTTTACATTAAATATCTATGGGTACAGATAGATAGATACCTTGGCTGATTTGAATGAATTACAAAATTATTCTATAAATTTCGATTTGCCTCGTAATGCTCAATATTTTTTCGACTATCTAATCTACTTCATGCATAATACTTGAATTTTAAAGAGAGCAAAAGAGCATAGTTTTATTTGGTTTGCACCGAATCGTTTGTTAATTGCTGTTCAGTGCGTTGTGTTTTCATGAATGAGCCAAAGCTATTATTCAATTTAGCATTTAGGGGCATGTGAGGAAGATCATCAATATTCACCCGTGATTTTTGTGTTCATAATGCACAGCTTCAAGTTGAATGCGAGGAATTAAGCTTAGTATCCGTGTGAGCAAAATTTCAGCCCTATAATGAAAATTTATCCTAAATATTTCAGAGCCGTAGCTTCAATCTGATTAATAGATAGTTTAACAGTGCAAAGTATTTTGCTGACTGGAGACGTGTCATTTGAGTAATCCGGACCACGTTTACGCTCAGGATTCCTTGCTACCGATGAATATTTCTATCAATTGTTAAATGAATAAATCCAAATGTTGTTGAGTCAATTTTATGGCCGTGAAAGTTAGAATAAGACACAGTGAACGCAAGCGATTTAGAATTTTACCGCTTACTGATCAAGAATATGTGGTTTACACATTATATAGCCCTTAATGAATATTTTTGGATGTTGCAACAGCGAAAAAACAATTTAGTGTACAACTATATTTGGTGGTCTTTCCGAGAAATTACTACTCATTTAATCAATTAACTTGAGTACCTTTCAACGTATTATCAGCTTTCTTATAATTATGAGTACGAAACATGTTATAAGATGGGATCAATGAGGGATTGTCAGTCCGATCGATGAAGACACTACTCGGCATAAATTAGTCCAAATCTAACGTCCGTCTATACGTCCGATATTTATCTTTCCTTAGATATTGTTATAGCAACGTTATTTAAAAGATCAAAATTAGTTGGACACGCCGTCCCATCCAATCAAGCTGAAAAATGATATGAATTAGCCCGAATAGGTTCGAAAGTAATCAACCAAAATTTAGTGGTTATTAAGCGTTGCTTATGTTACGTCAATACGCTTATGGGTTATGTTATCATTTACGCTCCTCCAGAATTTTATGTAAGGTATGTCTTATCACGGACTTAATAGATGCCACGCGTTTATGGTAGATACAATATTGGCATTCGCATTAATGCGCAAACAGTGCAAGTAGGCTATGCTCCATTTACGCAGCAAAGTAAGTAAGCTTCCACAAAAGAGTTCCGCATGGTTAGGATAAAGCATGTTCTCTTAAGCGTCGAAAAATTTTTGATAAAACAGAGTCAAGGCAGAGAGTAATTAACGATTCGACCTGCACTGGGTATATACAGTAATCTGTTTATTTTATTTATTTTTCTTTAATTGCATAATAACTGAGGGGAGTGCTTATATAAAAGGTGCTTGCATGTAATCTTATCATTCTTGCTTTTCTTGAAAAAGGCATTTATTGAGATAATTTAGTGCAATATATATTAATCAAAATATTTTCCATGATTTTTCAAAACTTCTTCCAATCTTTTGGGCGACATGGGGGTACCGTGTCGACATAAAATTCTTGGCTTGGCAGCGATATTCAATCATCAACCCATTTTTGCACTTTTTCAACATTTCGAAACCGCACGCCAGCCAAGCCTTGCTACATCGATCTGAACAAGTGGTAATCAGAAGACGCTATGTTTGGTGAGTTCGTTGGGTGATCCAGAACTTTGAGCTGCAATAGCATCCTTGACAACTTTTGCAATGTCTGGCGGAGCGTTGAAAATTGCGACCGTTAGCCGCTATTGCTGATATTTTTTGCAACAATCAGTTCAGTTCGTTCAATTGACGTCCGCAGACATCTGCAGTAACAGTTTCATTTGGTTTTAGCGCCTCGTAATACGCTACACCTGGGTGATCCCACCATGTCCACTTCAAAAATTATGGCCGTGAATATTCCGCCATGATATCGAGGTGGCGGGCTTTCGTGGACTAACTCATGACCACTCATAACCATTTTCCAAAAGCAGGCATTGCAGCAGAATAGTTGGATTATCTTCTCATAGATGACTTTTTTGTTTCTTAAACTAAAAGTTACGTCCGGAGGTCATGGATTTTTGGCAACTCTGAAAGCCATTATCTTCTTCATTGATAATTATTTTCCAAAGAAAGACTGCAAATGCTATTTGATTGAATTAAAGTGTTAGGAAGATATAAGAACATATATACATATATATAATGATATTAGAAGAAAAGTGAAGAGACTTATAAGGAGAGAAAAATAACACTGAATTTTGACAAAAAAACAGTTGGTCTTTCTGCTTAGGCCGAAAATTTCTAGCAAAATCGTATTTTGCAATAACGAAAAATTAATAAAATTTGTGTATGCGCATATAGTTGGAGAAGAATTACATAACACGGGGCATTTTACAAAAAAAAAAAAAAAAAAAAATACCAAAAGAATAAACACATTTCAGATTGCTGATGTGTCTACTATCACAAGAATTGTTCATGTTATTGCAATATTTTGAATTCAACATCGCCCAAACTCACCATACCGTCACATTTACTTCCGTAGCCCGGCCGCTCCATATGGCCTTTTACGTGCATGTTTTGCGCGACACAAAATCGATTGTGTGCTTTACAAAAATAGAATAGGGTATAATAATGTGTTGAAGGTTAGGTAGGGTAACTCAGTGGAAAGCGATGGACGCCTGGACACACATCAAAGCAAAAAGAAAAAGTTTTAAATCAGAGAACTATAAGAAATAGATATGAAAACCTTTGTATTATTTCTCTGCCGTAGATACTATGACTTTTAGATTTATTTATATTATAATTAATTTATTATTCAAGTTTATTTAATTAAATTTTGCAATATCTCTCCGTAGAGCATAAAGCACTTGTAAACAATGAAGTTATATTGGCGCCTGTGACAATGCGAGAATTAAACCACAATAGTATAATTTACGCTTAATTGAACCAAGGAGAAATACGAGGAGCAATCACAATTGGAACGACAGCACAATCCTATCCTTTTGCTAATTGCGAGGAGAATAATGGGGGGGACAGCCAACATGTCCTTCATGCTAAGCCATGTAGCCACAGTAGAAACAGTAAACGCATTTCCATATAGAAAATGAGAATGAAATCGCGAGGCAAGAGAAGACGAACAAAAAAGAAAATTATATTCGGTCGCGATCGAATCTTTTATACCCCTCATCGTGATTAACAAAAAAAAAAAAAAAAAAAAAAAAAAAAAAAAAAAAAAAAAAAAAAAACTGAATTTTCATATTCTATAATATTGGGTGGGCACGGCTGCCTTTTCGATGTTCACAAGAAAAATGGAAATTTTTATGTTGTATTTGTTGTACTTTATGAGTAACAATCAAAACACGTGAAAGCAAAGGTGTTCACAGTTTCTCTTGCATAGACGTGTGCGCGTTGTAGGCGTATTCTTTGGAAAGTTGGGATCATTTTCAAGTTCTTTTGCAAGGTTGTAGGTGACAACTTCATTTTTGGGAAGGAGAGAATACTTCCCACAAATACTGCACAGTTGGGCAGATCGACAAATGGACAACTAAATGGATTTAATTGGATGTCTACCGAATTTAAAACTGGCCAGGAATTTGTATAAATTATAGCGGTTTTGAAACTTGTTGTAACGCGCAGGCTATAAAGCTTTTGCAAAAAAATTAAATTATGGAACACTATAAAATTGAACAGATGTGACCCGCATCGCCCATAGAATGTCGATTCAAAATGTTGTACATTAATCCGCTGGAGTTTACGAGTAATGAGAAAACAACCAATTTTTTATTCCTTTGGAAAAACAAAAATGCTCTCAATTTACTTGGTACGGTGGGCGTCTCGTTCGATCGATTTGGCCCATTTTCAATGCCAGTCTGTGTGTGCACGAACCTCAAATGTCTCTGCCAAATTTGAAATATCAGTCAAGATTTCAGTCGATAGCTTCTTTTTTAAGGCGAATAGAACGTTTACAACAGATATTACATAGACGAACAGACAGCTAGGAGAATAGACCAATCGACGGACATGCTTAAGTCGATTCAGAATTTGACGCTAATCAAGCAATATATATATATATATATATATATATATATATATATATATATATATATACATGATTTTTGGAGTCTCTGAAGCTTCCTTCTGGTCGTTGCAAACGTATCGACTAAATAAATATAACGCTTATCCTTCGGCGATGTGTATAAAAACAGGTCAGCTCTATAACCGCAGCATTTATATTAATTTCTCAATTTAATTGAAAATTTATTCAGACATTGTACCCTCGTGTTTTTTCTTTTTTTTTTCGGATTATTATGTAAACTTTCACTATGATTAAATAATGCCTTCACTAATTAGCCAATTTCAGGGATAAATTGAATTGTGGGTATATAGTTGAAAGTGATTGAATGAATTAATCGACTTGTTTAAAGTGAAATTAATCAATAATAAATTCCCTTCTTCCCTTGGGACAACAACAACAACAACAATAACAGCAACAATAACAGCAACTTTCTTTTGATGGAATTTCTAACATTTTTCGTTGCAATAAAAAGCATTTACACTTTCATACTTGCGTCTATGTCGTTGGCGTTGAATGTCAAAATGCAAATAATTCTACGCTTAGTTATGTTTCTTGAACGAATTGAATACTTGTGGACTCATTTTAATTGATTTTAATTAAATGTATATGTATGTTAGTGACGGCATCGTATTCAAATGAAAAACAAAAAAAAAAAAAACCAAGAGAAACTTTATACTCTCGGATTATAGTGAATTTTTTGATACCCATCCCAGTTAGGTGACTGCTCTATTAGAACAATCCTCACCTCACTCGCTCAGGTTATTTGTTTAATAACAGGAATATAAAAATATTTCAATATATTACGTTTAAACGTTTAAAGCGACCGATAACATTTCTTTCACGATTTGCGACAATACTGCGACGTGAGCGATAAGCTTATGGCATAAAAAGCCTTCACTCTCCTTTGCCTGCATCGTTCGTCTTATTTTGAACATGACTTTGGTGAAAGAAAACCTTTCGTTCCAACTCCTGCTTTACGACGGATGCGGTCGTGTTGACTTTAGTCCTAACTGGGAGGAGGCGAGGAAACTACTACAACATTCTAAAAGGAGAAAGACTTTTTTTGATCACTGATCAACGAAGCCGTGTTGTACGGGCGTACAATGTTTCCACCAATAATTTTTGTTAGTTTTCGTAGGAACGGTTATATAAGAGACTAATGCGAATCACCAGTGACCAGTAGGTTGAACACAAACATACATGGGCAGACATCACATGCACAGACATGCTTAAATCGATTCAGGAAATGATTCCGAATCGTTCGATACGGTAAAAGGTGGATGTACCTTAAGCCCAGGTGCTGCATACGTTCGCACAAACTTAACATACCGCGAATTACAAGCAGTGTAGGAGTATAATAAAAACTTTTTACTTGCCGCAATTCCAATTGGCGTGCAGCCGGAGCTCTATTGAATCTTCAATCGGTGAAAACATAAAACTCACTTGCCGATAGGGGATATATATCTCAAGCTGTGGCCACGCCTTACCTCTCTTTCATCCTTTCTTTCTCACTGACCGTTCCCGGAAAAAAAGAACAAACTCACATACGACACTTAACACGTAAATTAATTTCATATAATTAAATATTTCCCATTACTTATTTAATTGATGGCAAATAAATCCGGAATTTGTCAGTTTTAACCAGACATTGAAAATGAAAAGAAAACATTTATAAATGGTATGCATTTGATTTATCACAAACACACATACGTATATGTTGTCTTGTGATGATAATTACATTTTCACGTCCTTCGAAATCTGGCATATAGCTTCGTGGCCGATATTTCTTATTATTTGCATTCATTTATTATTCTTTTAACATAACGTTTGATTCTGCACAACTTTGCACTTTAATATTATTATTGTTTTCTGGAAAGTTCCCAAGAAAGACTAAAACAACCCACACATGCCAAATATACCGTGCACATATATATGAGTTTTTCATTGGCATCGACGGAAGAAAATTCATTCGTAATCTGAAGGAAAACACAGTGAAAAAGAGAAAGTAAACTTAGCCAATAAAAGCAATACAAAGTGTGTGTGTGTGTGTGTGTGTGTGTGTAGATGGTTATCTAGAAAATTATGCTTTCTTCTTTTAAATGTTAAAGACAAAACAAACATTAAAACAAAAAAATTTTGTTGTTCGTAGTTAATGCACAATACTTGATTCATTATGTGTGGATGCAAAAGCTTTTTAGTTATATTGATTCTGCAAAGGAGTGGGAGGTATGTTGATGCGATATGAGCGCAAACAGGCGTGGAGAAGTAAGAAGATTGTATTCGCCTTGAAGGAAAATCTCAGACGTCATCCATCATCTAAGATTGTTCTTAATTGCGAGGCGCGTCAAAGCATTCATACGTCAAATATTTAAGTGACTTTTACAGATATTTGAAAGGAATGCATTTCAATTTTAATCTTCCCTGTTTAACCGAACAGGAAATAGTGCATTTGAAAGATTGATGCGTGAAAAGGGAAGCATGTACTATTTATTTAGTGTATATCATGGAAATCTATCCTGAAACACATACAAAAAACAAAATTTTTCTTTCCATCGAATTTTCAAAGAAACTTGTTATACAAAGCGCAGAACCAAGCTGCAAAATCGCCATAACGTATATAAATTCTTGGTCAATTTCAAGACAATCGGTAGGCACCCACGCATATCCGTTCATTTACCTGTCCGTTAGTCCATCTGCCCAACTGTGCAGTGTCTGTAGCAAACATACTTTGCTTCGCAAAAATGAAGCTATCAACTACAAACTTGCAAAAGAAATTCGGTATGAATCTGAACATGTCCGTCCGTCCATCTATCCGTCCGCCCAACTGTGCAGTTTCTGTCTCCCGTTCACAGAACTAAATAAACCTTCAACAAATTTGTAAAAGAACCTGAAAATGACGTAAATCAGTGAAAGGACACGCCTACAACAGCCAGACGGCTATGCAAGAAAAACCGTCAACGCCTTTACTTTCTGTGTTGTTCGCTTGTTACTCATGCAATATACTACATACACCATATAGGTTGGTACATAAATCCTGCCGCTACTGACGAATCCATATGACTTTTGGATGATGCCGTCACTCAACCGAAATACGTCAAAATTTTATATCTCTCAATCATTATTTTACAAATTACATTTGTTGTTTTGGCTGACGACGCTACTTATATGCTTTCAAAACAATGAAAAAGATCGTAATTTCGTGTATAGCATCACTAAAACAAACAACTCGAAATGGTCGAAATGTCATCACATTTGACACTTGCCTTTTCAAGACTGGTACTATCCAAAAATTATATAGATCTTAATTACTAACCAAACACGAACCAAAAAAAAAAAACATGCTTACATACCCCGTCTTGCTTATATATTGTGGTTGAGTAATTGATGCAAGGATTTCATTTGGGACCAAGGTCAAGTCCATCTTAAAGCTTTCAATTAAAGAAATTTGTGGACGCTTACTTGCGAAACGTAGAGAATTGGCCCGTTTTTTGGGTAATTTTAGGCTGACCCTCGGACATTGGGTTTCATCTCGTTCTCGAAATTCATCAGATATGAGTGATAAAAAGAATTTCCAAGCCCAGTTTATTCTTCTACACAACGATTTGAGATCACGATGGTTTGGTTGACTTTTGCCAAACGGACCAGCAACAAACAGACAAACATTATGAAACCGATTGCATTATTCACGCTAAACAAGCTAAGTATATATGTATATGTGTTATGGAATTCTCAATGCGTATTACTGCGCGGTAAAAACATTTCGTAAATGCGATATATACCTTGTAGTGATGCAAAAAATAGTAATTGTTCAACTTGTTAAAGACTGTAACCCTACGAAGACCCTACGAAGTATTATCACGAAACTAGAAAACAATCAATTCCGATATATACTCCCAAGGATTGATCGATGAATCTGGGTAATAATAATCAAAGAATAGCGACAAGAATTTTCGAATTTTATGACAACAATACAATGCCTGGCAATTCTTCGACCACTCACTGAATGTTCACGGAGAAGCAATGTTTTTTGCTTCTCTCACATCATCCCTATTCTCTGCTTCTCTGCTAGTTTTGATGGTCGCAAAATGCCTTTTAGATAGAGGGATGATAACTAGGCATAAAAATTGACTCAGCTTTTTGCTAATAACCACTAGACATCCTTTAAGTGAGACAATTATGATGAAAAGAGGGCGACACTGCACTACATTTTTAATAAAATAGATTAGTTTTACTACATGTTATTATTAGCGCAAAAGTAGAAAAGAAATTTTTTTTTTTTATTTTATTTACGTTGTTAGATTTTTTTTTTTTCTTTTATCTATTTTTACCATTGCATGTCGATTCTCAAATATGTCGTTTCTTGACAGTTTTCGTTCAGGACAGAAAAATGATTATTGATTTTCTACGATATTAACGGAGAATGCGGTAGTTTTCAAAACGATATTTGGAAATATTGATGTCAAGGTAAGAGAAATATTGACAATGAATGCATGATGTTTTAAATGTGCAAAATACACAATATATAGTATTAAGTATATGTACACGAAAGGATTTTACTTTATTTAGTAGCTGCAATGTTGCTATGTTTATCAAGAAACAACAAAAGGTGTGGTTTATAATACGTACACGAGTTACTTGTGTAAAGACGTAAAGATGTTCGTGCGACTGAGTGCCTGACAATTGTGTAGCATGTAATTCCAAAGCTACTTATCACAGGAAAGACTCAACCCTCCATGAACTTAATCGTTCAATATATATATATATTCCTTTTGCGCATTTCCGCATACTATTACAAGTAATACGGACTATGTTAATTGATAACAATATATGTTCCCCTGTCCGATTATATGATTTACATTTATAATTCGAATTAAATACAATTTTAATTTGATTTCAGACCAGAAAAACAAGTAAGAAAGCTCTATTCGACTGGGCCTATCATTTTGATGGTTTGGCCGCTTTTCGGATGAGAAATCTGTACCATATGCAATACTCTTTCCACAGCAGTGCGATAGCATTTATTTGCATTACGAAGCGAAATGACATAAATGCTGCAGCATTTCAATTTTGAATGTATATGAATAATAATTAGTTTAAAAATTATATCTGTTTTATTGTGCACATTATGACATTGATTGTATATATATTTATAACAATTTCTAATCATATGTCGGATATCACAACTAATTTTTGAATAAATTCAACTGACAATTTTTAAATGTTACTGAAATTTTTGTGTACTATCCTTCAATAAGGATAATGAGTAAAAAGGAACATGAAAAATTCAATCAAATTCATTTTAATGTATTAAAGCAACCAGCGAGTATGTTCAATTTGTTCAAATAAAAAGCAAAGCATCTTAGTATGGGAAGAATGTAGAGAAGAATAATTTTAAACATTCTGTCTTGTTTAACCTATGAGTAATAACTAGAGAATGTTTCGCAAAAACGATAGAAAATCTTTTTCAATTTTCTCTTCTTCATAATTTATGCGTACGTAATGACCGTAAATGCGTAAAACCCATAAATTTTTGCTTAGAGAAGAGAAGAGAAGAGAGGGCTTCAGTTTGTATTTTAGCGTTGACGTGCCCATTGGCCGATGTGGCCCGTTTTTAATACCAATTACGGTAATTCTGTTAAATTTGCAACCGACATTTGAATTTTCGCGACTAGGAGATCGACAAAAATACACGTCCAGACATAGGGACAGACATGATAGATTTTGACGCGGGTCAATACATGTACATATATGCTTTACAGGGGTTTTGCAAACTTAAGACAAGACAGATAGCAGTTGTAAAAACAGTCAGATACAAATCATTTTAAATCCGGTTTGCCCTTTAATCGAAACTAGTCACTGCACCAAATGTCACTCAAGGTATCACTAGAATAGGACTTGTGAATTGAGCAGACAGACAGACAGACAGACATAAAGGAAAAAGCATCCATCGAAAATCGTACTGAACGCTGTATATATCCACACAACCTGAATGCGTACTCTGTCGGGGTGCGCATTTCAAAAGGGCATGGCTGTGTACATCGTTTATTTGGATAACGATCATAATCATTGTAGTCGTCCCTCAAAGCAAGATTTTTCCTTTTCACTTTTTTTTTTTTTTATAGTCGGTTTGATTAAGCATCGTCACGTTTCATTTGTTGCTTGTTTTCCTGCCCTGATCAGTCATCAAATTATTGAAAAAAATCAACGAAATTGTTGAAAACGAATTGGGGAGGACCAGCCCATTTCATCTTATGACCTCGTAACAGAAATAAATATTGAAAAGAAGCTCGATACTTGAATGCTACATGAATGAAAAGTCAAAAATTTTATGTATTGAAATTCTAGTCGTGAACTATTGCTCGTTTTTGGCGAGATCGACAACGAACGATAGATTACAACAATAATGACAAGAATGGGAAAAAAATTGTCATCAAAGTTAATCGAAATTACATAAATACGTTTTATGCTTGATATGAAGCGAGCATAATGAATTGCGCATGGCCTGGTCAGGGGATTGATTGCATTCCCTACTGTTCATAATTAATGCGATAAAAGAGCGTCAGCGTTCGAAATTGAATAATAAAAATTGCATTGCCTGCCATTACCCCAAAGCCATATCACACATATCTTCAACGAGGGAGCCGTTAGCTGGTAAGTTTTTATACATCTATCATATTAAACGGACCTTGCCCCATCAATCTGACTATCAATCGTTTCGTTGTCTGCCGTTCCGTTCTTTCCATGATGTCGTGGAATGATGATATGTGAAAACCTCTCTATTGGAATTTTTTGCCCAAAAATTCCAAAAACTGAACAGTCATGTCAGCAGAGATTATCAAGATGACACGTATTTGTTTAATAAAATTCATTTAAAATATAATAAAAATGTGTTTCAAGGTGACTGAAAAAAAAAAAAAAAAAAAAAAAAAACGCCATGAATTTTTTCTTCGACATATTTTATATAGCTTTACTACTTATAAAATATTACATATAAAAATGCTAAAAATAATGAAAAAAAAAAAAAATTTCTTGTTTGCTTTATTTTCTCAACGATAAAGCTCGCTCTTTAAACGACATTTAATCGAAATTTTTACGATTAAATAATAATAACAATAACAAACAAAAATTCATTGTATCATTGCAATCGAATGAAGAAGCATTAACCCTATCATAATATATCATAATATCGTCTCAATGTCGTTGCATATGTTTACAAATTATGGAAATGATTCTTTTATGCATGCATATATAATCTCAGGAAAACTTTTCTATTTTTATGCAAAAATTCAACTTCCTTCCGTTTATCACACCATTTGTGACATACAACAAGAGATTTTACAAATGTGTTACTACAACAACAGCAGCAGAGACGACATTGTTATCATAAATATTTTACTGCAAAAAGAAGCTCATAAACAGCAAGCATTGCAATTGCTTGTGATTATGAATGCGAAACGAATTCGAACTACCCTACTGGATATATTATTACCTATTAAGGATGATGGATAATTGCGGCCATTATCTATTTACACAACGCTCCGAAAGGAGTTTGCGATTATATTTTGATCAATATCGATTTTCGGTTGACTGATTACAGACAAGTATAAGAAATTTGTATGCGATAAGCGTTAATCTAATCATCTCTGTCCGTGAGTACAGCGTGTGAGTACGCAGTAGTAGTACGAAACGAATTAAGAGTATAGGGAAAGATTTCAACAAATAATTTTAATAAACATGATAATCTCTGTCGTTATACACTAAACATAAAAAAAAATTAAAAAAAAAAAAAAACATAGACGCGCTTGCAAACGTAAATCATCATAATTGTTTTAACAGACACTTGCCTGCCATCACTAAATATATCTCCATGTTTATGCATACATACATATTGTGTAACGAACGAAACTTTGTCTACCGCACACAATGAGTATGTATGGCTGATTGACTGACTGATTGGTTGTTTCTGTTGCTTGCTTCCTTTAATAATTGTTTGATTGGTGTGTACTGAGTATTATGTCACGAATATTATTTTTCCACACAATTGTCTCTGCGAGGGAAACCTGTGGTGCATAAACGTAATATATACGACTCGGTTATTATATATCGAGGTAATGGGAGTATAACGCTTCTTTTTTTTTTTAACCATTCTTAAAGACTAGACGTGTACCGTATGCATCTCGCATCAGTATCAATGAAAATACAAAAATTACCAAAAAAAAAAAAAAATATAATTGGTTATAGGTGTATATGTGTGCGTCGGCGCGGCGTGCAGTAACTGTTCGTGGAGAAGAAAGAAATCCGAATGCATTCATATTCAAGCACGTAGCAAAGATGAGGAAATAAAAAAAGCACAAAAAAAAAAAAATAATAATAATAATAAAAGCGAAAAATTTTCAAATATTTTCATCAGTTACTATTAAATAATAAACGATAACATGACGACTCATAAAAATCCATGAAACTGAGATGATTTCAAACTAAACTAAACTACTTGATCTCGAAGACTCACTCCGAACAATGCAACAATGCGAGCACATTTTTAGAAAATGTAATAAATTTATGCTCCATCATCCTTCCAACATAAATGTACGAGTCGCGTTGCTTATTATGAATAAAAAATACATAATAAGAAAAAAGACCGCAAAGTTGTTGTGTCATTTTTATCACTAACACATACATAAATTCGTCCAATATCACTCGACGTACATACAACGTATTACGTATGCAAAGTATGGTGAGTGCTACATGAATCGGAAAGGCAAGTTCTTTGCCGATATTTCACCGAATGCATGACAATCGATCGTATAAAAGACGAAGATGATTCACTTAACGAAACAAATTTATAATGATGAACGATTTAACCGATTATAAAGCTAACGACGAGTGGGGTAAACACACTTCAAAAACTATCGCGAAGTCTTCAATACCGCCCGAACATTTCGGCAAATGAAATTTATAATCATTCAGTGCATGAATTTTTTACAGAATTGTTGAAATCTCAACTAATTCATTAGTCGATATTATCTAACGTGATATTTACTACGTTCTTGCCCATTTCCATGATGTGTTATCTAGAGTGTTATCTATTTGCGATTATAGCAGGCTTCATTCATTGATATCCTTCATTCATAGGCGTAACTGTTAATTCATCTATGTTAAAATCATGTCAATTTATAGTAATATTTATTGAAGTAAATTGAACATTTTTCCCTCAACACTTTCTAGGTTTAGCTGGAATACCTCACCTAATCGCTGATGCAACTTGAAACGTAATTTCTACAATTGATTCAACAATTTCTTTATTAGGTATCTTGTTTCCCTTCTTTATTATATGTGAGAAGTCTTAGTAAGTTAACGAAAAGTAATTACATCGAATTACCTTTATTAAGTAATTAATTATCGAATATGATAGTGCATTAGCATCAATTTAAAGCATTTCGGCTGAATATTTTGCCGGATTTACCTTATGATAAATACTGTCCACTATATATAGTACATCGTGTAAAGTCATCCAGCAAGTACGTAGTATCTAGTGTATGATGTACAATATATAGAATGCCGTATGTATGTGTATCGTATATACCATATAGTATACAGTTAAAAGTATATAATGTATAGTGTATATAAAATAGCTGTTTCCCGAACGGTATATATGCTATTAATTGCAAGTCCATTGTTGCCCATTCTCACGTCTTTCCACGGCGACCATTACAGTGCTCCCATAAAGTCATTGTCAAGTTTCAAGAAACAGTTTGGGCAATAAATATTGCCAGAGGCAATCAATTTCTTTCTCCATCCCTCTTCCTGGTGTCCATTAACAATCTCCTACTATGTGCTACTCGTGTATCTAATCGCTGCCGCAGAAGGCAGCATCTTTCCTCATTCGTATCTCGTATTCATAGTAAGTGATCAGGAAGCAATGAGATACGGAACAAACGCTGCACCGTCAATGACACATTAAATCGAGACCTCATAAGAGTATTTGGATTGGGTTCGCGCTAATAACGAAGACTTAACTCCGCCAAATTGAAAGCTGTCTCCTAACGCATCACCCTTGTCTTTTGGTGGTGTCAAAGGAAACGAATCCGCAGCCCTTGATTTTCCGGGAATGAGGATACAAAATGATGTCTGTTGGAGAGAACACGTATTCAAGGTCTCGAAAAACACACCCAGAGTTTTTAAAGCGAAGTAAAAAATAGTTCACTGCAGGTGATACCCGTACAATTTACGCTACCTATACCCTGCCAAAGTCAGTGCAAAACGCACACATATGTGGGCGGGAGCCTCCGAAGTTTAGTCGGAGATCTTCAACCTTATGCGGCGATGGGCTTAGATACTCATGAGCAACGAAAATGTGTCCAAAACTCGTAGTATCCTTGAACATTGGCGTAATGTGGACTGTGTTGTGTTCAAGTGCAGGTACATCCAGAGCAAGCATTCTGCCGACATAAAAGAGATTGTTCACCAATTATGTCCTTTAACATGACTACACTGTTTTCTTAGTGTTCTCACCCACTCGTCCTAGATTTACCTAGATATCGCACAACACATTACCGGGACTCTTTAACCGCACTGGCCGCATTTTGAACAACCTACCAGCACTACTCCCTCCCTCTGTCCTTCTCTTCTTATGACCCCTGCTGATCATCACTGTGTTCCCTCAGTAAAGTATATTAAAGGAAAAAAGAAGTAAATTTGCCCTTTGTAACGTACTATCGATAAAACTATCAATAACTACCTCAAGCATTTAGACAGTGCTTTAAAAAGGTGTAACAAAAAAGTGTTTATTTTTAAAATTTACAACTTCATGTAATCAACATCATAATATAAATGACTGCACTGGTACATTGTAAATATGCCATAATTAAGATTGACTTCCAGGTGGTAGCTGAAATCAATTAAAAGCAATTAAGCCCAAATAAGCGATGTTTCTTTTTACGGAGTGAATCGGAATATGATCCACTGGTTGTAGGAGAAGGGGAAAATTAAAAGATAAATGCATTCTTGAATAAATTTGCAATACAAGGAAATGTCTGTATAAATAAGCAGACATACATATATCTCTACATGTGTATGCACATATCATATGTGACACATTAACCTTTACCCATGTATCACTCTGATAATGGATAAATGAAAGAGAGCTTGCTTGTGTCTCTGTACATACGCACTGTATGTACCACAATATAAATTAAGAAGCATAACAATGCTACTGCAATACACTTAGATGCAATTTGAGCATCTAATGGAAGTGGAAGAAGCCAAGATGAATTTTTATACCCTACACCATTTATTGTATAAGGTACGTTTCATATGGAGTAATTTCTTTTTAAATTTCTTTAAAGTACTCCTATAACCTACGTAAGATTGGCCATGAAGAGTATGTGTTTAGGCGGAAACAAGATATCTTTTTTAATGCTTTATCACGAAAGTACATGGAACAAAAAACATTACGATAACTGGTGTAAGATATTTAAAGGTCAATGTTGTTTGATTAGGATGGTCTCACTTGTCTTTTCCATGTGAGATATGAGAAAAGGGAACACTAATCTGCCATGATAAGGATAGTAAGTTAAGTTATAAGAAGTAAGCAACTATTTAGAAGAGCGAATTAGGAGGATAGGAAGGCAAGATTTTAAATGCTATAGTGATATTTGTACATATGTAGAGTTGATATTTCACGCCCTTCGTTTGCTGACCTAAGAAAGTGAACATGGATTACGACCGACACAATAAAGCTCATTTAAAATTATAAATGTAGATATATGCCTGCTTTGCAAGGAAAAATAAAAAACAGTACTTACTTGAGCCATTTGAGGTCTACGCGTAAAATCACTGGGATCCATGCAAGTGGGATCCAAATACAGCACCAGATTGCACAATAAAACACCGTCACGCAAAGTCAAGGCCAAAACCCGTATTTCTGCTGTAGGCGAGTTAGCCACATGATCTGGTGGTATAATTTGACAACGAGTTAACCACGCAACACATTCATGCCACAAATCATTACCACCACCAGAAGCATTTAGTGAACCAACAGCCCCCACAACAATATTACTGCCAGAATTATTGCTATTGTTAGCCATTGTTTGCAGAAACTTGAGGTTTTGTTTTCTTTATATATGTGCATATATACAAATATGTATATATATATACACATATGTAAACATATATATATATATATATATATATATATATATATATATTTATATTTGTACTCTAACGTGCACAATTCCGGAGCGACAGGATTGAGGGATGCAGACGTGAAGAGTAGGACGAATGTTTACATACAAAAGGTATACAACAAATGTTACTTATCAATTTGTAAAAATGTATTTTTAAACGAGGCTATTTCCCAACAACACATCGTACACAATTTCTAAATTTTGGACTTTTTTTTTTTTTTTTCTCGTCTCTGTGAACAATAACAATGAGACTTTCATCCGACTATTCCGTTCGCTTATTTCTATATATGGAACTTTTGCACTCAATTATAATTGCAATCAATATACACTTCATTTAATAGCTTTATTTTAAATATTTCCCTTATTCCAATTTGTGAAACATTTTTTTTTTCTTATTAGATAGGCGGCACAGTATCACATACACTATCATTTATTTCTACGTCCAAAAAATTTATAAGCCATTACTGCGTCCATGTCCACCCGCAAATACGCACATTTGTCTCGTATTTATTTCTAAATAATGAAAATTTGTTTTATAAACTTTCCTATTTAAGTTCTCCTCGTTATTTCTCCGGAATTTTCTTTCAATGGATATCGCCAGAGTTACCGCGAGCAAAGCATTTTTCTCATTTTCAGGCCTTGTTTGTTTTAAGAGGGAGTAAGCATTTATATTGGATATATTAGAATTTTCGTAGATTTGCAGCAAATTTTAATTTATTTTGTTTTAATTTACGTTTATTAATATTTTTTGCATTTTTATTATTATTTGTCAAGCATGTCAAAAGCAAATACTACGAAATTAAGCACCTCTACGATATTTTCATTTTAAAGGTTTTTAAAATCCCTACTAATTATCGCCTATCGATAACTTTAACACTTTTTTATTTAATGTATTTGTGTATTTTTTTTTTTAAATGTTTTAATGGTTCCTGCACTATTCAACGTAAGGAGGCAATTCATCTTCTGTCATTAAACCGTCGGATGGTCGGATTGCGGAACCAAGTAAACGTTTCCGAGGTTTAAATTCATGGCCCAATGTAATGCTGGACGGAATTTCCCGACCTCGGAATGCGGCCACCTCAAATGACGGCGGTGGAGTAATTTTCTTTCTTTCTATATCCGTATGCCAAGCCGCTGAAATAGGTTTTACTGAAGTTTCAGCTGCTTTAACTTCAATTACTTGAGGTGCATTTTCAGGAACATTGAATGGCTTGTTTTTGTAATAGACAACTTCAACAACTAATGTAATCATAGCCAAGCCTAATCCAAATAGTGTTGCTATGAATACTCCACCTAAACTTTCTAGAGTGATGCCCTCTTGATCTTCACTTAAAGGACAATTCAAACGAGATCGATTCCAATATTTATCCTTAAGTTCTTCAAAATAACGATCCTTTTGTAATTCCAATAGAGTGTAACTTAATTCATCCTTTTAAGAAAATATATATATATATATATACATATATATATATAGTAAAATTAGTGCATTTTTCTGAAAAAAAAAATATTTCTTTTTGGATATACCGCTAAATGGCTGCCTTGTTGTATGGCCACAGCATACGGTTGTTCAGCAAATACTTCTCCAACTTCAGTTAGGTTACAGTTGCGCGTTATTTCGTATTTGATTTCCGCAGAATCGTGTATAAAAGCAAAATCAGCACTTTCTCGTTCATTTACTTTACGAAAACCGTCCTCGGCATTTTTTACTGGCATGGAACTGTTAATTGCTAATAATATATGACCATACTGCTCTTTAATAGGGTAATCCCAGACTCTACGTTATATTATTATATGAAAACTGTTAGAAGGTGCAAATTATAAATCCATGAGAAATACCTAAATTTATGAAAATCTCTAGAAGCATTCAAAGCTAATTCCTTCCACATACGATACAAAGTGTCTTCAGCAAATTTCATATTAATAAAGTATTGATGAGTATCAGATTCTTCAACAACTGTATAATTGATGCGTGATTGTCGTGCCAGTTGTTCCAATGATTGTACTGGAGTTTGCATTCGTTCTACTGTTAAGAAAGCAGCTAAATTGGCTGTGAACGTAGCCAACATTAAAACCACAAAAAGCCAATAGGCAGCTACCAAAATGCGACCGGAAATTGCCTTAGGAGCTTCACCACCGCCCTGAGGCGTGAAAGAAGTCAAGGCGAACCAAAAACTCTCACGTAAAGTAAATTCTCTAAAGCAAGAAAAGTTCACACAAGATTGTTGATGGCACCTCAATTATTTTTCTTTTACCTGCAGGGATATGGGTAAGCTTGCTTGTTATTTCGCGAACTATATGGTGAATATTTATCCATAAGCCAGATCATAACCGCCGTGACTATTAAAGCAGCAATAATACTCATCCATACTTCAAGCCGTAAGACGGTCATAAATTTAAACAATGATGTTTCCCGTACCGGCTTGCGCATTACTATGGAAATACCAGTTTGCTCAAAATATGGTGCGACAAAATCAATAACTTCTTCACGCTCCGAATACATTTTCAATGCGGTGACCGCAAAATCGGTCTCACCACTAACCAAATCGCCCACAATACCATCCCATTCGCCTGTTTCGGGATCTCGTTCGCCAAATCTGCCCTTTGTAGGCGAAATCAATTCATATTCAAAATTCATTTTTTCTGACAACATTGCAATCATATCGTTACAAAAGCCTTCCCAAATCGGTTTCCCCAAATAATCCAAAGAAATTTTACCAGTGCGCGGATCGCGGCGTTGGTAACTCCAAGGAATGGCCTAACAAATAAAACAATGAACACAACGAATTTCTTGCAATCTTTTAAAATACTTCTGCGGTTCCAATGCGAAAAAATCGTTTCGCAGGACTTATAGTTTGATTAAGTTTGCGCAATTCTCCGTTTTGCCAAGCAGCCAAGTCCGTTACCGCTTCGTGTGCCGTAGAATAGAAATTAATTGAAATGTTAACCGTAAACGTTAACGATGGTATTATTTGATCGTATTCATCTTCAAATTGCATCGAACTATCGGGTGTCATAAGAGTCATAAAATTTGTTAAAGGAAAATGATCTAATATGTCGAAGTTTCTACGAATTTCCAACTCGTTATTATCACTATGCTCAGTTTCGTTACATTCGGCTAGGATAGGTTCCAGCCAATCGAGATTTGATTGTCTCACATCGATCAGACTACGAAATATGTCCAAAAGTAAAGCACGCTGAATCTATATTTATGGAAGAATCAAGTGCTTGACATTTATTGAAAATTTTTTTATATAATAATAAATTATTTACGTTGAAACCGCTCAGACAATAGGCGTCCTTCATTCGCAATGACTTGCACACCGATCGAGCGTTAATACCAAATTTAGCCGCGTTTTCTGCAACCTTTTTGTATTTGAAAACACGATCTTTGGGATCAAGAAAAACGAAATGCCACTCAGGAGCGCGAGCAAATAACTTGGCTTTGTTAATCTGAGAAAGTTTTTGAATAAACAAATTAATCCTTTAGGCATCATTTTTAATAAGCATTTTTTTTTTTTTTTAAGTCCACACAAAGAAACCTCGCTCAAGTTTAAAGTCAGAAAGTTTTCGAAAAAAAGATTCTTAATCTCTTAGAAAACCCCTTAACGCTAGATTCACCGACATTTTGCCTCTATCTATTTCTAACAATAGATAGGAAGATAGGAAGCTAAGATTGGGCCCAAAAATTCCTTGAAAGCTCTTTATAAATAATCGAAACATATGCCTATATCTATGTGAATACTATTATGAATAATTGTCGGAATTATAGCAAACATTTGTTTGCAACTTAGCGGATACATCTCACATACGATTAATATATAGAAGACTTTAGTCGGGATTTTACCTTTTCAAAGATGGCATTCATATTAGTACCGCCGGCAAATATCCCATAATACGATGGACTTGGTCTTAAGTCGCGCAAACGTTTTAAAAAGTCCGTTCCACTACCGCCATTCAGCAAAAGTGTCCGAAATGGATAGCCTTCGGCGATTTGCAGCAATGCTTCCATCTCGTCCCGTTCGTTTTGCAGTATGATTACGACATCGTTAGCATTTTTATGCTTTAAGAATTCGGCAAAGATTTGAAGAAACGGCCGAAGTAAACGATCAACACGTAAGTAAGGTATATGATGAGAACGAATGTAGTCAAGACCGGGCTGCCAAGCGAAATAACTGAAATCGATGACAACCGAAGCGCCTTCAGATCCTAAAATTTCACACACTAAAATAAAAAAAATTAAAAAACAAAAAAAACATTCAATCGTTGAATATTATTTGAATTTCAAACAATGTGAAGTAATCCGATCCTGCTATGCCAAGTAAATAAACAATTTTATATTCTTTTCATAGTTAATTTAATTATTCGTTAAAACTTGCATTTATTCATATTTTGGTCGTCGTCATGTTCTTGTTCGATTTCCAATATCGAATCCGAAATTTCAGTTTCCAAATGCAAATCCTCGATGTCCTTAAGCGCATTGCTTAAATCATTATAAAAATCGCTCTGTACACGATCAATCCAAAATACTATATATGCAAAAAAAAAAAAAAAAAATTCAATTTTTTATTATATTTTATTTCAATCTCTTTCGCTATAAAACTTACAAATTTTCAAATCTTTCCCATTAATTAAGTGAAACTTCGCTAGAATGCCGATCAATAACTGCAAAGACAATACGGTCTTCATTGTTTTCAGTCATTTATTCATTGCTTTCGCTTATAACCGTAATTTGCCAAAGTAAGTAAGTGCTGCGATTTGAATATGTATTTTGTACACTATCGGTATGATGTCCTGCTATGACATATCACGGCAAATCCCTACATCATATATAACTTATGAATCATTAATGCGTCTGAGAGTTATTACTGTCATTGCTGTTTGCGGTAATTTATTTGGTTTTTTTTTTTTTATAATTTATCTAGTTTGCAATAATTTCATATATATGCATATGTGTATGTATATTTTCGATAGCTCAACGAAATCAACTAAAATAGACCCTTTTAGCTTAAACGATATGCCTTATTATTATACAGTGCAAGTAACATTTGAATAAGTTAAAGATAAAGTATAAAATATAATTGATTCACTTTAACCTAGACTGGCGAGAATTCAGAATACTGACCAAGTGTGAATTCATTCAAGTCAGACAGCTCCCGTTTATGTCTGCCCTAATTGAGTCACATTAAAATGCAAAAAATTTGTGCCGTCTTTCATAAATAATAAATTTATGAAGATTACCGATACTTTCGTGCTTACAAGTTAGCATTACATAGCTTAGGATTGCAAAGAAGAATATTGTGAAAAAAAGAGCTTTACAAGGTAACTTCTCCTAACCGCTTAAGTCACATTTTTTCGTGCATCTAAATGATAAGCGGAATAGATGAAGTTCGACCTCGTTCTGTTTGCCAAAGGTACTAAGCATATAATACAAAGTCAGTCTCAAGCCATGCAAATGCAATTTGATATAGACGTAGAGCAAGCATTTCATTAAACTATAATCGAAGAGTTTGGCGGGGTATTGATATGGTGTTCCTTACAATTGTTTCATTGCATCGCATCGCGCCAAGAAATTGTTCAATTGTGAAGAAACAAGCGCTCTTCACGACATATTCACTTGACCTTTGAATATCGACGCAAGACTCAAGACTTAAGGTATACGATATACAAACATTGTTACCGAAAGGTTTATTTTATTTTGTCAAATAAAATTAAACTGTTCTGCTGTTTACTCAAATTACATAATTTCAGTTGCCGTGCTTGTTCCTTTGCTGATCGGTGCTCTTTTAGGATCTAGAACCATGAATATTAAAAATCAATGCAATGAACTGAGTGGAAGCTTTTCAGATGTGGAATTCTACATGCTGAAGTCCTGAGAAGAATAAACTTAGAGCGTGAGCTACTGAGCTACTATATTAAAAAACGAAAAACTACACACGGAGTAATATACGAACTCCTACACCCAATAGTGGAAGGCCGTATTAAAGGGCGTAGAGATTTTTGGGTTGGGTTAGAGGTTTGTGTTTCGAAACTGGATAGGGCTGACGAAAATCGGTGAAATTATATCCACGGCAAGGAGTCGAGAAGAGCTTTGAGTTTTAGTTAATAGACAATAGTATTATGTAAAAAGTGTGATCACCTATATCCAGTAAAAGAAGAGGAAATAAGATTGTTCAGCCAACTGTTCTTTTTTTTTTTTTTCTTAATTCGAGTCGGCAATAAATCTTTTTTCCACTTCTCCAACTTATAGCAATTAGTAGAGCTGTTGAATGAACATCTCAAAGGGTTACCACAACAATGGGCTAATTGAAAGTAAGTCCTGTCGCTGCCTAATTAATTTCAACAAAGGATCCATTCATCTAGTGTGTGGCCCATAGGCTCGATGCATCCTTCACCATAAGTGAAATTTGTTGCATTTGAATATTTGGTTACTTCCGCCTCTCGCTCAATGAAAGAACAGAGCGTCTTTTTGAAGAAACAATTAATGAATCAAAAGCTCTTAACTATTACTACATTTCTGAAGAAGTTCTTATGACTATGAAGATCAGATCCAATGAGTTCCAGAGCCAAAGGTGAAAATGTTACGTTTCCGTTCTTTCCAAAAATACCTACCTATCTTGGATTTCGCACAAAATGTTTACTTTGTAGAATATCATAATCAGTCTTTTTCTTCAAGCCACATTTATGAAAAAGCTTCTCTTTACTCGGCTCCTTCATCACGTGACCACCCTTACAGTAGATCTTGAAGAGCAAAATATATGATAGGGTAGGATTAGGAATCCTTTTCCAAGTTTTCTCACTAATATTTCGTCTTCCTCTAAGGCAGTATAGTTAGCTTAAGTGTACAATTATTTTATCAGCTGCAGAAAATAAATAGACAAGAACTTCCTAATCAATAACAACGGCAGTAGATCTTTCGCGGGTGTCGTTCAAGGTTTCATACTACGTCCGATCTGGTTTAACATATCTAGTGATGACGTAGTTTATTCTTCATATGAGAGTTTTTCGAACTGCCTGCGCAAATTGTATAATTCGCCACAACACACAATTTCTAACAACTACTTATCTCGTGAACTCATTGTGCCTATTTCCGAGACAGAATTGTTTACCGCACCTCCGCACCTAAGACTCTAATACCACCCGTTGATGCTTTTAACTTCTTGAGTCTTACATTGCACACAAAATTCTTTGTTACACCTCATGCTAATATGGTCGCCCATCACTACTCTCATTTAACGAATGTCTTGGATACCTATGTGTGGCATCTCTTGGAGATGTGATCCTCTGTGCTTAATTAAAATATACGTAAACTAAAGCCCGAGTACACGGGTTGATTTTTTTTTTGCTGCTCTGGAGAAATACCGCTTGAAACTGTGTAGGATATGTCCTCGTTTACCGCTTAACGCACTCGGCCATACTCATATACAAGTTATGCCCTTCCACCTTCTATTCAAGATCCTATGCCGTTCAACTTTTGCCCTTCGTTTTGCCAAACCTGCGAAAATCTCGAAAATTTAATAGTTTCCACCTGTAATCAAATTTCTGTCTATAGAAAAATCTGCAACTACATCAGTAAAAGCGCAAAGCTGCTACTTAAAGCTAATTGACGCCAAATGGAAATATTTCTCTCACATCTCTACTGACGACTCCAGATCTGATGTCGTTGTCAGTGGTTTTTAGTTCCCAGATGTTAATATTCAGGTATGCTTTTCCATTTACCCTAACAGCTCTATTTTCATGACCGCATGCATTGCTATTCGCCTTGCGGCCGTGCATTGCAAAAAATATTTCTAATTGTCTGAGATTGTAAGTCGATTTTATTAGCTTTACAAGTGCTTCCCACAGTTAAAACTCATCCATATATACTAGAAATTAGATCTTTATTAGATCTTTTAAAGTGCGAAGCCTTCAATTTTCATTTTCTCTGGGTCATCCACGATAACATCATTACTGATATAATAGTATCCCCCTGTCGCTCGACAAAGAGAAAGAAACTCGCAATCGTACGCAGCGATGAAACACCTCAACTTTTGGCCGCCATTTACATTAGGTTAATTTTACTTACACAAAAAGAGCGTAATAACTAATCACCTTTTGTCTACACGAATTTTGATTCACATATTCGTCAAACTAAGCTTGGCAGATTGTTCTTGTGTCGTCTTCCCAGCCTTACACAATAACAATATTAAAAAAAACCAAAAGTAAAACATGTTTTTATCATTAACTAATAACAACAATGCATCAAAAATATTAATAATAAATCCCAAAAAAAATTGTGCCTTAGGCAAAAACACGCAAAAAATGATAACATGTACTAGGATTAACAGGTGAGCATGAAAATCTAATATTATGCAACAATATAAACTAATCTTAATGTGCTCAGACAAAGAACTTCGTGACCACATTGAGTCTCTGCCTTTCCACCAGGCAATTCATCTGTTTTGAATCTCGTAACATTCAAAAAGAAGACCAAGAATATTCTATTCAAGTATTGTTAGCATGATTTGTTATATTCACTCCCTTTTTTATAAAATTAACAACCCCGTGCTGTGCGATGCACCAGAAACTTTATTGATAGTTAATTAAAAATCAGCTGTAACTAACCAATACAACAAATATGTCAAAGCAGTGAGAAAAAAATTTTATTTTTTAAGAAATGAAATGTTTTTAATTTTATCTCTTTTTTAGGTATGGACTTATCCTACCTAATCAGCAGAAAAATGCGGTGTTGACGAAAGAAGTTGTAAAACCTTCCATATTCGATGAAAGCAGTAGTTCCGAGTCACAAGATGGCAGTGGAAGTCCACCGAAATTGAGGAAAAACAATCCTGCAATAGGTCCTAGCGGTCCCAGCGCAATGGAAAGGCGCATTGCTCGTTCTGTACAGAAAAAAGCTTTAGCAGAAGATCCCACAATATTCCAGTACGACGAATTATATGATGACATGGCGAATAAGCGAACAGAAGAACAACTTGCAAAATCTCGTGAACCGAGGGAAGCCAAATATATTACGAAATTAATAGAAAGTGCGGAAAAAAGAAAATTAGAACATGAATTAAGAATCGAAAGACAAGTACAGAAGGAGCGTGAAGCCGAAGGGGAAAAATTTAAGGATAAAGAATCATTTGTTACCACCACATATCGTAAAAAATTGGAGGAAATGCGCAAATTAGAAGAACAGAGTAAACGCGATGATTACCTGGAAAATGTCGGCGATGTAACTAAGCAAAAAGACTTGGATGGTTTCTATCGCCATTTGTATGAGCAAAAACTTGGAACCGACAAACCAATAAAAAAATTAGAGTTAGAACCTCAGGAAGCGATGTCATACAATACTAATACCGAACAAATTTCATACAAACCCATAAAATCAGCTAAAGCTGCTCCCAACAGAGCTTATAGGAAACGCAAATGCTCAGATGAAGATGAAAAAGTCGGTGCAGACGAAAATGGACGCAAAAAGGGAAAAGGGCATTTAACAAATAACATCGATGCCGATTCAGATTTTAGTATCGATGATTCTAGTTCCGACGCCTGTTCAGATGAAGACGAAAGCACTGAGAAGAAAGCTTTACCGCAACAAGTCAAAAAAAATGATAAGTTAATGCGAACTCCTGCTAATACAATTGCTCTAAATTTTGAGTCGTTAAAGCAGGTTGATGACGGAAATAGTACGGCAAAGGAAGCTAATCAAAGTGATGAAACCGCAAAAGCTGAAGTTAAAATCCCTGTCATTCTAAAACCCAAACGTAATAAAAGTGAAATTTGGGGTAAGCGTACTGTGGGTGCAGTTTTCGAAGACGCTGTTCGACGTTATTATGAACGTAAGGCTGCACGTGGTGCAGCTTAATATTTAAATTAAATAGAATGTACTGCGTAATTTGTTCGACTTGGATATATTAAGTATATAAATTTACGAGTCTTTTCAGAGAAGATTTAAAAGCTCCACGAATAGGTTACCAAAAATTTGATTGTTGTTGTGGAATTCGCAACAAAGGTATTATAAGCGTTTACAGCATTTTTATTTATTTTTTTATTATGTTTCGACCATGATCCCGTTGATATATTGATTAAGTTCTATTAAAACATCGGAACTTCTATTAGCGAATTATTGCATTTTGAATGTGGCGGTACATTTTACGTCTTATACCATCACCAATTACTTGATGTTATTGTCAACAACAATGAAGCCTTCCGCGGAAAATTGACTCAAATGATTTTAGAACGACTGGCCCTTATAAAATAAGAGCCGATAAAATCGCAGGGGCTACCGTTATCAATAACAATAGTAGCGTTGACGCTCTCTCGCATTTTCAATATCTGAAAGATGAAAAATTCTGTTGATGGTTTCTTATCATGCATGTAAATGGTTATGTACAAAAAAAAAAGTATAATGTGCCTTCGCCGCGTCGCTCGCTGCATATTGAAGAATTCTAAATTTTATATTCTTCACTGTAAACTCTTTCACTTTGTCCGGCCTTCTAAAAATAAATAAGGGTACCCTCTACAAGTATGTCCATTTCAATAAATATTTCAATCGTTATTTCGGTAGTTGTGTCCTTCCCGTAAACCGACTCTTTTACCAATTCCCATAAGATATAAACGAAAGTCGTTTTTGAAACTCGAAACTTACAAGTATTATAACTACTACTAACGTAATATTATTATTATTATGATTATTAATATATGTTTAGCCAGAGAATAAATTCTAAGACTAAAGGTATTACAGCACTACTATCTAAGGCTTTCTGCTTTATTAAAAACTCTACCGCACTTGAGATTTGAACCCACGACCATTGAACTTGCTAGTCGAGACTCATGCCTACTAGGCCACTCAGACGGATACTAACTACTAACGTAATATATTAGTTCGGTTTCTGTGGCCGAAGATGTATTTATTTCGGAACAAAGCGAATCGATAAGTTAATTAGTGTATTTTCCATTTTTGTCTACCACTTGTTTTCATTTCTCAGGTTATCCATATTTGGGTATCATCAGAATTGACGCACGGTTCGGGCAAACAAAATTTATCGATTGGAAAGGAGTAATATCCGCTGATAACAGCGAGGAGGATAGGACATTCCAAGTCAGAACTGAAGACATTTTCTGAGCGAGTTTTGCTATATAAGGTCGAAATTTTTCATACGAAAAATTCATAATATCATGACTTCTGACAAATTACGCCCATATTTTCGTTGCAATAGCGTCAAGTATTATTAGTGATAGTTTCATAAGGTTGTGAGGTTGTATTTAAGTATAACTAGCAAAGACACAACCCGCATTTTTTTTTACAGAGCTTTTTTAAGCCGTTAACGGAATTATGTTACACGTAGCCGCGGTGGGTTTTAAGGCAAAATATAGTTAAAATAGAACTTTTGGAGAATTTTCTTTACAAAATATAAGCAAAACATGACTTTATAAAAATAAATTAATATTTGGAAGGTCAACATTTTTTCACTATATCATAAATTAGGCTGATAAAGCGACAATTTGCTTAGCTAATGTGAGCAAAGCATGTCCTGTGAATAAATGAAACTAGCACAGGGTGTATTCTCTATTTATAGCTTTTCCAACGATTTGCAAGATATATTGAACTTTGCTCAGAGAATTTTTTTTATGGGACTTTGAAAATTGCCGTACTTAACATGATATTTACGAGTACTATACCATCGCTCATAAAACATGCTTTCAAATTTATGTACATTTACTTGCAATAGCTTATAAGTAATGAGCAAAAAACCAATTTTTATTCCCATTTGAAAAATAGGGTTAATCTCAGAGCTATTCTATGTGGTACTGTCGCTCATTTTCAGTAGCAACGTCCGTGCACGAACATCTAATATTTCCTAAAGTTCGTTATGTACGCATTCTCTGTTTCGTTCTTTCTCTCTCTCACAATTCCTTAGAAAAATTTTGAAAGTCTCAACATTGATTTTGAGCTTTGTTTCTCCAGTAGCTTATGTTGTGAAAACAAATTTTCAAAAAGGGTTTGAAGACAGATTCGAATTTAACTAGCAAAGACACATACCATATCTGTTAATAAAACTCTATGAACGCCGTAAGAGAGCTGCGTTAGATAATTAAAATTAATATATAGTTAGATTTGAAAGTCTACTCCGTCCATATTAAAAAAACGTAAAATATTTTTGTGGACATCTCATGAATCTATGTGAAAACACCTTTCAAACAAACTAAACAAATTCAAATTCTGCTTATGGGAATTTTTTTTAATAGTTTTTTTGAAATTTGGTATGTTAGCGAAAAATAGGTATGAAAGAACACCCGAATATGAGACTCTCATGCGGTCAAACTAGAAAATCTCACCTATATTCACCTCTTCACGTTTAAATGGATCCAGAGATCGGTTTAAAATATTTAAAGGAGTTTTGGATGGAAACAAAAAATTTCTTAGCGATTTAGTTGACATAATTTATTGCAACAAAAAATGTTCGTGAACTCGTCCGCAAATGTAGTCTTACTTGGAAGTATTCGAATGATTATTACGGTAGCCTAAAAGATGGTTGTAATCATTTCTTTATCCATTTAATTATCATTTGATGAAATGATTTTTTAATTTTGAAATGAGTTGGCCTATAAGCTAAATGATTTTCTAAGAATCCAAGTTCCAGCAGTAATAAAACCAAATACACATTTACGATGTAGCGACTGCGCTGCACCGAGGCAATGTGCTGCATCCAGTAATTGTAGTTGAGTGCTGCGCAGTCGCCAGGTGCAGCGTTATTGATAAGTTTAGTGCAGTCGCAGTTGGGTGCATCGGCCATCGCCAGCGGCCGTATTGTTCTCTTGGGTTGCAATTATTGACTGCAGTTTTCAAGATATTTGCGATGAAATTTGGTATACCGACATGCTTTTGCTTAAGGAGAAACGCTGCTGAAAATAGTATGGATCGGATTACTTCTTGGACCGCTTCCCATAGAATAAATTATATCATATCATCATATCATCAGTCATGTATATAACTGTAGAGGTAGGTTGTGTAGAGCATTTTATGGTGGACTGCGACCAATTATTGTTTTCTGTTGCAATTTTTTTATCAATAATCCACATAGATCTATCATCTGGTTTCGATTCTTTTTTCTCTTTGTCTAATTTTCGAGACTTAGAACTTCTTCTTTACCAAAACTTGAATTATAGATATAGTAAAACGATTAACGCCATTGAACTATGTGATGACCCTAACAATTGCGTTCACCAACTCATTTATTAAGCAAAAGTTTTGCATAGCTCTGACGAATGTCTCAATGCATTGTTATTATTTATTGTTGATAGGTTATGACTATCCGCCTTATTCTGAGCGGCCTTGTACTTGTGCCTTTTTCTACACCTCCATGTCTTAGCTAACTAACTTAACGCTTTATAAAACAAAGGGACACAAATCTAGTCCATTTGAGAACCAAGCCAATTTTTCAGGACCTCAATATTAGATTAGAAATTGACTTAGAGTCGATAGCCTGTGTTGCTAGTGCTCAATGTCTTTTTTTAGTCTAAGAATTCATTTCATTAGTCTAAAATTAAAATAATAATAATAATAATAATAGAAATTGACTGATTGTGCTAAGTGTGAGCGAGAAGAATGAAAGGCACTACATATTTCTTAACGGGTTAACAGTTTGAATATCTTTCTATCATATGACTAAAAACAAAAAGCATTGAGCGTAAAGATTAGAATAAATATGTTCGTATAAAATTGCAGCGGACTGCTAAATTTTCGATAGTTTGAAACTCCGTCCTTCAATCGATAATTTGCTCTTTATACCATACATCACCTGAGGTACAGGGTATATAATAAACTAGTGCGGCCGTATGCAACATGCAGAAGGGCTTAAAGTAGACCCACCTTTTATTATACCGATCGATTCGTAATTATTTTCTGGATTGATTTAAACTTGTCTGTCCGTCCGATTTTTTGGCAAAGAGTTAATGCTCCAAAAAGAAACTTTTGCAAACATCCGGGGGTGGCATACATGAGAGACGATATAAAAACGTCCTCGAACGTGCAAAAAGCTATGAACCATTATCCAAAGTAAATCATATGATTGGATAACTTATACTCTTTTGTTTTTATATTTCGAGTTGAAAACAAAAGCTTGTACGGACAAGTCGGAAATATGATTGGAAATCTTTCAGAATTTAACACTAATACAATGCATCATGCGATTATATCGTAAGCAATTTATGACGGAACTATATTTTCAAGTCCAAAGCCAGGAGACAGATACTATGATGACTGTTTGCTCTCCGTGACCAAAACAATAAGAAAATCTATGAGAGAACTGCAGAAATACTCTCACTCATCCTTGCACATATTGGCTTGTACGATAAGGCATATAAACTCCTTTGGTCAAATCGGAAGAGAATCTCTTTCACATGATCACAAAGTGTAATCTTTCAGCAATCTCGCGAGTTCTTATTCGGCAGTTGGTTTTCATCACTTTCAATTCGCCTTTCACGCATCTTCAGCATCGAGATTGCCCCAACGATATTTCGCAAGTCACTTTTGCTATTAACGGTCTGTCAATACATCTTTTCCCCGACACCTACAAGAATTCTTTTCTTGCTTGAAGCTTGAGCATTTTCATGTTTTCTCTATAGTAAAATCCGAAAAGATGCTGAAAATGCTGTGTTCGACTTTCGATATTGTAATTGGACATCAAACAAAAGAAATTGCCCCCAAGTATACAATGGCAATGCGGCTTAAGTGTCAACTTGGCTGCAAAAAAGACGTAATTAGCTGCTTGGTTGGAGAAGAAATGCAATGACTTTCTGGACAATTTAATAAAAGGCTTAATTTGCAATAAGTTGCAATAACTTTCGTGTGCGCGCGGAAATCACTCACGCCATCTTTCTTAAGTACTTTTGCGACATGCATGCGGTATGAGGCTGACGCTACTTTGAATGCTTTTGCTTTCTTCTCTTCTATCACGGTTCTGTTTTACAAGTCTTCAACTTTAATTGCATTCTCTTATAGACTTGCTGCTTCATCTCTCTTCGCAAAATGAGTGCAAAAGATGGATCGAAGTGCAGAATAGAGATATGTAGATATTAATAATGTATTACTTCGCTCTAATAAAATATTTCTGATGGCAAAAGCGAATAAGCGAAAAGGATCATTCGAATAATTTCAAATCGAATCGGCAAAAGAGCAATCCTTAGCCAATAACTGCTTAGCCTTTGCTAAGGCAACTAAGCACTTTATTCATTAAATTTTGTCGTCATGAAGCGCACTGAAATGATAGAAAGCGCAGGGGGAGCAGGAGGAAAAGAGGCCAATGCAACGTTTTCCTAATTTGTTCTAAATTTGATGTTTAACTTGAATGAAATTTGCTGCTATGGCTACTTGACCAACTGACTGACTGAATGATATTGATGTGAATATAATATTGTTGTCGATGATATTAATGTTTGAAGCGCGAGCCGATGCTGTTGGCAATTTACTTTATATCAAATAATTGCCTTAAAAATGAATTTTACATGCAATTCTTTCTTTCTTGCTTGCTTGCTTGACTCCTAAACGTTTTTGAAAAACTTTTAAATGTATTTATTACAGTTCACGTAAATATGTGCGTTGTGGAGTGCGCATAGTTTGTTTGTTCGCGTTCGAGTGACGAAAGAAAGTTTTCAAGGTAAAGCTGATTAAGAGTATTATTTGATGATTATTACGTAACGAAAAAATTGTAATGATGATGATGATGATGATGTTAAATGTTCAAGGCCATCGAAAACAATTTTTGGCAATATTATCTACAAATACTTAGACACTTAAGCACTGTTTTAGCTACCATTGTTCCATAAAAGTTTCTTCTTCGTCTTCTTGTTATAAAACTCTTGCATATAAACAAATCAAAGCTTGAGAAATTAATTTAAAATTTTCAAAAGTCTTACTCTTACTTATTTAAATTTCTTATCAAAGCTATTCACGTCCCGATTGCCATGATTATCGTGAGAAATAATTAATTATAATTGATTTTTCAAATAAATGTTTCTTCCTTTGAAATTCACTATCTTCGAAATAAGTGTAATTATCATCATCATGATGATATTCTTTCATCAAGCTACTCACGCACGAAAATGAAAATTAACTAAGGCTTTCTAACACTTTCCTCTTATATGATATGCATGCGCTATTGACAATAATTTTATACTTAAAATATTTGTACAGATATAACTTTGGCACAAATATTAAGATAAGTTGATAAACTCTGCTCATATTTTCACTTATTAAAATTTACCGTCCTTTACGGCATGCTGTTACTCCTCTTTCCGTTCACAAATCTATTTGACTTGCTAATGATAGTAAAAATGTCAAAATTGCAAACGTAACGAGTTATACTTGTGTTTGAAATCCTTTTATAGTTAGTTATGACTCAGTTTTTCTATGCCAGTTTATGGCCATTATGACTGTACATCGTTTTTGATTATTTTTCGTTTGTGTCTTTATGACTTAGCCAGCACTTAAGCTGGTGTCAACTCGCGTGTCAGAGACAATATAGCACAGAACACTTAATGAAATTAATGCCATTCCGTTCTTTGGTGGATAGTACTGCTAGTAGTTGTACTAGCAGTAGTAGTAGTAGTAGTAGCAGTAGTAGTAGAGTAGTAGTAATGGTGGTCGTAACAGTAGTAGGTGCAGTCAAGATATACACGTACCATACAATTTAAAGTTTGTTAAAATTTATTAAGTATTTATATTTGTTATGAGGGAGGACGTAAAAGATTTTGAGTTTTTTATTTATAATCAGCAGAGACGAGTGCTCTTGCCTTGTCATAACATTGGCGATAAGACCGTAAGGCATTTATAAGATTTGCAACAAAGTTCATTTGTGCCGTTCATTTTTTTTTTTTTTTTTTTTTTTTTTTTTCAATGACTGAAAATTTTTTTTTTTTTTTGCACATTTCCGAGTAATTTAAGTTCTTTAAAGCGAAATAAAATTGTTCTAATTTATAAAGAGAATAATTTACATTTATTAGATTATTTGCATTTCGTCATCCTTTTTTGTCGTCATCGTTTTGGTAAATAGAAGTTTCAAATCTTCCCCGTAATTTCTCATCTTTATCGATAAAAAATTACATTGCTTTCGATTTTATCTTCACGTTAGTTCATGTTTACTCAATAAAGGGCTTTTTTTCGAATTTCAAAATATGCGATAGTCTAGTGTTGATAGTGTCAGCGTCAGTATAGTTTGTAGAGCAAGAATTTGATATCATTTTCCAGTTAAGTTGAAGAACAAAAGGACGAATCGGGGAAATTTGAAGGGAAACAAGCTGCTTCGTTGAGCGTTGGAGAAAAAAATTGTAAGGAAAGAAGAGATGCTGAAACACGTTTAGAGGAAACTGATAAGGACGTGATATCTCAATCACCAAAAAAACATCAAGCAGCGTCGCAAGAAAACGAAAGCTGAAAATGAAAGCATAGGTCAACTTGAAACGGACGACAATCCAAATAGTCCACCAGTCCGGAATCAGCGCTCTGTTAGAAAATCAAAAGAGGCTGCTACTATCGTCTTCAACTTGGCGGTGATGAAGACGATGATATATCGTTAAGTAGTTTTGATCGTTGTAACGTGCGTGCAATGGAGGAAATGGGGAACGAGCTAAAACGAAATATTACTGCCTTGAGTAAGCACAGCAGCACACATCACCGATATCAGCAGCCAAACAGACGCAATTAAACCGAAAAGCAGGTGATAGCTACTTCTGCCAAACGCGAAATAGAAGGTATGCTTGTAAAGAGGGGTGAACTAACCAAAATTACCCAAACGACTTTAGACCGTACTTTAGAAATGAAAGAATGAAAAATTGAACAGTCAAAGACTGGTACGGAAGCGGATGAAGTTTTCCTTTTGAATGAAGAACTTAATGAAACCAAGCGCAAACTTGAAAAGAGTTTTGGTGGCTTGGCAATAAGGCCCAATGCGAAAACAAGTGATAAAGATGTAAGCGAACGAGTAGAGAATGCTGTCCCTGCAATTCCTGTCCCCGTTCCGTCTACGTCAGACATTAAAACTCTCATTATGTTACCTCTAACAATAAAGCCTATTACTACAGTACTAATTCCTCCATCTCCTACAATTACATTGACGACAACAACTTCGTCTTTTGGAGCCACAAATGCGGTAACTTCACCCACCAACAACATTTAGTGTATTTCCTCCAGCGCCTGTTACGCGGTCATCCCAAACCCCGTCGTCATTTAAAGTTGTTGAAAAAAAAATCATTTGTTTTAACATCAAAAATTTTGAATAGTCTGGCCACATACGGCATTCCTTTTGCTTCGCTTACAGGCAATTCGGGTGCAGGCATTAATAACAGGTTCGGTAGCAACATCAATCAATGCATGTTCCTCAGTCACCGGCACACTATTATTCTCATACATCGTATATACGATCACAGTATTCAGGTCAGAGCATAAAGTCGCCAGTTATGCCGACCGCCTCATCTGCAACGGCCTCTCTGCCGCCCTATCCACTAGTTGATAAAGATACTACGTCTAAGACTTTTTGTTATCATGATTAGCATTTTGCATCTATACAATCCTTTGTTTAGTGTAATTAGCGAGTTCAAGTAGTGAAGTTCAAGCAACTTCCGAATCGAAGAACTTTGTTCCTAAACTAAGAGTCACTAACAAAATGATGCGTAATTAGCTTGTGATAGTAAGCGAAATGTAATCGAGACCATATGCGTCGTTTAATTTGAAAATAGCCTAAGATTGTTTCTTTTAAAAATAGTAAATTAACTCTGTCACCTTAATAGATTAGATCGATCCATTGCATTTCCGGCAATACGGTTTCAGTCTCAAGTAAGCTGCAAATAAGGTACAAGCGTTCCTTATATAACGCGGTACAGAATTCCCGTATATTATGACACGACAATCAACAAATCGAATATGCATTATGTTAATAAGAGGAGTTTTAAGCAATTTTTAGGAAAAAAAAAAAAACCGTATTAGTTGTAATATTTGATGAAAATTGACATTTGCGATCGTTGTCATTACATTTTGATTATATTTTTAATTTTTGTATCTCATAGTAATGTTATATTTCAACTTGATGTTAACTTACCTTTTCATTCATTTATGTATACATTTGTGACGAAGCTTCAACTATACATATATAAAATAATACACCTTAAGACGGGACACATTGCTCTCACTTTTATTATTATAACTAAGCTTCAGTTATTATAATTAAGTGAATAAATAAAAAGAGACGAATGCCTGCAAATGAAATGAGGAAAATGTTTTAATTAAAAAATAATTTTAATAATCAAATTTTTCTATGAAATTTCGAATATCTTTCCCATTAGAATCAGAAAGACTAGCTTTATGCCTAAAATGTTTTTGGCGGGAAGTTACAGTTTAGAGTCGTTAATCCGTTAATAGATATCCGCTGATAGATATCTTCAAGATGTGTTTACGTTCATTTAAAAGTACTTTCAAACAAAGGTACATTAGCGTGAGATGACCATTAACTGCATATGGGGCTTGGAAGGAGCGATTCAAAAGCAGTCGCGCGCCGCCTTTGCCAAGTAACTAAAACTTTATATTTAGGACTTTGATGTTAATTATGAATTTGGCTACAATAATAGAAATTTTCTCTTCGCTTTTGCTCTTGCAATACAGTGTAAAACGTTGCCGTTCTCCCTTTTTGCAAAAACTTTAAACCCGTTTTTCGTGAAACATTATTTTCCGGAATGGGAAGCAGTGTAATCAAAGCAATACTAATCTTCTTTCCCCATATCTTTGAAACAACAATTTGAAGAGAAGTACATTGGACATCTTTCATAAGTTAATTTAAACGCATTTGTTAATAAACGATGGGCTTCCTTGTGATCGAGCACTGAACTCGTCCGTTTTCGTTTCGTTGAAATACCGCCCAGTCATGCTGGCGTCAACACTTCCTCCGCAACTCTTTAGTTATACACACGTAGGTTTATTTATAGATTTAAATTTCTTCCGGCTACACTTGCGGGCCATAACGTCCCTCAGATTAAACGTGCTCCGCAAGAGTGACTTTGTCCTTCCTAGTTTTAAATATTTTTCAAGATCTTCATTATTTTTCTCATTATGATTATTGCCAATTACTACAATTTATTTATACCAAAGTAAAAAACTTATTGAAGCTGACTTAAGAAAAAAAAAAAAAAACAAGCAAAAATACTACAATGGGACACGGCTCGCCAGGAAATATTGTATGTCCGTTCGCTTAAGGCAGTTACTCGCAAAGCGACTTTTCAAAATAAATTGTTATATGGGAAGTGGTCGATCCCAACGATTTTCCACGGATCGGCGACGTATAGGTTGAACAAACAACGGACAGAGAGACAGATGAGCTTAGATCAATTCGAAAAATGATTCTCAATCGATGGATACAATGTAGGCGGGTCAATCGCAAGTTCTTGTATACACGCTTGTACTACGAATGATGTAGTGTGCAAAAAAAAAAAAAAAATTCGAATGGTTCGGTTAATGCAGTTATTTTAATAAATTTAAACATTTGATTGATATTATGTTCTGAAGGTATTCCAAATAAATTGATAATTTTATAAAGTAAGCCGCCAGCAGGGGACACACTTCTGATGGATAAAGGACCAATTGTCCCAAAATCTATTGAATTCAATCCTTGGGAACACTCTCCCAGTAACAGTTTATAAATTATGTCACATAGTCTATTAGACATCAATCAATTTTGATACACTGTTTAAACTACGGATTTATCACTGCGTCGGATGAGCCAAAACAACTTTATGAATATTTAAGTTCCCATTAATGTACAAAAAATAACTAACAATGCAAGTCCGACCATTCAATATCTTATTCCACTTCGCCAAGGGCGCGAAAGGGCATTATATGGGAAGTGATCGAAAAAATGGAAAAATCCAAACCATTTTGGATAGCATTCGTGCTTGAGTCAAAACACGTCAATGTACCAAATTACATCAAAATATCTGAACAATTGTGACTTGTTGCGTGAACACAAAATTATGTGGACAAGCATCGGACGTATAGATGGATAGATAAGTTTAGATCAATTCAGAAAATGATTCGGAATCGATCGGTATAATAAAAGGCGGGTCTATCTAAAGACCTTCTGCCTTTAAGTTTTTTGTCATTTGTGATTTTAATCAAAAATATATATAATCTTGGGGTCTCATCACTTTGAGCATGTTGATCTAAAAACAAATTATGTCAAGCTTGCCGAGCTGCATCTATGTTGAATGGGCAGACAAAGTTATAGACCATCAATATCAAACGATAGGTGGACTTGTAGAGAATTATTAACTCTAGATACACAATAAATTTGTGCTCTGAAGTGTTATTTTGTAGTGGATGGCCTAATAGGCGGAATTGGGTAAATCGAGTGAGCGTGAATTTCGGGGTAATGTATTTTATACATCAAGTATTGTTGGAGATATTTGAACAAAGCATATACTTGAATATTTGGGTTTATGTATTCGCCAACACCTTAAGCTTCGTTTCACGCTCGACTAATAAACGCCTGCCATTTAATCATGGAAGTTGTTTCAACATTTTTTTATATTTTATACTTTGCAGAAATCGTCGATCCCAAGATGATATGGAAAGGCTAGTGAAGAAGTCAAGGGCAGAATGAAGATGTACGATTCTAGGAAATTGAATGCCTGCGCTGCGACACTGTTAAAATATAATATAAAAATCGAATTCAGAGAGAGAGAGGGAGAGAGAGAGAGAGAGAGAGAGATAGAGATGCCCTATATAGCTATATATAGTTTTCTTATTGATTTTAGCTTAAATAATAAACTTAATATTTATAATAAACAATGAATTGCTCTACTTTTTACAATTCTGTTGAAATTCCTTTACATGCATTTGCATGCTAATCATAAGCAAAGGTTTTTCACTGACTTTCATCTTTCATTTCAATTTTCATTCATATCAATCTCGTCTTTGTCTTCTTGATAGTGTTTTTTTTGTTTTTTATTTTGCTTTTTTCGTTTAAGAATAATCCACGATGCAGTACATTATTCTATGTCTATAGTACACTGAGTGGTTAACGCGTTGTTACATAAAAATCTGCATTTGACTTCTAAGCATACTTACACTGAAAACATCATCATCATCGTCATTATTATCATCATCATCGTCATCATCGTCATTATCATCATCATCGCCGTCATTATCATACGTATCAACGAATGTTGTGTGAATGGCTTAGATGAAAACAGGATTTGTATGTAAGTGCATGTAAATGTATATATATCATGTTTGTGTGTGTATATATTTTTAGTACACAAGGACAATGCGGAAATTCAAATCAAAGTAAGTGAGTAGTGGATGATATTTTCGTAGATTGTATTAAATCCTTTTTAAAGTTTCTAAATACTAGCGTATAATTAATTTTATTTTAAATCCTTTTAAATATTGATAAAATGCAATCACAAGACACTTATTTGCTTTAAATCTATCTTCAATACCCATTCTAGATTTTTATTATTATTAGGTGTGTAAAACGCTGTTTAGCGTTTAAATCTCTATATGTTTCGCCATGTTCCATGAGAATGTTGCATCGAGATGACACCGTCCCAGTAATCTGGCATATGATTTTCGTCATTTTTTACATTCTGATTCGATTCGTTTTTAAAGTTGTTCCATTGTTCAGAAAAGAAATGATACGGAGTTTTTGTCGAGAGAGCATTTTGTAACCGTTCCTATAGGAGTCGGACAAGATCAAAGCGTGTTTAAAACACCATATCACCGGTATCACTAATATTCTTACCTTATTTTCCCAAAGTCACCATTTCTAATCGAGTACGGGGTCAAGTGCGAGTCAATATAATTTCAAAAAGATTAATTATCATGACGTTTCCTAATTTATTTTCACAGACTTTCTAATTTTTTCAATTTACTTATCATTAATTGATCTTACTCTCTTAGATCACATTTCTCTCGCCCATCATAAATGTTAATTACATAGAGATTGCGAACGGGCGGTTATAAGACTCTTCACTAATATCAATTTTAGATTATTTTTGGTTTTACACGAATTTCCATTTGTTGAAGAACTGGAGCTCTTTCCTTATCATCGAAATTAGAATCTGTCGATCCCGTGAACAATGAATGAAAAAACAGCGATCACTCTATACGAATCTAAACGATCGTTAACTTTGAGCACGTTGGAATCCATCAATGTTGAATTGTTCGGCGAAGTATTTAAAATCTTCGTGGATCGCTCGTACTTGTGCTACAAGGGATTGAAGCTAATTACGAAGTAGGAGTCCTCCGAATACGTGACTTACAAAGCACAATATTTGCATTGAAAAGTTTTTTGATTTTGTGGTACAAGTTAGTTAATAATAGGGCGAGAGTTGCTTTCAAAGGCAAAGACTTTTGTTTTGTGTATGTCTTAAATAGCTAGCTAAGGCATTTACGTAAAGTATAGATTCCCCTAATATATATATTTAACAACTATACGCACATGCATTGACGCATTAGAAAATTCATGTATTTGGGTTTGGATTTCGAATTAGAAATCAGTTAGTAATGCGGTATCTTCTTCAAACGAGCTATTGCGGTGTGCGAATCGCCGCAGTTCAATCCCGAGATCAAAAGATTTCTTGGAGAATAATCTTGACCACAATTATATCGATATATTCAAGATTTTTAAATCGCTCTCGAAATGAGAGATAGTTAAATTTTAAACTATTGTCTCGAGCCTGACGCATCAGGAGGTTTTTTTGAAATGTTAACTGTACGACAACTATACAAGATATTTCCCGGTAATTCCCAGGTATTTCGAAAAAGTTCCCTTCCCGTTCTTTATCTATTGGCGTCTTTAGTCTTCCAAGATTGATGTAAGGTTTCAGTGATTTCGTCCTCTAAGGCAAGCATGCGGGATGATTCATTATCTCTGGCAAGTCTTGTGTTATGGTAACTTGTTGCGAGGGGGGCAAGGGGCAATCGTAAAATGTGTCTGCTTCAATCAAGTGATTGATGCGTTTGCTTTTAAAAGAATTGGTTGTCAGCGCGGTCTATATTATGTATCAAGTTCCAAGTTGAGTAATTACAATTTCATTAGAGAGAGATTACTGAGAAATTGCAGGAGATTCTGCATATGGCCATCGAATTGTTAAAAAACTGATTCGACTTTGAACTCAATACGCCTAAGTGCTTGGAAGAAAGAAAGGCTTTGCATCGTGTATTGGATCTGACCTCATTGTCAAATTTACTTACATCACATTGATAATTCGAGTCAATTGCTTTTATTACTTGACATATCTTGCAGCAATTAAAACAGCTACCTGGACTAGCTAGGTGGGTATTTAATGAATCTAAAGAAACGGCTCGTTTCCATCAACTTTATGTATCATGCAGCATTTGTAGCAGCGTCATCTGTTGATCTGCAGTACTACAATGCAGCTACGTTATCAACAAAGCTTCTAGGTTGTCCATCATTCCGTCTTGTCCTAATTGATTATTCGAATGTGATGTGATCTTTTTTAAAAAGTGACAAAATTCCATTGGGATTATGGTTGAGGCATGCCCTTGTAGACGATTCAATAAGCTGTTGAATCTTTTCGTATTCGATAAGCCAAGCTTTCGATCAGTTATTTGATTAAGTAATGTAATAAAACTTTTTGTACTCACTATAGATACGGCCAAGTTTTGGTAGGTACAGAGGATATCACGTACGTTCACTGTCATCACATTAATCAATTTGTGTTTAATTTTGTGTAAATTTATTCGAACGCGTAGATCTTCAAATTCATTTTTTCCATTCCCTTCTGGATCAATTATTTATATATAGCAGAATTTCGTTAAGATATTCCTCAAAAAATCCCAAACGCCACATCCGATGTGTCCATGATAAGGTTTTTTATTTCTAATCCCTGTCATTGTCTTTAACTATTGCTTTAATACTATACGATTGCATAAAGGTATTGATGGTGTCATATGATGTATCGCGAGTTTATTGCAAAACAAGATAGACAAACGTTTGACAACAAACGTCAATGCAACGACTTTGATCGAGAATTTTGTAAGACAGCATTTGTGATTGTGACGCTAGCCATACATGTGTTTGCATCAAATTGTCATATGATTTTTCATAGTTGTAGGTGTTGACACTATATTTAATCTGCCTTCGGTTGGGGATCTTCTGTTAAGCAGAAGAAGCGCTTCTTCCTTATAATTTAGTTTAGTTCTTTTCCTACCTCTGGCTGTACAATTTACTTCTTCTACTTATCCTGAAATTGCAAGTTGTATCCCGAACCCCGAGAATCAAAAAAAACAAGAAACAAGAATCACAATTGCGATATTAAAACTTTTCCCAGAAAAATTGGAACTTTCCTTTCCCTGCCCACGCGTTAATCTCAAACAATATAAAATCGATCCTATCAGAAAATGGATTTGCTTCCAATAAGGAATATATTCACAACGTTTGCAACGCCCAGAAGGTGGCATCAGAGATCGCACAAAGTATATATATACTTGATCAGCATCAAATTCCAAGTCGATTTAAGCATGTCCGTCTGTATGTCTGCCCGTCCGTGTTATGTAAGCAGTGCATAAATGTACAAAAATTTGAATGAATATACAATGGGCGATGCTGTAGTGTCTGTGTAAAAATGGAAAAATTGACCACGCCTACACAATATTATAATGAATCAAAATTTATTTATTTATTTTTTTCAATAGCTTTATAAGGCGAGGCAACAGGCTTCAAAAGCCCCATAAAGTATATAAATTCTTCGCTGGTTTTAACATTGGAATGCATCAAAACATACCCGTCTGACCGTCTGTCCATCTGTCTGTCTACGCAGCTGTGCAATATTATAGAGCATGAAAATGTAATTATTTTACTTTATTTTGTCTTTTTCAGCGTAACGGTGATGGGTACAAACGATTTGGTCACGACCGAGTATAATTTTCTTAGTTGTTTTTTTTTTTTTTTGTTTTCTTAATTGTCTTTACTGCCATTGAAAGGTGATGTTCTAAAATGAATTTAAGTCCTTTAATGATTTGCTGATTTGTTGAAAACGAATTGAAGTCTATCAACTACGACGAGTAGGCGAGTAGATCCTGTCTGCTAAGAATTTAAAGTTGATTGAAGGATTGCATCCATCGTAGATAGCAAACTGGCATCGCCGCTGGCATTTTGACAGGTAGTAGAACTTGCATGAACAGTAATGTTATCTAATTGGTCTCTTTGTGTTCGCTTCAATAACCTATAAATTGCTTTACGTTAAGTTTATATCGTTGTTGAAATTTGGCCGCAAAGCGACCAAAAATTCGTAAAATCATTTCGCAATTAACTCATTTCAGACTGGCCTCAAGGTGAATGATGTTCTGATAATTGCTTTTGCTGTTGCTTTTTGCAAACATAGTTGATTGCGATATAAGTGTTACTTATACTTTTCAACAATTCTATGTATTACACCTAACTACATTTGTATTTAAATATCAAAGCAGAAGACATTAGTGCTATTGCGCATTTCTTTAGTTCCCATTTTACAACAATATTATGTTAGTTACAATTCGATCGCCTGCTGTTGTAGGGAGGCGTTAAAATAATCATATTACAAGTCAAGGTCTTAAATTCATTCTAAATAAATTAAAAATTGCATCATATGTGAAAAGTTAAATAGCTTCGATAAGAACTTTGTAATTTCCTTTCAGTTATACTTACTAGCCGAACTATGTAGAGAGAATGTTAACAAAGTTTTATTTATGTATGTTATAAAACAAAAAAAAAAAAACAAAAAAGCCAAAAAAAAAAACAAAAAAAAAAATGAAGCAATAATGGAATTTAGCGACAAGTTTTCTTTAACCACAAATGAACACAAGCCCAATGACTATTCATTCATGCATACGTATATCGGTTTGGCGAAAGAATGTTGGACTTTATGCAAACAACCATATGCAAGCAAATAATGCTGCTGCATAGAGAAAACCTCAGCAATGACCTTGGGATGCCAATTATTGCCAAATATGAGCAATGACACGTAAATAATCGAATATTTACATACGTACGTAGAAATCGAAGAAATGCTCGACATAGAAGTAAAATGTTCAAATGTCCTACTATATCTGCAAATATTTTTTTAAAAAATTTTTTTTTTTTTTTTTTTTTTTTTTTTTTTTTTTTATGGAACAAAAAAAAGAAAAAGCGAAAAGAAGCATTCGCACAAAAGCGAATTTTAGATACCCAGCATCCAAGTGTGAAATGTGTGTACAATATCAAAAGTATTCTGCAAAACAATAGTTTGGCAAGAAATTTGAGATGAAAATTTTCAAACACAAAGTCTTTTCGATCAGTATTCCTTCTTATATTTGTAGGATTGTATTCGATTGATGTATGAATTAATTAAGCGCAGGAGAACAATTCAATTTCTCGGAATTTTGGTCACTTGACGCTTGAAGTTTCACGCTTTACTCCATTTTTTTTTTTTTAAATGGTCCCTTAAGTTTTTACTTTGTGTAACGATTTTCGATTCGTCTTCTTAAGTCAATCAAAAGGCGAATACGCGTATCCGTTATTGTGATGGTAGGATTTTCACTGTCCTTTACTCAGATATATGCTACGGCATTCGTTAAGTGGAAGTTGAATTGTAAAAAGAATATTGGGAATGGAGTATATAAAGTCAAATTCTATTTGTAACCTACCTATGAAAGGTAAAACTGTATGCTACAAATAATTGTGGTCTTTCATTACCGAAAGAGTAAAAATGTTTTGAATATTTATGTAAAAAAAACTTCCACTTCCAAGGTTGCTCGTCGTTGCATCGGTCAATCGCTACTAGAGAGAGAGAGAGAGAGAGAGAGAGAGAGAGAGAGAGAGAGAGAGAGAGAGAGAGAGAGAGAGAGAGAGAGAGAGAGAGAGAGAGAGAGAGAGAGAGTTGCTAATTTTTAATTTCGATATTGATTCCCGGGTTATTCCTAAATTTAGAGTTTATTAGAATAAGCAAGAGAGAAGCTTTTTTTGTTCAGTAAAGAAACTCTTATTACTCTAATTATGAAATGCAGTTAATTGCGGGAACATGTCGAATAACGCTCTCTTAGCCGAATTAATCAAATCCCTTTCACTTCTCAATCTGCTCTCTCCAAACCATCATTTATTGTTGAAAATCTCACTGCATGCACATTGTGCACAAAGCAAGCAATGACACAAATGTCTCTTCGCATAACTATTGTTGAAGATATTGAGGCGTGTAGGCGTAGGAAAGCGTATTATCTGAAATTAAAATCACCATTTGATATTGCATGAATTCGTGGATCTCATTAAATAGACTTGAGAGACCAAATATGCAAGTACTATGGTAACTTGAAATGCCAAACAAAGCATCGATTTATGGTCTTTCGCTCCAAAAGCATTAACCGTAAAATAATAAGATTAACGATAGCCGCTTAGAATGTGAATGTTTACATGTGTGATCAATTTACTAACATCCTGATTGATATCGAGGCCTAATCTATATTAATCTTAATAAAATTATTGATAGTAAGTTAATAATTTTTGATTTAATTTTTAAGTTATGCTAAAGCGAATGCATTTAGAAAAAAAAATTGATTTGCCTATCATCTTTGCGATGACATGATCGAAGAGGAAGAATGATGAAAGGAATTGAAATGTGTGCAGTTGTTAGCGTATATGTGCAGTTGTAGATTTTGTTACCAAGCGAATAAACAATTCGGTACACCTACTACCTGTAGTGATGGTAGTTATAAAAAGACTGCTTATAAAAACGCTGTATATATATATATATATATATATATATGGAACAATTTAATTTCCTGCCTTAAAGTAAATAGAAAGTAGAAATGAGATGATTACAAAGTCTGTTGATGTATACAATACGTACGTACAGTTTGGGGTCACAAAATACACATGCATAGCATGACATTAGATTTTCAACATATGCCAAAAAATTCTTTTAACTTTTTCTGTTTTTTCTGTTTTTTTTTTTTTTTTTTTGCTTGCCTTAACCAACCATTCGTTAGCTGGTGTATCATATCGTCATCGTCGTTGTTATTGTTGTTGTTGTTGTTGTTATTATTATTATTATTTCTTCTTTTCATTACTTTTGGATTGTTTGTGCGGCCAACTAACTCAAAGCGAACAAAAGGCATCTTTGTCTTTAAACATTCAATGCCCTGATGATTAAAGCCTTTAAGTTCTTCTTCATGAGGACTATACATCGTGCATGTGTACGTATGTAATTTCCTCATATCCCCCAATACATTTATTCATAAGTATATATATTATATATATATTTTATATATGTATATGCACATGTATGTATATATGTGTGTGTGTATGTGTATGTGTATATATATATATACGTATATATATATGTGTGTGTGTTTATGTCCTAAATATATATATATATATATATATATATATATGTACGTGCGTCGTCTTTCGATTTTAGTTAAATAGAAAACACATGCGGTTTTACGGGAAATGAATTCTTATTTGTATATCTGCTTATGGCAGACATAGATTTGAACACATTCACACACAATAGTTTCCTTTAATTTTTCTCCTAAAATAAGTTTATATTTCCATATAGTTTTTGCTATTATTATATTTTCCTTTCAATTTGATTTTATTTTCATTTCTTTTTCTCATTTCTTTTACTCTTTTTTTTCATTTTTTGGCAAACTTTTTTTCTTTTTTTTTTTTTCTACCCTTTTCTGTGATAGTTCATTTTAATTTTTCAGCAAAGGGTTGGATGTACGATACGTTGGAGGAGGCCTTTCAATTGGTTTCTCCATTTCCAATACAAAAAAAAAAAAGAAACAGACAAACTTATTAATGTGCGTTGTTGGTTGGTTGACTTGTTTGCTATGAGCGGGATCGGCTGCAACGTTTGCAACAGCGTTTTCTTTAATTGAATTTACAACTGAGTGGTCATGTGTATGCATGTATGCGTGTGCAGCATATGTGTGCAATATACAATTATCGTCTGCGTGAGCATAAAGTCTATAATTTCTTGTTAAATGGCAGGTAATTCTTTGATTGAATTATTTTGATAATTTTTCTTTTTATTATAGCCATTACTTAGTGATCGAAAGATAGTGTCAAACTTTAAATAGTTTATCTCTGTTTATTTACTAAACAGAGTTACGTGGCAGTAGAAGTGTATGCTTTTTAAACGGTTTTTTTTTTTTTTTTTTTTTTTGGTTGGAAAAATCAATACGCCTATATATAATATATGTTTCGGTTGGCTTGCGTACGCCATAATATAGATTTCAAATATGCTAATTGCTATATGGGGAAGCAACATTGAAGATCTATCTAACTATCTCAACTGATGTGGTTTATTAAAAAGTATTCTTGACAGTAATTACACTATACTATGTAAGCATCTACATAGCATTAGTTGCAGGATGTCGCGACTGTGAATGACAGTATTGACGATCATTGTGGTATGTTATATACAAAAAGTCAGGTGTCAGGCTGCCAAGATAATAGAATATCTTCCATGTACGCATCGCATTACACTAAGGTTCGCTGCATAGGCAAAAGGAAGTTTAGATTGACGTTTACATTGACTTTTTGGCGATTCGCCCTCTGAACAATAGAACACCTAACGTTACCTGTGTAATAATGTAAAAAAATTTGAAATAATTGAAATTCTTTGGGCCATACTAGTGCATAATAATAAAAAAAAAAAAAAATAAAAAACTGATCTGTTCTATAGAGATAAAGAATATAGTTTTTACTGACACATACATACAATTTTTGCTCTTAAAACTGATTATTTTCTTTTATATTTTACACTACTTGTGATATGCGGGTATATAAAGTTTGTGCGCGTGTATGCAACATCTAGAAAGACTTGAGATAGACTCATCATTTATTATATCGATCGATCGATTTAAGCTTGTTTGTCCGTCCGACCATTTTGTTCCCCTATAAGCCATAATTTTTGTGATATATTGATAAAATATAGTACACTTGTAGTTGGTTTTACTCCAAGGACAAGCGCTATTGCAAATAGTTTAGAACGAATCACTTTTTCGACCACCTCCCATAGGACGGCCTATTTTGAAAGTCACTATATTAATAACTGTATTAAACGCAGTGAGACAAACTTATTAATCGTGGACCGTAGTCCACTATAGGATTTTTATTTGTTTTGTTTATATTTCTGATATAACATTACAATTGAATATATATTATTATTATAATTTGTATTTTTGTTTTTTCTTTTATTATCCTATGCGCTATGTATAAATAAATTGAGGAAAAGTTTTTTAATTTTTCTTTTTACTTTCATTTTGACGGGAGTGGGTACAATAGAAATTTAAAAACAATAATGTAGAATAAAATTTAGATCTAGCGTACAGGGAACTAAAGAGCAAGGAGTATGCATTGTCATGAGGAGTCATAGGCATTTTTTGTTATGGAAGCGTTTCTCTTTTTTTATATACATATTATTCTGAAAGATTAAGCTTGATGCAAAGTCACAAAAGCACAGTCATCAGTTTCTACGACTAGTGATCGTTCACAACGCCAGAATGCAGCTGTTAATCGAAATCTAAACATGTCCTAAAGGCAACTTCGTTACAAATTTTAAATTATGTATAATGAAAATTGATATGATTATATGATAAGAGGCTTCTGATGGGTACTTGCACCTATTACAAGCTGATTGACAAGAGTAATACTAATGCGTTACTGTCCTTCATATGTAAGCATGGTTTGTAATAGTCAGATTGCGTATCTTAAAAATGCTTAATTCAAACAAAGTTAAAGTGAAGCATAGGTTAAAGTGCTTCTTACTGTAAACATTTGTTACTGAAGACGTATAATAGTTTAGTTCAAAGAGATTAAGACAGAGATTGAGATCAATGCTATGAATATTGTTGTTGCACAGAACAGTCTGGCATGAGAAGTTATCAAACATATATTAAAAGTAAGTGCTCCCACAGCAATCCCGTCCTACCACGAGACCATTCAATATGCAATTAAAAGCTCTCTACCTAAACCTAACCTCTTCCTCTAGCTAATTTCTACCTACATATGGCTGCACTTACTTCACTGAAGTAATTGATGACTTTTATCGCTACACTGTCTTTAATTCTAGTATGTTGTATAAAATAATAAAGAAAATTCTCACAAGAAAGTTTTCAAAACGTTTTGCTATACATGATGACTTTCAATGTATGTATACGACATGTTTTTCTATGTTCCCAAATTGAAAGCACGCTAAGAGAAATTCTATATAAAAATAATAAAGAGGGTTCGAACCTATTGTCTCAACGTTTCAACGTTTCGTAATCGGATTTTTGAAGACAGTCAGGCTTATCCACGCATTTCGATCGGCTTTAAAAAACATTTATACCTATTTTTAGTCTTTAACTTTTAAAAACAAGGGATTATGGGGAGGCGTTCTGGCCTGAATCATTCGTTCGTTACCGTTCGTCCTTGTCGGTGCACGAAATTTCATCAAAATGTCTCAAAATGTCTTGCAACTGGTAGGTTGAATCCAAGAGTAAAAGACGAACACAGGGACAGAATCAGTTTCTGCATCGATCGGTATAATAAAATTTGGATCTTTCTTAAGTCCTTCTGTGTGTTGTATACGTCTGTACAAGCTTAATATACTCTGGATGACAAATGATGTAGAGTATAATTAATATAATATTGAAAAATTCCTTTCGGAAGGTATCATAGGAAAATTCGAGTCATCGTAAATAGTTTATAACATTTTTCTGCCGATAAGGCACAGAATTAGGAAGATATCAACAGGTAGATAAGAATGTCGCTTAAGATCCAAAATTTAGTGCATTATTGCTAATCTGAAGAATCAGGCAGTTGTATGAGAAGTTTTTGTCATGTTTGTGAAATGTTATGGAAATAATTGTATGCCTTTCCCAAGTGAATACGATTGAATTGTCAAGAAATTGGTTGAGAGAGCGTCGTTCTTAATAAGAATTAAGTTTGGCACAAATACTTGAACCTGCGAGTGGCCCAACTTTAGTTGGTTGAACAACTGAGGCTGAACTATCATCAAGCACGACCGGACCGTAGCGAGGGCGAGCTCATTTTCATCTTTAACTCGATCATCATTCATTACGGGGTAATAACAAAACAAAAAAGAAAAGGTCGAAAATAATCTATTTTTTAAGCCATTGAAATGGTTAATGAACGAAATCGCGACAAAAAGTCGCAGGTTCACGAGAAATGTGAACAGCGAGCATGATGCACCCATCATACAGCCTTAAAGCGTATGGCGCAATTGCAACGCGTAATTATACTCTACGCTGCTTATGGCACAAAGTTTATTACGTTTGTGCCGATGTATATAATGCCCAGAAGATAAGTTCGTGGTGCATAAAACACTTAAACATAACTCACCATCGATTATGCATTTTCTGAATCGATCTAAACTTCGTTGTATATGTGATCGTCCCTCCCTCCGTTCATTCGTCTATCCGTCTGCCTATCCATTGGTCTGTGTACTCTTGTGTTCAATCTAAAGGCAACGATTTTTGAGATATTTTGACAAAATTTTCTGCATTCGTGTGTTTTGATCAAACTGAAAAAAAAAAAAAAAAAAAAAAAAATGCAATTTTCAACATTTCTCGACAAAAACCGCATAGCAATAGTGCTCCGGCATTCTAAATTGATATGAATAATTTGAATCAGATGGGTAAATTTTTGGAATCCCTTCCCGTATAGCAGTTTCTACGAAAACTAATCCTTCGCCTGCTAAAAGAATGCAATTTTCAACAATCAGTAGTTTCGTAGAGACATTCATCGGATGGGGAATGCGAACCAGATAGGTCTATCGTTGTGACCTGGCGCTATGTAACGGTTCTCATGAAAAGTAAGCCTTTAAAAAGGAATGCATTGATACAGAAATGATGTGCAATTTTATGTGCATTACTACGAAAATAAATGAATGGATATAATAGGCGGGGCAGCGTAGAGCCAGGCTACAATGTTTATTTATTTATTTATTTTTTTTTTTTTTCAAGAAACGTGTCCGATGACAATTAGTAATGCGTGCTGATGTCAGGCCATAATAATAAAATTATTAAAAATTGTGTGTATACGGAGAGGCAAGTCTTGAATTCTAAGATACATTAAGATTTTTCCTTTATCTATTTCAGTTAGTTTTCTTTTTCTCATATGTCCTGAAGTGATAAATATTGATGTTGGCCACACGATGGCCAAAAAACAATTTAAATTGAAATCGAACATGAAGCGCATTATATCGCTTCTTAATAAAATGCAATTAATTTCCGATGATCTCGAATCCTGAAAAGGAAATTTCTAGAGTAAAGCAAATAAGATAACTTCAATAACTTTTTGCAATTTTCTAACATTATTTTATATGCGCACATTTTACAAATCTTCTCTAATGATTTTTTGAATGGCTTGAAGAAAATCAAATATCTATTGGTGGGAAGGGGTGGGGGTGCGTGGGGGAAATGAACTGTTGTAGCACTTTCGACTAGTTTTCTGCTTCTTTTCTCCTTTTAAAGGCAATAAGTTGCCTGTGAGTTAAATTTGTAACAATATGTCTTCAATTCGATAACCATTTCCTTTTTTTGTTCTTTTTGTTTGCATTTCTTTAGTGTGAAAGAGAAAGTTTAAACAAACCTAATTAAATTGCATTCATTTCGTTATTATGCAATACTGAATAGAAAACAAAAGGGAATCCCAATGAGTATAATCCGTCTTCTTTAAAATAACAATAACAAAAAAGGGGTAGTGGGGGGAAGGGGTGGGGGTGCGTGGCAAAGCTATTCACGTCCCGATTGCCATGATTATCGTGAGAAATAATT
>NW_023998414.1:30278235-30387894 GCF_014805625.2 Glossina fuscipes | reverse complement strand
GGAGGAAATTTAAAAAGAGTAAAGAAGGTAAAAAAAAAAAGAAAAAATTAAAAACAAAATTTTGAAAAAATGAAAACTTTAAAAAAAAAAAATTAAAAAAAAAAAAAAAAAAATGAAAAGTAAAATACTAAATCAACAGCCACATCATGTAGGTCAAAGTCAAAATCTGCTTTAATGAGAAATCTAGCACTAGATACAGCAAAGTGCAAGAAGATAATCAAACAATGAAAAAGGAAAAAACTTATGGCGGTGTGTTTGTATGTACATGCAAACACTCTCTAGGCATAATTAAATGAACTGCTTATGCAAGATTGCTGGGATTTAATTTAGTCATATTTTGTTTTAATTTCAATACAAAGATATGCAGAAAGACTGAGATATTTATATACATGAAAGAAGCGAAGATAGATGAACGGAGAAGAAGCATAAATTTTATATATATATATATATATATATATATATATATATATGCGAGTGAAGACCCCGAGAATTTTACAATAGAAAGTAGATAATATTACACAAATTATATATAATATAACTACATTATGTAATACATATACAGCGCCTTGAAAAAGTTTACATACAAATTGTATTAGAATTTCTTTTGTTTTGTTTTTTTTTTTTTTTTTTTTTTTTGCGAAATGTTTGTTTTCATCTCGCATTTGTAACTCTCCGATTGAAATAACTGGCATTTGGCGCATGTCATTCAGATCATATCTATATAGGATTTGTTCCAATTGTTCATGGGTAAGTAAGTAAGACCACTGATGTCGCTCGCTTTGATATTAAGCTTGCATTAATGCCTTTCATATGAAAGTCATGGATTAACAAAAAAGATTTTTCGGGAGATTTTGTGACATGTGTTTCTATCATTGTTCTTTGTTATTATTACAAATAGAAGTACTCTCGGTGAAATTAAGAGATTTCTTCATTCGCTCGCTCAATGAAGCTAAAATTTTGTAGGGAATTTTTTCCTCATCTACGTCCATTCTTCGTAAAACAAATCAACACGGCAGACAATAGTTGTGATATTAAGGTATTGCGAAAGGTCACAAATTAGCTTCAGTCGTTATGCACAAACCATGTGATCGGTAGTCTTGTGTTTGATATTAAAGTAATTTCATAGGGTGCAGTTGTTACTCAGAATACCGGAAACTTTCTCAACTAATATTTGGCTAATAGACCTTGTGATCTCTCTGCTATAAAAAAGAAAGAATGACGGATCGTAACCATAGTATGTGGACTCTCCTCTAGTGTTTCTAGAACTCTCCTTTTCCAATGATTTATCCTTCAAGCTTTCCGGACAACTAGCAGTCCATTTTTGAGAAAAAATATGCATTGATAGAAAAAAGAAATCCAACCAGAACCTGTAGCGTATATGTAGAGTATTTAAAAAGAAAACGCAGTGAAAAATCTGTTGGGTAAAATTACATATAGATGGTTGGTACACGTTTATCACATCGAAGAGAACTATTAAAAGTTAAATATAAATTAAAATGATCGCGATCCGCCTGAGTGGCCGGGTAGGCAAGAGTCTCGACTAACAACTCAATGGTCGTGGGTTCAAATCTCAAGTGCGGTAGAGTTTTTAATAAATCCGAAAGCCTTAGATGCTAGTGCCGTAATACCTTTAGTCTTAGAATTTATTCTCCGCCTAAATTTATATTATAATAATAATAAAATGATCGCGTTGGTCGAAGTGACATTGTAAAGTAAGTGATATTTGTCAGTTTTTTGACTCACGGGACTACTTCTAATTGAGTCATAACACTTACTCTATATATAAACGATATGTATTTTTATGAGTTTAATCAAATGAACGAATATATTCCTTCAGTTATCGGGTTCGGAGAGGCTTTGTCAACTTTGCAACACTACAAATTACCTCGCCGAGATGAAAACCACATCGCTTCTAGTAGCATTGAGAAGGCCAAGTTCGGTTCGGTGCCTAATAAATGCCCAATTTTAAAGAAATCATCATGGAAAGCATCTTCATTAATCCAAAGAATAATGCTGTCGACTTGTGACTGCTGATGATAGTTAATATGTTACGATATTGAACCGTAATAGTCTCTAGTTAAGATCAAATGATTGAAATATAGTACGAATGCTACCGACCAATAATAAACTTATTCAATTTCGCTAATCATGAAAGCCTTTAATGTACAATTATCGATGGATTTTTCAGTGCGAGAACGATCGGTTTTTTATTCCAAAATCCGCAAAGCTTAGCACAGCAATGGGTCATTCTCCTTGATATATTGATCCGACATTCCTTCTGGTGATTAGGACTGATGTTAATTGAAGGTTTTTTACGTTCTTTCTTTTAGCGACCAATCACTGAGAGGATCTCCCCTATCCGTCTACCGCAGCAACAATTACAAAAAAAAAAAAGAAGGTGTTGAAGACAGGGGAAGGAGGAGAGGCAGGTGACTGCAGCTTAGTGATGGGTCTATAGGCTCAATCGGTAAGTGCGAACTGACGAACATTCACTGTAGCTACGGCCGAACTAAACGTATGCTGTACTGAGATTTGAACCCGCGAATACTAACTTGTTAGCCGCCGTTCTTACCCATTCGGTTACTTTTGCGGACAATTGAAGAGTTATCGTTTCTCGAAGCTCGTACGCATACTTTTTGTGAATAGTGTGGAAAAAGGAAACTTGTTCCTAAAGTTCCAAGTTCTACATGCGCTTGGATCTACAGCATATCTACATAATTTATTAATTTCTATTGTTTTAAGCAAACAGTCAACAGAAGTTGGAAAAAGTCAGAATGCGTTATGTATATATATAAATATATATAAATATATATATGTATATATAAATAAAGATAAAATTTGCATTCCTTTCATATTATTTCGCATTATACGAGTATTTGATTTAACTAACGCATATGCACATTTTCTAGATTTATTTACATTTTCATTCATAATTTTTTTTCTTTGTTTTTCTTTTGACATGAAAAGACCTTGAATTCTCAAATATAATAACAAGAAAGGAGAAGAAGAAAAAAAAAAAAAAGTAGATGAATAAAAAAAAAAAGAAAAGGAAAACACAGCAGAAGAAAGTTTCGAATTTCTTCTTCTTTACCCCAAAAACACATCAAGTGTATGTAAATTCAAAGCATTAGAATACAAATCAAAAATATTTGGCTTTCGCCAACATTGTAATCTATTGAGTGTACGTGTGTCTGTCTTCGCATTTGATTTATTAGTTTGTTGAGAAATATTTAAATTAGTTTTCCTAAACAAAGCCATACCTATTACGCAGTAGCTAAGCCCTCGACTAGTTTTATCACAAACAAACAATGCTCATAATTATTTAAAAGTATTTGATAATAAATTATTATAGAATTAAAATATAATGTTAAAATAGTTCGTAAAATGAAATTGGATAGAGAAGTAACGATAGATAAGATACATTGACTTATGATAGAAAATTTTGTTTATATTCTTGCAGGCAGAGAGAGAACACGTGCCTATTGCATAACATAGCCACAATTCCACAATTGACTCTCAACATAATGTGGCGGAATTAATTAATGAATCACTTACACCCATATCTAATATCAGCCCTTCATAAGAAACACTTTGTTTATTCCGTCCGATCTTGGAGTCTTTTTGAGTTTTAAAATTTTTTCTGAAGACTTTGCCCTATCGCCTGAGTTCATCTGCATCACATAGCCGCATAGCCGCAATTTTGTATTGGTATGGATCATTAAATATTATGCATTTTTCATAATAGATTCATTTATGCCTAAAATATTAATAAGAATATACTGAGTCCGCTACAAGAGATTTTAAGATTATTCACCGTCGTCGCCTGTTTTATATACCCTTAAATTTGTTTTCACAATTTCACTTAAAATGTTGAAAGATATCGGCTTTTGCTAGAGTTCGTAGAGATTTGACTGCAAAAATTTTTAAAATTTTCACAAAAAACAATTTTATCGATGAGAGTCATTTGAGAACTGAAATCAGGAGACAATTGGTTTAGGAACATTTCTGCAATTTTCATGTTAAAGCTTTCAATATTCACTGATAAATGGGTTGAATTTTAGTTCTTACTTGGACCACCCAATATCAAAGAATGATAGTATTTTTGCCGAAAGAGATCGACAAAGGAAGATCTATATATTCGGACCTTCATGAGTTGATAGGAAAGAGGTTTTATGAAATTCAGTTTCCTATCTGCGAAACGTGACGAATTGGAAGCATTCCTGATGGAATGGATTGTGGAAGATGAAATGTAACCTAGGTAACCTAGGTAACCTATGAGAAAAATGTCAAAAAAGTGACAAACGCTGGAATGGAGAAATTCGATAGTGTGAAACAAAGTCCACATTGAAGCCTCAAAAAGGGATGTGATGGATTATGGTTTGTATAGGCCCTTATCGGGTCGGTCGGAAATTGTATTTACCGATTGAATCGAGCATTCCAAGAAGATATAATGCAAGCACCAATAGTACAAGTTGTTACAACAACTGTTATCTCAATGAAATATTTTCTTTTATAGACTTCTTTTTCATTATCTCCGACTTTTTGTGTTCAACTCAATTAGTTCAAATTAATTTTCTGCTCATTTATTTATAGTAAATCCTCACCGAAGACAAGAATATCAAAACTAAACTATATGATCTAAATGAACCGGTCAAATGTAGTACAAGCAACACATTTTTATGAAGAAATAATTACTCACATTAGACGCGCGGCCTTTTCTCCTTATTGAGCTAAATTCATGTAGCATAAGTTTTTGAGATTTTCTTAAAATATTTCTTGGACCTTGGGAGTGATATTAATTTTTATTTTGAGTAAAAGTTCATAACAATTCATGTGTTCTGAATTAGATGGCTACACAAATACTTAATTCTTAATCAATTGATATAAACATTAACCATAATGAAGATATAGTTTTTAACGTACGTAACATGTGTATAACCTTTGTTCATTTGCAGCAGTTGCTCTTCGCATCATTGGCTAATTAATTATTTCAGTAAGTTGAAAAATATGTCAAGCTTATAAAGCGTGCACGATAATATAGCTTAGATCAGGTCGCTTATTATTAGCAAAGTAGCCTCCTTTGATATGTTAAAAAGTTTCTCCTGTTTACACCTTAACGCTAAGGAGAATCTAAGACAAATCTATCTTTAATTATATCGACCGCTTTAAAATCATATTCTGGATCGATGCTGCCGAACCAGGTTCGAGGCTGCCCAATAATCTTTCCGGTATCTGATAATATGTATTCTGATGTTTAACTTAGTTTTTGAGATATTTTGACAAAACTTGTTACAGTAAGAGTGTTTTAGCTCAAGGACGAATGTTAGTAAAACTGGATTGTATCGGACCATCTTCGTGACCACTATAAAATGCCTTGCTTTGAAAAAAATTTAATTTAATGTAAATAAACAATTGCAATTTTTTAAAGAAGACCGACATGACTCGCTGAGTAGTAGCATTTCGGCCCGTTACACTGACGTGGAAAATTTGTATTGAATGAAGCAATTTTTTGAACACATCCCCATCGATATGTTTCTAAGTAAGAATTTTAATATTTTTTATTGAAAACGATCGGTAAAATTTTATCCATATAAATATTCTAACCAAAAATAATCCTTGATATGGCAAAAGAATCTAATTTACATTCTACGATGGAAGTTGGCAATTTAATGTAAAAAACTAACCGTTCTAAGCTTGGATCATATACGTTAAAGTTTGGGATTCCATCTCATAGAAGGGTAGTCATGAGAAGTAATATTATTATTATTATTATTATTATAAATTTAGCCAGAGAATAAATTCTAAGACTAAAGTCTTAAAGCACTAGCATGTAGGGCTATCGGCTTTTTATTAAAAATTCTACCGCACTTGAGGTTTGAACCCACGACTATTGAGTTACTAGTCGAGACTCTTGCCTACTCGGCCACTCAGGCGGATCACACATGAGAAGTATAAAAAGCTCTCTTGCTAGAATCTTGCCTGATTATATTAACTTTATTCGTTTGTGTGACAACATTTACAAACAATTTCCCGATTCCCTCAATACTTACATGCTCACTGCTGTTATCTTAAAAGCGAATTCGGTATAGATCTGTACACAAAAACTTCTTCGAATTGCTCACTTTAAAGCTTTTTCAGTACGCGCTACCATTTAAGACAAGGTTGCGCTCGTAAATTCCATTTCGATAGATCGGGAATATACTGTTTAAAAATTTTTAAAATTTCGGACAACGTTACGACGGACCTTAGCATTCGCTGCATGTCGAAGCTATGCTGCCTAGATTTTGATGAATTTGCGAGCTAAGAACACTGAAGGGCGAATTGAAACCATGGAACTTACTTTAAATGCCTAATAATAATTTTTTTTTTTAAATAATGACCAACTTTTTAGCTTTAATTATTGAAAAAATGTTTCCCTAATATTGATAATTGCGTTTAGTTCTTAAATGTTTAAATTATGAATGAAAAATGTCCTTTAACAATTTATACCCTCTTCATATAGTTATAAATGTGTTTCTTTTAATTACCAAAAATATATAGAAATACCATAAAGAGTTTTACTTACACACATACATATAAAGAGTATATCTGTCGTTTTCAAATATATCAAATAGTTATTTAATTTTTGTATACCATGACCATGAAATTATTTGAACAAGTGTTACCTTCATTATCATCATTAACGTCATCATTTTGCATTTTTGTTTTTATTATTGTCATTACCATCATTCTATATGAATATTTAGTTTTATTTGAAATACTGCAATTTCTCTATTGACAACTTTAATTTGATGCCAATTATCGTCATCGTCATCACCACCATCAGCCTGTTATAATACAAGCAATCATCTGTAATTCACATTTATATGTATCATCATCACGTAGCTATGTCAATGCATTTGATTCAAAACCGGAAAGTATATAAATGTACGTAGATAAAGAGAGAAAGAGAGAGAGAGAGAGACAGACAGACAGACAGAGTGAGAGCTGAAATATATATGTACATATATATAAGTAATTCATTTATATATAGATTTTAACATATAACATTTTCCATTTCACAGTCTTCATGCATCAGAAACTTCATAAAGTATATATATATATGTATGAAGAACATATATAAATCTCGAGATTCAGAGATAATCTAACTGCATTTGTCTCGCGTCCACCTATTTTTCAGCAAAAGTTTATATAAGTAATTAAGACCATTATGACATGTGATCACAAATGAGACTAAAGCCGTTCGATCTGATTAAGAGCAATAGTTCAAAACGACACTTTAACGACACGCAAAAAAGTCACATTGGTGATGATTGGCGAATCCTCAAGTAAATAGGGAAAAGCAGTAAAATTTTTAGTTGACTATTCTTCACGACTTAATTGGGCGAAGGGATTGAATTTTTCTCTGAACATTTCCAAATGTCCTGTTGACTGTTTATATGAAATTGTAGCTGTTAATGTTGACCATACGATATAACCCAGTGTCAATAGTGTCAAAATTGTTTACATATTTCATTAGACAATTGAAATCGAGTTTGTAAGTTTGTCAGTCAATTTAATAAAGGAATGTCTATGGAGTGTTACAGGTTTTAATATCAAACTTTTTGATGAATAGGTAAACGGGTAATTTGTATAGGGAAAATGTGCTATAGTGTTTATGGTGCTCGAAGAATATATATGTTTGATATTACAAATTCAAATATGAAACTAACTAATTTTGTATTAGTTGGACACAACATGTGATTTTTTTATCTGATATAATAAACCAAGCGCACCCATTCAAAGCTCGTTGTACTTTATTCTTGATTAAAGGTAATATATATACGTCCATAATATATTTACATGTTTAAAAAGTCGTAGAAGAATTTGATTCCTTAGCTCCTTTTTTCTTTTTTGAATGAGCAATCGCTGATGACGGCGAGAAAGAAAAAGAAATTCCGAAAATGAAAGATATAGAGAGGTGGCTGCAGTCTATTGAGTCTGTGTGTGTTTATCAGCTGATATCACTTATCTGCAGTTACGCACGAACTAAACTCTACCGCACTGAGATTTGAATATCCGTGAACACTGACTTGTTAGTTGTAGTTCTTACCTATTCGGCTACTCTTGCTTGATTGTTTTGAAGTAGAGACTTAGGCCGCTTTTAAAAGCAACGGCTCATATGTGAATATAATTTTGATCCTTCTGAGTGGCCGAGTAGGCAAGAGTCTAACTAGAGTCGACTAACAAATCAATGGTCGTGGGTTCAAATCTCAGGTGTGGTAGAGCATTTAATAAAAGTCGAAAGCCTTAGATGCTAGTGCTTTAAGACTTTAGCCTTACAATTCATTCTCTGGCTAAACTTGCTAATAATTACTTGGTTGGTGCGAGTGTTTTTTTTTAAAAAAAAAAAAAAAAAAAAAAAAACCAAAAAAAGGAGATGTATTCCCGATGTATGCTACCACTGCTCGCTAAAATGTTGTGACATTTCATTGTTTGCAAGTTTGATTCGGTTTATTTCTTCTTCTTCCGTTAAATACTTACTGGATAATGAGACCTGATTAAGTTGTGTTTTATTCTCACATTCTTTCAAAATATACTACCCTTTCGTCTTATAAAGTGTGCTATTGTGTTTGCTGGCTCTTAAGTCTAAGTCTTCGTAGTTGGCAAAGTATTTGAGGGGCTAACTAACGGTAATCGTATAAATATTTGATTCAAATCGATTACCAATAATTGCATAAAATTGCGGATATTTTAATGAGAGTTTGTAGCGGAGAGTTTTGCATCGCTATGTACGCCCATATTAACAAAGTTAATCTATTCGTATTCCTCAATATAAGTTGAATTTATTATTATTAGCGTACATTTTGAAAATAACAGTTAAAAGTTCAAAGATTTTACAGAAATGTCTACAGAAAGACTAGCTAATGGTTGAAATATGTTCCACAAAGGGGAAATATTGAAAAGCTTTACGCGAAGGGGCTCTAAAGCATAACGATTGCAACTTAAATTGTGGTGAATAATTTCTCTTTTTCAATTCGGAGCTTTTTCTATCCTTTCAAGTTTAGTGGATAAGAGGGAACGTTTCCTTACGTAGACAATAGAATTTCTTATTTACCTAGAAGCAGAGATGTTCAAACTTAAGAGGATTAGTTAAATTATAACTGCATATGAAGCTTAAATATCATTTTTGTTATATAATGTTAAGCCATCTGATGTAGTTCAGTAAAAAGCTTTTCCGTACCATAACAACACTAAGCTCTTGGGTGTTTTTCTCTCCTTTATCATAAAGCTTGCAGGACTGTATATTTTGTTATCGATTAAGAATTTGAAATATCGAATATAAACAGAAAGCTAGATTTTAATTTGAAATTTGAAAATAATTATGAAAATGAATTTGAAAATTTTTACTCAATATAAACTAAAAAGTTCAAGACTAATATAACTAAACCAAGTTTCATAACATAAATAAAATATGCGAAAGTGAATTTCATCATCAAACGTTAATGCACTGATATTAATATTTTCCAATTTTCCTATGTATCTCATATGTTCACTCCTATCCATGGATCTTACCCAATTCTTGGCATTTCATTTTAGTTTACATTTATTTGTTGGTTTTTTCGCCAATATGAGATCTATACAAGAGGAAATTACACTCATAATTCAATATCAAATTAGCAGGTAGGAGGAGCAACAACGGCCCGAAACTTGGGATGGAGATGCGTTGAAGAACTAGAACCGCAACAACACATTTAATAATTTCACGTTAAAACTTTAAAAATATACGACTATGTATAATGATAAATATGGAGACAAGAACACATGACAAAAAGCCTATGTATTTTGAAAAGAAAAAAAAAAAAATCAACCGAATACATATGAACCCTTGAGAAAATCCGCATACATAGGTGTAGATGTGTATTTTTATCAGCTCGCTATTTAGCTCGCAAGAGAAATGGAACTTAACGATGTGTATAGATTTCTCTCACTTGAAAAGTAAGTGAGTGGCTTCCCCATGCCCACAGCCAACTGTACTGGCTGCGATTTAGTTGATAGAAAAAGCGAATCCTTTCACTCCTACAGTCACATAAAACTCCAAGAAAAATATGCGGTCACAGTCGTACCTTTCTTGGGTTATATATATAAGAGGGCGAAAGAGATATATATATATATATATAGAGAGAGAGAGAGGGGGGGCGTATTTCGAAAGCGATACTCCATCCTTTCCTAAGCGATGGTGCCAAGACTTCTGCATGAATTTTATAGTTACCTGTTATTCTAGTAGCAGACGAGTCCCATGTCAAAAACTACGCGCCTACCATGTGTCTGTAAAATAACATAATGAAGACACGGAAATCAAGTAAGGCTCTCTATTAAGTCCGTTGCTATTATCACTACATTTGGACTCCATGTGTCAGGAGGCTTACGAATCTGGGAGTCGAAATTAAAAAATTTCGATCTGTGCAGGCGACATACTCATATTTGCAGACACATCGGAAACACTGTAATAAAATAAGTGAATAGTGTAAGAGATGGAGCTTAAAAGCCCACGCAAACAAATGCAAAGTTTTGACATGTAGAAACAGCTATGGGAGATATGAGAGGATAGAGAAACGACTGTTAAACGTTACTGAACTGTGTCACGTTATAAACTTTACGAACCTTTAGTTATCAAATTCGAAGATGCTAAATTTTTCCTCAACTGTAATTGAAAACGGATATTGGATAATTCGTACTTTCCTGACATCGCAAAAGCTAGAGCTTGCCAGGTAGTCGTCCAGAGATGTCTAGGACAAGTATGAGATTACTCTGGTTACGAAGAAGTGGAGAAGCTGAAGTTTTACGTTATTAAGAGACTTTTGCAGCTGCCAACGAATACTCCCAACTACATGACACTCTACAAAGTGGGTCTCCCGTCATAGTTCTTCTAAACTTCTTCACTAAATTTCGAACTTGGTTTTAATACTCCCATATCGGTGCGCCATCATTTTAAATTATACGCAAGAAGTTTTGGTATTAACATCAATTGGGGAACAGCGAGAACTTATTCAACTTATTCAATATTTAGAATATATATATAAATATTCAATGGATCAATAAACGAATATGAACTTGAGATATTGAAGACACAAATCGTTGGAATGTTTTGATTTTTCCGATTCGTGGAATTTTCGTATAATAAGGCCTTTAACGCAAGGTCCCATAAGCAATCTTTTGTTACCGTATTTCATTCTTAACTGATCCGAGGCAATCTATCTCGGTTAAATTCCTAACACTTTCTCCCTTCTGTTGTACATTCTGCACACACTCCCACACACACATACACACACACTGCCACTAGAAAAAACCTTGAAAATACGACAGGTATGTCCTAAGAGATTCATAATAGTTGATCTTCGCTTCAGAAAGCGATGCTAAAATAGAGAGATCTAAGATCAACTTGGCGATGCCTCTATAATTCCCGATGAGATGTCTCTTTCCACGTTTGTTTGTTTATGAGTGTAATAGGGAAGCTACTCTTGCAACATAAAGGGAGAACACCTGATTGCAAAGAGTGATTAAAAATTTTTGATATAACATCAAATAGCTTATCAGATCATCATTTAAATTTAAATGAATTATTTTTTTGAAAATTATTTTCACATACATGTGTAAAATGGGTAAAGTTCTTGCAAACAATTATCTGTTTAGATAAGATTGCTATAGTTTTTGCTTTGATAAGCGTCCAAGTTTAAGCTCTAAAGCTTATAAAATTTCGACTTATACTATTTTAATATGAAACGTTCGTAAGCCTATAAAACTTGCATTTTAATCGAAGACATTTTTTTTTAAAATTCTATCCGAAAGTGATTGCTGTCGAAAACATATGAAAAGAAGAGACTTTTAAACTGTATTTATATCGTTGCTGAATAAAGATTATAGTTGATGTTTAAATATCCTTTTAAATGTGTAAGATTTACGCATCTGTCGTAAAAGTTTGTAATTAAGAAGACCAATGCAATAACAATCGATGACAAAATCGAGCAAGTTTTTCAAGATTTTTTTTTTTTAATTTAAGAAAGATGTAAATTAAAATTTGAATTTACCTTTTCGCAAAAGCTTAACCTATTTTGGCTTTAATCCATCAATTTTGTATATTTATATAATATTTGGTTAGTTGGGAATAAGCATCACAAACTAATTTTCTCTTGGATTGTCTAAGAGGAAAATGACAATTTCATAAAACTATAAAACATGCATATGAAAAACTTGAATTATAAGTCGCAAGCTCGTAAGCTCGCAAGCAAATCGTTTAAATATAAATGCAAATAAGTGCACGTATGAGTCGTATAAAGAAATAATGCAGCTAATATGATTAAACACCTGTTTTACGATGAAATTGTAAAGATAACAAGCAAACAGTTGATCAAATAAACATAAGAAAAGTGTTTTCATTAAACACTCAAAGAAAATTGTTAATAAATAGAAATTAATTATGTTTTATCCGTATCCGTTCACACAAGTTGTCGCACGGAAAATTTATTGCATTTTTATTATGTCAAACTTTTACTGAATATGGTAATAGAAAAAACATTAAAGGACTTTTCTTCTTTTTTTTTTTTTTTTCAATTAATACATCACTTGGTAAGATTAGCTGCGCCTACGTCTACGTTTAAGTACAATTTGACTATCTTCCTTTTGATGCTGATCGTTATCGGAGGCAAGTTAGCTGAAAACATGTTATTTGGAAGATAGTACCAATCCATGCAAGTAAGCAAAAGTTTGTCGAGCCTGCTCACACACACAACATTCTCCATTTTGCGTTAATCAAGAGTTATAACTTTTCGTTGCCTTTTTTTTGATTATCTTCTGGGAGTTTGTAAATCGCGCAATTGACGAGAGTTATTTTTCATTTCTTCTTTGCGTCTCCTAAGCAGATCCTTTTTTAAAAAAAGTTTGAACACAATCTTATCGATTCTTTATAATCTCTGTTATCATTTTAGTATTATTTGGAGAGCATTTAAGTGCTATCGGCTTTATTAAAAACATTGCCGCACTTGAGCATTGAACCCACGGCCGAGATTTTTTGCTTGCTCAGCCACTTAGGCGGATATATTGTCCATATATTTTATCGGAACTTTTGCGTTCTTCAAGCATTTGTAGAATACTTAGTTATTCTTAGTTCTCTCCAATTATGATAAAGATCGATTATTTCTTCTTCTTCTTCAGTTTCAATTTTGCCAAGTGGTGTCTTTGAATCATTTTTGAATTTTCAACGTTAGTTTTCTTGACTATTTTCAATTATACCAATTTTCAAAAATAAATATGGTCTGTATATGATATCTAAATACGATATTTAAGATATAAAAATGAATTATTCCCAATATTCTTACAGCATCCTATCCTGATATGACTTGTTATTAAAGTAATAAAAGGGTTAAGCGTCACTTCTTTGGCCTTTTACGACCTTTGCAGTGTGTTGACAACATTTTTGTTCTTATATAGCGGACAAAAGAAGAACTTTCCGTTCGAAGAATCGAACAAAATTTTCGGTCGTGTTTTGTAAAATTTTGTGTGGAAACGAAAGTAAATTAATGGCAGTGCATATTATCTTTTTGGTATTTGAATATGATAACTAACACTGACAGCAATTTCTTCTTTTTTTCTTTGTGCCATTTCAGTAACTGATCGATATATTTTTAAAACGATTAGAAGGTGAAACGCTGCCATAGATATATGTCAGCGTTTAGTTATTATAAAGTTATAGAGAAATGCTTTGGAAGCAAGATGTCGGTGTAGACCTTCTATTTACACGACAATTAACTGTCGTCGCGATTAACACTAGAACTTGCACCGACAAGGCAGCCGTGTTACATGGTTTAACTGAAAGTTTTATAAAAAAAACACGCATGAAAATATCTTTCTATAAAGCGGGCTTCGAAAGACTCTTCAATATTGTGATTTCTTTGGTAAATTTGATTCGCCATAATGATGTTGCCACATAGCAGATATGCTGCACAATGTGACAGTGTAACGACTAGTTATTCGCTTTATTTTGTTTCTTCTAAATCTTTGTAAAATTGTTTACATGTAATTATGAATCACGTCTTAAATGTCCATCACTGTCTAATTCTTACAATTCTTCCGATAAGTGAGACATTGACAAGATCCCCTTCAAACTGTTACTAAGATAGAAAGATGGAACGAATGAGAAACCATATTACAGCTGTACGAGATATTGCTCATGGGGCTTCAAATCAGATGATTAGGTCTTGTTCTTGAATACTGAAAGAATTTGTGGCGATTTCTCTGTAACAAATTAGGGCTATGTAAGTAATGGAGCTGGGGAACGACTGGCATTATTTAAAACGAACCTTGATTAGGGTCAAGAATTGTTAACGAGCGTAAAGTGTTATCACGGGCTTGAATTTGTTATTTATTCATTTACTTATTTATTTTTTTGAAAACCTTTCCTTGTGCCGTAGACAAATCGCAATGATTCAATGCCTTCTGGTTTGAATGAAAAGTGAAGAAGCATTAATGCTATTGTATGACAAAATAAGTAGACTATGGAAAGCGTCATAAGTTGCTGACTCAAAATTGGCTCGAATAAAAGTCATAGCCAATAGGAGTAGACTTTAGAATGAAAATACATACTGAGCAGATCCGCGCGTAATATTTACATATATAATTAAATGAAATTATTTCAATATTGGTACATAGTAAAAAAACATTAATCATTTTTATTCCAATATTTCAGTCGTATAAAATCTACCGTCAACAAACATTATGGTATTAAAAAAAAATAAATAAATAGAGAAAAAAAAAATAACAACAAAGCGAAATAAACGAAATAAACCGAAAATGTAAGAAATATATGTAAACAACAATTAATGGAGTTTAGTTAGAGGCGAGTCGTGCACCGAAATGTTGTGGTAATTAATAATTTTCAAAAGAAAGAGAAAAATAATTTTAGAGATTCGCATGCAATATATTTACCAATCATGTGCGTAGCCATAAAACTGTCATCATGTAAACTGAAAAACCGCAAGTATTTGTATAAGCAAAACTGAAATAAATAGCTTGGAAAATTTATGGTGTTATGCCTTCTTTTTTTGTTGTTGTTGTTTTTTTTTTTTTTGATTATTTATTTCGTGAAATTATATTTGATTGTGCGATCAGTTTTGTGCTATTAAACCAGTAATTAAGCATACGTTTTTTCTTCTTCTTCTCTAATATTCGCAGAAAAACATACATTGTATACTATAACATATTTAGTTGAGTCAATAATTAAAAAAAAAAAAAAATAAAAAAAAAATAAAATTAAAAAAATCAAAAACATTTTTTAAATATTTAATTATATCATTTATTATGAAATGCAACTTATTTAGACACATATAGACAGGCGTATGACATAATCCAATAATCGGTGAAAATGAAATTCAATTGAAGACGGCCGGCCATATGGATGGACATATGTCTATATGCGGGTTTTTCATTACAAATCCCGCATACTTATGCACGCAGGATGTTATTTAGTCATTTAAATTTCTTATTTTGCTTTACTTATCTTCGAGATATCCATCACTATCTTAGAGTAAATCATAAATAACACCTTAGCGGATAGATTGAAGTAAGTCATACTGCATTTTTCGACGAGTTATATAAATATTTATAAGGAGTTTTTCTACGATGGCACTATCGAGTGATAAATTTGAAATACCTAATATACTCGTGGAGTCTTATTATAGATATATTGCTGGCCTAGGGCAAATTGGCAAGTAGAAAAACCAATTGATAATGGAGAAGGTTTCAAATACAATCTTATCACGCCCATAGAAATGTTTAAAGTCATTAAACCAATATTGATGTGGCGGGATTACATATTCTTGAGAGTTGAAGCTTGAACCGATTTTATCACAGGGATGTCTTTCGATCCGATCGTACTGCTGGATTTTTCAATTTATTTCCGATTGATTTGAAACGATAAGTGTAGCTTCAAACTAAGATTTCCTTTTTTTTTTGGTTTTATTTTTTTATTAATGAATTAAAACCTGTCCCGGTTTTTTTTACAAAGATTACTTTTTGGCAAAAATTCATTCCAATCTAGTATTAGATTTCGAATCATAATACTGAAAAATTTTCGCCTCATTGCTGTAAGTGTAAAGTTTGTGGAAGCTTAGCGTTATGGTACAAGAGCTAAAAAACGTCGGACGTGGTAGCAGTGTAAAATTCTCGGTTCGTTTTTTTTTTTTTTTTTTTTGATAGATAAAAGCTCGCGTAATTATTATTATTAGCACAATTTGTATCATATATGCAAGCGGAGATAAATTTCATATTACTCCTGGACATATTTCCAGGCTAAGTGTGAATAACTAATAAGCAAAACCCCGACTAGGAGTGATTGGGAAGTTGATCACATAGACATGTGAGCTATCGTCAACACATAAGAACTTGTGATGAATCAAACACATCCAGCTCTGAGAGCAACAGCGTGGAATATTGGGAATCAAGTGTGGCAGAATCATAGCGTATTCAATGTGCCCGAAATTGTGCGGCATTTCAACGTAAAGGCAATAATCAGGTGAACCTAACGGTAAACATAAGCCTATCACGATCTTGGTTATAGTATATTGAAAAGCACTGTTGAAAATGTCGAAAAAAAGGCGGGTGCTAATGGAGTATTCCGTTAGCTGAGTTAACCCAATTAATATTATCTTTAAGAACTTCTCGAACTAATGCCATTGCTGCATCCGTCCAGTCGAAACTATGTCACATATTGGAAACATATTTTAGGCTTGTCACCGTTATGTTGGTGGCCTAGAACCGGTTGAGATGAGCTTCTGGTTACTGCTGACCTCTCCCTCTCTCTCTCTGTCTCACCACAAAGCCTTATAAGGACGCGAGTGAAATTTTCGGAATGTTTGCGTGTTTCTGCATGGTTCTGCATGGTAAAGCAATAAACAACAATGATGAGAATACAGCACATGCTAACAATAGCCGTGACTTCCAAAATGATTGACAGTTGATAGAGTGCCATAGTTGCTGGTGAGTGCACAGATGTAGTAGTTACAGCCTAGTAAGGGAAACCAACACAAGTATGCTATGTATGTAAGTACGCTATGTGTGTTGGAGATGTCAACATATCGTTTACTCAACATTTCTTTCGACAGGCGTCCTAGCTTACTCGATTAGATAGAAATTATCTCATCAGATCTGTAAGATCTGATCGATTTGGAAAACGATTTTAATTCAACATCCGATTCAAAAGATGATTCTGAATCGTTCCGTATGATAGAACGTGACTTTTTCTTATAACTTTTTGCGTGCTACATACATACGCCACAACCTTGTCCCACAATTGGTGCAATGGGTGCAAAAATAAAACAAAATAAATCATTTCAAGAATAGAATAATATTCTTATAAATAATTGCCGTAATATTTTGCTAGAGCTCATTTATCAGGTTGTGTGTTTCGATCTCTCGATCTTGAACTTACCAGTTAATGCAATTTCTCATGTCAACAAATATCCAGTCCTAAGCAAAATAACTTAAAAAATGTGTTGTGCCCTGAGAATGCTGTACAATTGTTTAGTTGAAATTCGCCTCTTCATTAATTTCGGTTATAGTAAACATGTAAACATTTCGATAGTTTCTACAGGTAATTCTAGTCTAAACGAATCGGATAGTTGCAGAGATTACATAGGATTGTTCTATATATATATGTTAGCATTAGCAGTATATATGAAAATTTTAGTAAAGCAAAAAAGCTGCGGCTGATGATATTGTCTCGCACACTTGAGCTTTATGAGCGGCACGATAGACTTAGTATACCTACCTTAGGCCGTGGTAATGCCAGCTTCAGCATCAAAAAAGAAAATAATAATAAATATTGATTTCCTTATATGAAAAAGTTTTTATTGCTTAAATATTTATTATATACATAAAAATATTTTTTATTTATTGAATAGTATCACTTTATTTAACAGAGTTGAATTTTATTAATTATGGAAAAGTTATTCGCGCACAAAACTGTGCTTGATGTATGCGTGGTATTAAGAAATCCAAAGTTAAATCAGTATTTCATGAATTTTTCAAAGCATATATAAAGGCCAGCGAATGCCGCATCCTATAGTGCTTGTAAGACGAACTTCGCTTAGCAATCAATGTCTTTTAAAATTCATAAAAAAAAAGAAAAGTGCTAAGAATGACCTTTAAATGACCTTGACTGTAACTTTAGCGCAGCTTACCATTGATATCAAATTGATTTTCGTAATTAGAAAATGTTTAAATAAGCTTGGAGAGAAATTCAAATTCAGATCGATATATATATATATATATATATATGCGATTTGCCTGATATAAGTCTTACATTATTTAGAGAGATTTTTGATTATTTGCAGGGATTTTTTCAATTCTTGGCTTACAAGCGCAGAGAGCTCCAACAGCCGACAATAGCTCAAGAAACTTTTAATGTCACCATGACAAGGAGTATTTATATCTATACACCATGCTTGCTAGATAGATAGATATCTTTAGCCAAATTAATTGATTCGCTATCTTATTGCAAACAAAAACGTGTACATGGCATGAGTGACATATAAATATATATATATATATATATATATATATATATACATATGAGATTAATATAAAAATTTTGGAATTTTGAAATGAAATGCCATCAACGTAATTGAAATAGAATTTTGTTAAGCGTCCATTAATAGTATTTGCCAGAATGAAATCTTAAGGCAATTACGTCAGTATTACGTCGGGTATTGGATTAATATTATTACCGTTGGACAATATTATATTATATATCGCATCGATTTGAGATTATCCGAGTAAATTTTATTTTTATCGTTTTTGTTGTTGTTATTAAATTATATTTTATTATCATTTCTTTATAATAATTTAAGTTTTCTTGCATCCCACTGCGCTCACTTTATTCACATGTCACTGTTATTGCTACGCATGCAGACAAAAAGCCATAACAACTGAAATCACAAATCAATGGAAAATTTGTTAATAAATGATTTTCAAACAAATTACACACAGTTAGACCGACAAAAGCTCATTCACACATTCACACTAACTCCCAATCAATATATAAATAAAATTATGTGTACACTATATATGCGTAACGCACTTGTTCAACTACTTGCAAATACAATGAACCGGTTGCAAAGAAATTTCCCTGTTTGAAAAAGTATGCGCAAATCAGCGTAATCGAAAGCAACAAATTGTAATGAAAACAGCAGGATTTCAAGTATAAACCATTACAAATATATATATATATATATATTATATATATATATATATATATATAAATTCAAAACTAAAATTAATATTTAAGTAATAAATTAAAGTAAGAAATGCTCCTAAGAAAATACAAATTGTCGGAAATTTGATAACAGTGAATAGATGGCGATGAATTGCCCGCCTCATGCGTACCGATAGGCAGACAGACTTTAAGATAAATCAATGGACATTTGTGTCGTGCAAATATCATAGCATAGAAAGCTAAGAAAAGATTACCTGCGTGTTCATGTTAATGCACTTCATTTTTTATATCAACCACTACAGGATCGCAGCATACATATTCTATCATTTCGCTTGCAACATCCATTTACATCCAAAATACATTTCATTTTCATTCATTCACTTCAATCTTAAGTCAAGATATTGCCAAACTCGGCAATTATAGTTATGATATAGTAGATGTTTTAATAATCCTTGCAACCTATCAAGTTTTCATTCGTCATCTTCTTCTTCTTCTTTCTTTTTTTGGTTTTTTCTTTATAAAAATTGGTTTCGGTCACGGAAACTCTTTACAAGCGATAGCGTCAAACGACTGTCGCTACAAATTTGTCGCTAAACCAATTATTGAACATCTTTGTAAAATACTGAAATCTGTATATGCAAAATAGCTCTCTCTACGATGTATAGAAGGATGTATTTTATTATTAGGCATACGATGATATTCTCAAAAGGAAATGCGAACCCAATTTTGCAATAAGTAAATCTTTCTATATAACAACATATGTCCGTATATCGTAAAATCGAGTATAATATATTCTACCATTTTCTGCCATTTACAAGGCATTGCTAGTTTTGATTATTACTGGAAGATTTATGATCCTTTCTATGGCAAGTAAGATCTTTTGTGAGTAGCTTTCGTAGTGGAAATCACATGACTCCAAAAAGATGACAAGAATTAGTCACAGTAGAGCGATTGACGCTTGATGATGAATATTAAATTTGTATTCAGCTTTTTATAATTAAGCATTATTTTTTATTTATTTTTATTAATAAATTATAATATGAAAGTTTAGTATCATTGCAAACTTCTGTACAAAGTAATCTCTTGCAACTTTTTATATATGCTAAGCGAGAGGTATTGAAAATTCGTTTCAATGTGACTGCAATTTCCTTCTTTTTATTTTTCTCTTGAAAAAGAAAATGTATTAAAATTTTAAATTGTCATAAGAGCAGAGAAAGCGTTTTAAATGATATTTCGTTTATAAATTTACAAAAGGCGTAGATTAGCAAATCTTGCTGACCGTTAGGAAAAAGCAGGAAGCACTTTTGAAAGTAATAGAGGCAAAGAGGGTGATATATATACATGTATATATATACATATATATATATATATATATATATATATTGTTAAGTGACTTGCGTTTGTCTTATTCACAGTTTGGTAACAAACCTCTTTTGCAGATCGCCTTCGCTGCTTTAATGCTTATACATTTACGCATAAAAGCAACGCGTTGTTACGTTAAGCTTAAGGCGAACACCCATAAACAATTTGCATTAAATATAAACTAAATTCAAATTATTAGTTTAGTTCAATAGGAATTTGGTTTAGTTAGGCAAAAAAAAAAAAATAAAAAATAAAAAAAAAAATACAAATCCAGATATTAACTACGCAGCTTTAGATTTCATAAAAATACTTTCTTAGCATTGATACCTAAGTACTACGCGACATCTTCAGAAGCATTCAAATTCATTTTGAAAATTAATGCGCGTAAAATTGCAGATTAGTTTACTTACTTACCCCAATACCAGAATATTGTAATCGAATCATGACAATGGTTTCTTAATTAGTACAATTGCTTCCAATAATGCTTTATCATCTTCTTTCATGCCTCGACTTGTCGATATTGATCGTACAATATTAAAGAACTCAATCTTCAAAACCAATGTTTGGGAAATTTTTTTCAATATTGAAAATATTTTAATATCAATAAATTATACAGTATGAGTATAACATTGCGAGGAAATATTAAATCAGAAATCATAGTCTAATCTTCTTAATAGATCTTTAATTAATCCAACTTTCATGTCAAATAATTTCAATTTATTTTCAAAATTTACATTAATTACCTCATTTTCGACTTAATTGATAGAAGGTATTTTGAAAGCGACACGTACATAGTCAATAACTAATTGTATACAGTGTAGCATATCGCTCATATATCATTTCATATTTTAAACTTTAAATGCTAAGTTTTGTTTATATATAAACAAAGCAGCGATTACCCGGCATTATCATTAAAATATTTATGTAAAATAATTTACTGACTTTGGAGGCCAAAAAGGAAATTTTTCTATAAATCTTTTACCTTCTGTGGTAGTGGTTTGTTCAGTTTTAGTTGGCGTAAAAAAAAAGCGGAGATCAAAAAAGAAAAGCCTGCAGAGTTAACAAGACAAGTAATTAAAATAAATTTCATGAGAGAGACAAATACCGACAGAAACAACCAGGAAGTTTCTTCACAGTAACTACCATTCACTTGTACATATTATGCGTGCATAAAAAGGAGTTAACTTCACCTTTTTAAGCCTCACAAGAAGATATATTAATTTTATTAGTTTTTCTTAGTTCATTTCATTAATATTTTTTTTTTTTCAAAAATTTGAAGAATTTTTTTTAAAGAAATTTCAATTATTTTTCAAATTATTATTCAAGTGTCGCAGTAAGTCGTGAGAAAGAAATCGAAAGAAACAGATCATGCAAGTTGCTTTTATTTATAACGAATAAGGAAGAGTGATTTTATGCGAAACATCGTTTGACAGCTGCCAGCTGTTGCTTTAACCTCAAAGTAAATGATTTCGATTCACATACAGAGGAAAAGCTAAACTTTATTTTTTTTTTATTTATTATTTTCTTTTTTTTTATTAATTGTGTGGGGAATCTGTGCCGCGACTTAATATATCTATTGTACTTGTCCGTGCCTCTAGCCCTCCAGTATCAAGGGTTTTATGAACCCCGACACCTTGTTTGGTTCGGAGCACCAGACAGTGACCGGCGTTACAAATGCTTCGCCAAACACTTGATGTTTGATTCTGCTGATGAGAGTGTCTCGCACTCATAGGACGTCTCACTCGTCGCTTGGTAGAATTAGCATGAATCGGTATCGGGGATACTCATGTTTTTCAGATGGTACCTGAGGGAATTATGGTCCATGTAGAAGCTTCGCGAAGCAGTGGTCAGTTACCTTAAGAAAGGGTTCGTCTATGAAAAAGTTCAGCACCGCTTGGCAGCCCCTTAGATTTTCTGGCTTCAGTTTGTCGATAATTGCCGATCTGAGTGCACAGGTAAGTCTCTTTTCCCATGAAAAGAGATGTTATGCTCAGCAGCGCTTCTAAGGTGTTCAAGGGGCATAATATCATCGTCTCCTTAACACCAAAGGAAATGGAACGCTAGATTTCGTTCAGTCTCATCGCCGTCATTTTTTCCTTTACCTTAGGCCAGTTGGCCAGGGATGCATGGAAGAATTATAGTTAGCATAGGAATAATTATGATGGTATAATACCAGTAAAGCACTTTTAGATTTGTACCCCATGTTTTGCTGTATAGGTGTTGCCAGGCGAAAAATGCTCTCGTCGACTTTCTGGTTAACCGTTTCATATGAGACTTTCACCATAATCTATAGATTACACTCAAGGCATTCTGCATATGTGTGGGTTCATGCCAACCCAAAATGTTACATTAGTGTAATCGTTTTCGAAGACGTTCCCCTCCATATTTTGTAAGAAAGTCAGCGAGTTGTGCGTGTATGTGTGTGTGTGTGTGTGTGTGTATTGATTTCAACCACTTAAACTTCAAATTAGCTTGAAACAAGTGTAATTGTTAAATTAATTTATGTTGCGATTTTTTTTCGGTTTTTTTTTAATTGTCTTAAATGATGGATGATATGTAAAAGACTTTATGACGACACGAATTCTTGACGTACCTCGAAGATTCGAATTTGAAGCTTTTCTTAAAACTATGCTTTTCGGCGTCACGATACCACTGGCTAGCTAACTAAACTTTCATGCTAGAATAAAATTTACCAGTGAGCATGCACTTCGCACGATTCTGTCAATAAATTAAAAACTTAGAAAAAGAGAAAAGAAAATCGATTCTGTTATTTTTAACTAATTTTCCGACAACATCCTCGGATTTTCATCAAAGCTTGAGTCATATTTTTCGGGAAATATTTCGTTATTTATTCGAAGTGTAAAATTGTAATTTTCAGTGATGCGGTCACAGACATCATGATGAAAAAAGTGCTCTTCGATGCTATGCTTTCACATGAAGAAATATTTTAATATAATTTAATGCTTGTAATAGAGTATGTGAAAAAGTTTGTGTTATTCCTTAATAAAACAAAACAAAAAAATAAAATAAACAAAAAAAAAAAAAATATATATATATATATATAAAATAAATGAAGTACTCAGCAAAATGTGAAGAGTAAAGAGTAGAAAATTGGTTTTAAAAATAAATTTCAAAAACTTCATCTACTATGAACAAAATTGTGATATATTGATAATATCTTCAAAGCGAAGAAGGTTTTCTGCAATATTTCTAATACTCGTAGACGCAACGTTAAGTTGAAACAAGTAAGCAAATTATATTCGGTTGAGATCGAATCTTTTATACGCATCACCGTTATCCTATAAGAGATTGGAAATCAAGAATTATATAAGATTTGCATATTTCAATTTTGAGTGGGCGTGACTGATTTTTTCTATTTGTGATTTTTTCTACTTTGTAGAATGTTTAGATCGTGTGTCAATTGTAGTTTATGAGCAAGGAACAAAAGACACGGATAGCAAAGGTTTTCTCAGCTTGCATGGACGTGTGGTCTTTTTAGGCGTGTTCTTGGATATTTTTTCGCGCCACTTTCAGACTATTTTGCAAATTTGCAAATGACATCTTCATTTTTGCGAGCACAAGAATTTTTCTCACAGATATTACACAGCTGGACAGACGAACGGATGGACACACAAATAGAGGACATTCCGAATTTGACATTGGTCAAGAATGTATACATTCTGTGGGGTGTTTGAAGTGTGCTTCGAAGCGGTACAAAAGTTTTGGTCAGGCGTGGCTAAATTTTCTCACTTGCCTGTAGGTACTACAGAATCACCCATATATATGCTCAAATTTTTGTCGACGTGTGAGTTACTGTTTATGAGTAATAAAAAGTAAAAAAAGCCTTTTTTTTTTATTCATTTGGAAAAACACAGGTATTATAAGTTCGCTGTACTGTAGGCAGATCCTTCGACCGATTTGGACCATTTCCAATAGGAACTTGCGTGCGAGGGCTATCTGTTTATTTCTGCCAAATTCGAAATCGATCATTTTAATTTGGTGGCCAAGAGAATCTTTATAGCAGACTCTACGCAGACGGGCAGAGCGACATGTTCAAATCCATTGAAATTTGATTCTGATGCAGAATACATGTACTTTATAGGGTGTCTGAAGCTTCCTTCCGGGTGTACACATTTTATCCTTTAGTGATATGTACAAAAGTGTTTAAAAAAAAGTTATTAGTCACTTGCTTCCACATGCTGACGGTCATATGAAGTTATAGTTATGTTGTATCGTTTACTTTAACAAAATGTTTGAGAAATTCGCTCTATACCGTTTATTACTTATTTACCTCGAAGTCAGAGATCAAAATAAATTTACTGTTACTGTGCTAAGAAGCGTTTATTTTGATCAGTTTACTGTAAATTTCATAAAACATGCTTTGCCTTCTTTTTTCAGTATTTGTCGCTACTAATCTATGACTTGATACAAGTCGTCAGTGTGTGTGGAGAGAGAGATTTTGATTATGATACCTTCAGTCTAAGTTTTATAAGAAACGTGCTTGCTGCTCGCTTCATTTAACCTTTTTTTTTTATTATTATTACGCATCTACAACTTAGTAAGTATTTTAACTTATTGCATATATATAATACATTAAAATATAGCATTGCGGTGCTACTATTCAATGTGTAAACTTAGTCTAATTAGTTCAAAACTGTGCTTTGATCTGGCAGAATTTTCCTGATCACATCTTCGGATTAACGGGTTAGGTTCACGGAAACCCGTAAATTTTGTCAGTAGTCACAGTCGGAAAAGTGAAGATAAAAATATGAAATTTTCCACAAATATTCATTGATCGATTGGGAATGTGAGGTTAAAAAATGGCCTTGCTCTGCTCACATATACGGTCACCATGCAGCCGCAAGTCCCACAAGTTTGCAGAACATCGACTACTTTTTCTGGTATTTGCTTGCGATCTCATGAACATATTTTCGAAAGTCTACAACCCAGATGTTCATTATCTGAACCTCATATTTTAAATCGACTAAGAAACGTTTAATAAAGATGTTTATATGACATTTGGTGAAGTGGTAAAATCTGCGTTTCACAGGAAAGACGACAATTTATAATATCTACGTACTTATGGGGAATTTTTAAAATTAAAAATTTGCCAAACCGATGGGCATAGCAGGCCTAGTGGTAATGTGGATGCATGTTCAAAATTCGACTAATATTAAAAAAAAGCATTTTTTTGTTTACATTTTCAAAATGTAAATAAGTAATGTTGCTTGCAATCTTTATAATCTCGTTTTATATATTTTAAGCGTAATTCAGTGCACGCAAATGTGTCATTGTGTCGTTACCGTTGCTGCTCTTGTAATGGTTATGCGTTCGTTTTAACTTATTGCCACATGTGGCATATCTATGACACAAACATGTGTAGATGTTTAGTATACGATTTTGTTTATCTCTTGTTTAATGGCAAATTTGTAATTTGTTTATAATTTACATTGTTATTTCAATGTATAATTAAATAATTAAAATGTTATCTTTAAAAGAAATCCAACGGACACGTTCCTTAATATGACATTGTAATCATTATACCGAGCACTAGTTGAAGAGATATCTAAGACATTTAGCCTTTGCGAAAATAATTAAATAAATTGAATACAAAAATATAAACCAATGAAAAAAACCAAAAAAAAAAACCAAAAAGTCGCCGAAACGAACTTTATTTTTAAAAATAAAACAATAATAACGATGGCCCTAGCCCTCTATATAATTGCTGTCAAAGATTTTCAACTCACCGCAATACAAGCTCCGTACAATAGCATAGTTTTGTAATATCGTTGAACATGTCGCGTTTAATGCCTGGACGATGTAGAAGAAAGTCTTTTTCGCTTCGTACCGTCATTCGGGGTGCAAGGTGAATCTATTTTCTCAGGATTCCGGGAGCAAGAATTCATGAGTTGATCCATGCGTATCATTGCTATGCCAATGCCGATGATACTTTGCGTTTGATCGGATCAGAGGGCAGTGCTTTGTTAAAGGGTTAATATCAAACGTTACAAATAGTTCGCTGCTCGAAAAGTGGAATATCAAAAAAGTGAAGACAGGATCATTTCTTTACCTGGCATCCGAACATCCATCAATGCAATAAATCCGCAATATTTTAGAAGCCTTCCGCTGGGAAATTCTAGTCTATGTGGCTTACTCTTCGGATTCGAATCCTTCCGATTATCACTTTTCCATTTCAGATGGATTGCGCACCTGTTAAACAACGCTTTGTGTCGTACGAAAAAACGCGAAAAAAAGTACGAATCCATGAATAGTTTATGCCAAATGATAAGATTTTCAAAGGCATGGCAAACGTACAGCAAGTGATGGACAATGCTTTCAATAGAATATTTTTTCATCATCTTTTCATATTTATTCACTTAAGACGGAATCTTTTCATGAACTCAACATTATTTTCTAATAAATATAAAGCGAAGGAACTTTGTTTCATCAGTGAATACTCAGAAATCGCCTAAGAAACTAATAAATAATTGTTCTTCTGAATTTCATGTTCAGCATGAAATGAATGCACAATATCTAAGCAATGCCGTCTCGCGCATATTCGTCTGTCTTCCAAATTCCAAAATGTGTACGCGAAGATCTTAATAATAAATGGTGAACATATTCCCTGTTGCATATCACTTTTTGCAAAGCGAGGTCAATTAGTTAAGAGTGCTATTTTATGAAGTACTTAGTAGCGGCCATCATATCTTGACAACAAATCAAGATGCTTTTAATGGAAAGATACCTTTTCTACACTTTCAAGCGAGATACATAGTAATGCACTGTAAATAAACGCAATCCTCCCAGGTACAGTGCCGAAGAAAAGTCGCGATATTGTATGTGCAATATAATGATTACAAGAAGTTTTTTTTTTTAAAATGCAAGGAACATTCATTTCATATATTATATAATGAGTTTAAAATTTCGAAAGTTTTCTATATATCTTATCAATTAGTTATCGCGAGGAATTTACCGCTAGAAATGCATTCTTATTACTAGCGTATATGCAAAGTACATAGCTACTGAATAATGTATATGAAAGTAAATTTATTAAATTTTATAATTGCAAGCAACATTATTCGCTATAGTGGTATCGTAACACGACCAAATCAATTAAAAATTATAAAGGCAGAATAAATAAATTTATAGAAAATATTATTAATTTAATTGAAAATGAATTATGATTATTTCATTGAATGCTAAAAATGTTACATACATATATGAATAAAAGAAGTATACCCCATAAAAAAACTGAATATTAAAATATATGAAAAACATCAAGTTATGGTTATTCATTTTGAAATTATACAAATAAAAATTAATAAAATTAACAAACATTAACAAAATTAATTCTTCGGGTAGCGGGATATTTTGCACTTATAAATATAAAATTAAATATTAATTAAAATTGAATATAAAATTCGAAGAATAATTGAAGAAAAAAAACAAGTAAGCATATTATAGGCGGTCAAGGCCGTCAATTAAATACTCTCCATTAATTCGTTACTCGTTTTCGCAATAATACAACAAAAATTACACATTATCTTCATGAAAGCCTGCATATTGCCGTCTATCCAAAACATTAAATGACGTGATCCAAATTTAGCAAATTCCATTTACTACGCAACAATTTTATTATTTCTCAGCTTGCGTCATAGAAAACTCAAAGTTATAGTTTCTCTCTATGTTAGGTTCTAAATATAAGTCTATGTGATCCAAATTTCCTAATGTTAATTTTTTTTGATTAATTTGTTACCTTGAACCAGTTTTCATCGTAACACATTTAAAAAATGACATATACATTATATGTAGCGCGGTTCAAGAAGTAAATCTATCCATGCCCTACAAATTTGCTTCACTTAAATTTTATGTCAAACTGTTATCACGAACTAATTTTCATATCAACATATACACAATTTGGACTTTTCGGTGTATAAGGATTTACATTTGTTGGGGATCTATACATGCGATGATATTCGAAACAAAGATCCACGAGACCCAAATTCGATTTACGATACTGTAAGCCATATTTCACTATGAAATGCTGAAAATTAGTCCTTTTCACCATATAAGGATTCTGTTTTCGTAGGAACAGAAGTTACTTATATGAGAGAAGACCCATAAAAATTGTCCCAATCACATTAAATTTTTAATACCAACTTGAAATGTCACAGTAAGTTTAGTCGAAAAATCGTATGTTTTTAGATTTTTGTGGGCCGATTGAATACTCAGTACTCGGTATGAACGAATGTTACCTTGAGAATGAATGCTTCTGGCATCGTTCACATGTAACTGCAACACGTAACCATATTATGTAAGTGAGTCTCATAGGGAAAGAAGTCGTTAGGAAAAATACCGTTAGTATACGTTAAGACATAGCTGCATTTAATCGTCGAATGGAAATTATTTATCCATACTTGACATCATGGGAGGACACATCAGAGGCCATTAAGTTACTATCAGAACTCATAATTCATTTCTATTATGAAGGTAAGAGCTTATCTAATTCAGTAAGTATGATGGCAAGTCTAAAGAGCCTAAAAGAGTTTCAACATCAGCTATTTATGACTAACTAAGTTAAAAACTTTAATTTAATCTACGCACACCATCATCTGGACGACCATCATTAGAGAGAGAGTTGAAAATATGACAAGTAAGCTGTAAAAGGGTCTTACTTTTCGACATCCACGTTGAAACAAAAAAGAGAAATAGACGTTTTGATAGCCAAAGGTGGGAAGGGTGAATTAATTACACGAAAGGCCGACGAGTGTTCATTGTATTTACTCTCTGAAAGAAGTTTAACTTCTACTTTATCTTCCATACTAAGATAAGAATATCAATCAACCTGAGAGGGGGGTTTATTTAATTATCATTTCATACAATATTACTTTGTCTATCTAGATTAATTGGTCTCTCATTATTTAACTGCTTCAGTGAATTCTTTTTCGTTAAGCGGAAGTTTTCATAGTTTGTTGCCTATTAAACAATATGTAAAATACTTGAATGGCATAATATAGCGCCTGCATTATGAAAAAGCTATTGTTCGAACACCATCAGGAAATAGATTTACAATTTTTCAACTCTTTCCGCCTTGTCCGAACTGAGTGCCGAAGTTTGGTGTCTTAAGTGAAACCTTAACGCAGTGAGAATAACTTAAAAAAAATAAATAAAAAAAATATATAATGCAAAAAAAATTGACGAACGTTGAGGGTACTCGGGCGTCTCGAAGTCACGCATTCGATAGGGCAACAGGATTAAATCGAGTCCTGCTCTATAGTAGCAACATCTATATAGTTTATAGGATCTGCGATGTGAATTTCTCTCTGTTAGCAGACATTTGATAAATTAAATATTTGACAATTTACTTTGATGGCCGCCGTAATGCGCATAAAATAATAAATTTTATCAAAGCGGTTTGTTATTCAATTAATTATGTTTTTATGTTTCATTCAAAATAAAGAAATAAAAAACCGGCAAACATATACATAATTGTTGACTGACTCTCTTTCCTACATCAATTGGCGTTAGCAAATAAAGAGACGCAGAGAGAGTGAAAGAGAAATAAATGAAAAAAAAATATATACGTTAGTATTGGTGGGAAAACTCTCTTGCACAAGGTATTTGTTATAAAATAATTCAATAACATGCTAGAACTGCACAGTTGTCGGTATTCGTCAAGAGTGCATTAAAATCATCGGATTTTCTTCAATTATAAAACAATATTTTATCTGCCTACAATGGTTTTATTAAATTCAAAGGAAAATATATATATATATATATATATATATATATATATATAAAAAAAGCAACTAACATATAAAAACCGGAAGTATTTGCCAAAGGATAATATATGAGATGTTACTTAATAAATACGAAAAGAGAACGAATTAAATTGAATTGAATTTCTAATTGAATCGTATTATATAGAGTCTACTATATGTATAAAAGATAAATAATTATGTTGTTAAATTATTACAAATGTTTGTTAATTGTAAATTGCTGTTGTTTTTGTGTGTTCGTGCAGCCATTACCCATTAAGGATATCACCGGCCGAAGTACATATGATGATAAAAACTCGACCATTACTACTAAACCAGTTAATCCTTTAAGAAACGGTGATTTTATATATATATATATGTAAATGTATTATTTAACATAAGATATTATAAATCAGGTAACCAAGAAAGTATTTATTCATATTGAGACGATTCTTATACACCCATCTATTTGCTTAAATGCAAGAAAATCGTTCATGTTTTTTTATAAGTTGCGGATACACGTATGACCTCGAAACGATAGCCAAGGCAGGGGACAGAATTTGTCACTTGGCCAAACAATTGATCATTAACAGCAACTGTTAGAAGTTGTCTTCAGCCACTTTTCACAAATTTGATCTATGGAACTCATTAGAAAATGTTTGGACGAAATATAGTTTCTTTTTATGGACATATATGTGGACATACTTACCCAACTCGGAATTAATTACTTCCTTTGCTTTGTTGCATATTTATTTAATCCTTAACTGCATATTGTTGTTGCCAATTGTCTACGTTTCCTATTTTTTTTTTTTTTTTGTTTTTTTTTTAATGTAGATAATTGGCAACAATATGAATTTACGGATTAAAATATATTTGAAAGGAATTAATTTATTACGTTCATGTTTATCTCTCCGTTTGGTATATGAATCTAAACTGAAGTCTATGCCAAGCCTTACTATCAACGAACATACAGATAGACAAGGATTGCTAAATCGATCCAGATTATTTATTTTATCGGGATTATGTAGTGGATATATATATAAATATATATACATATATATATATATATATATATATATATATTTTTTTTTTTTTTTCTTTAAAGTGCCAATAATATAAGAAATTTAGTATACTCTCATTGCTTTTAGGTAAGCAAAACATCAGCTGTAAGTCAGTAAGCTCTTTGTATGTCATTGAACTACTACAGTAATGAATTTGTTTATAATACTGAGAAATTGATAATTTGTGCACAGATGTAGAGACAGAGAATAACTTGATAAATTAGTAAAAACAAAAAAAAAAAAAAAAACATCAAACTAATGCTTATAAAATATTTTATCGTTGCATTAGTTGTTGTTGATGAGCCTTTATAAACCCGTAGAGAGAAAGTGGTTCGTTTGCGCAACTGCAGTTCAAAGATATAAAAAAAATGAAAAAAAAAACAAAAACAAAAAATACTCATTTTGTGAAGTGATGAAGTTGCCATTCCTGATGATTTATATGATGCAAAATGAAAAAGTTGCAGGCAGCTTTTAAGTCAACTATAAAATACCCTGCTTTCATAAGTTTTAAAGTTTTTTCAATTATAGTCGTGTATTGATAACAAATATAATATTTTATATACCCATATGTAGATCTTTAGAGGCCAAGATTTTAATCTTATTAAGGATTGTAATGAATTTTCCCGACCTCGTACCGTTATCACACAATACGAGCACAATACCGTCCATGTATTTTAAAAAGTCGACACATATCTACCATTCAAAAAGATGAAATAATGTTATTTGTGATGAATTTACTAAAAAAAATTATGTGAATTAAGCAAATAGATTGTGGAGGATTTAACCTAACATATGACTTCTCTTATTTCAACGTTTCTGGAAGGCTCCGCTAATCTTAGAAGCGTCAGGGAGCTTGTTAATAGCATTAAAGTGCAATCCGTTGCCTTCTCTAGCGTACGAAAATTCACGAACCATGTGAATAACGCAATTTTAATTCCTATAGTTGAACATATTTTTTAATAGCAAACTTTCCATTGCCGAAGAAAAGTGAGTGTCATTCCAATTTATCTCTTTCCTATGGCATCCAAATTATATTTTCGATCGAAGAGTGTGTGTTAGTAACGTTAATGTTAAGTGGTTTATATAATATATATGGGAACTTACAGTTTATATGTATTTCGATCATTAAATAAAGTTTTTATTGAAAAAGAAAATAATTTTTTAAATTAAAAAAATTGGGAAAAAAAAATGTTTTTTTTGTTTCTTTATACACCATGTTAAAGATGAATATTTCGTGTGCTGTTCCAATTTTGTAAAACGCCGAGTCCATAACATGTTTAATACGGTTTACTCATTAAATAAACTACCAACTAACAGGCATTTTCTTGCTGATTTCCCACAAAAAGCAAAACTAATTAACACAATTAAATGCCCACTAAGTGTAAGAAGTGAAAACAAATACGGTATAATCATTAAATTTATATAACATTTTCACTCTTGCAAAGTCTTTGCAAAAATATTAATTTCTTTTATTCAATTAAAATCGAAAAGAGGTCGTTAAGTAAGAAAATGCAAATACTTATATGCTGTCAATTCTCAAACTATATCACATTGTGCATTCAGACGCAACTAAATAAATTACATGTGGTCTATGGTGAACTAAGAAATATAAAAATGTTTTGAAAATTCTTAGATATACTCGCGTGTTAAACAAAGAAAAATTACATCGTATCTACATTGCGATAATTAATCGCAATGCTATAAAATGCAAAAAAGTGCAGGTTATTGGCTCAAATACGTTATCACTTTGTTTTATTCGTCATTTGCGACTGACAAATTTCAAAGTTAGTTCTCGAATAGTTTCAAATTCATAGAATCAATGATAAGTTGTGGAAATACACTTCTTGATACCAATAATCAATCCATCACAACTTGAATATTGCATGAGATATTTAGCAGAATTTTTGTATCGCTAAAGTGTAGTACGATAAATAAATACTTGGATGGATTTCATGTTTTAGTTAGGTTCAGTTGTCGCGACCATTTTCACTTCACATCAATAAAGAAATTAGCAATAAACTGCTTCTGTATCTATCACTTGAAAACGATAATTAATCGCCAAATTGCTCAATATATGCGTATGTAGACACGTGGTATGAAGTCGTACTTTTATTTCTTTTTGTACTGATTAAAAAGTAATGTAACAAAAATTAAGTGAAAATGATAACTATGAAGAGGCATACTAGAAACATTGTAGATTATTACGGAAACATACATCTATTGGTGTCGTGTTTCAAGTACGAGTATTTCAACTAAAAGTTAGGTTTTTCTACCACAATTTTCCAAACTGTGGCAGCGATATGCATGCAAATTGCATGGGAGATCAGATAGCCGTAATCAAAGGGAGTTAGAAGCTCAAGCTGATAGTGAATACCCATCTTATGGGACTCGCGATGCGTATTTCTTACTTCACGGATATGGAATAATTGCTGCGTATTCTTAATCTTATAGTCATAAAATTGTGCATAGAAAGGCAGGGAATGATTAAAAATTGACAATCGTATTCTCATTTTACGAAAATGTTAATCGTGATCGCTAATGTAAAAGTTATTTTAAATGAATTTTGCAAGTTCATCAAAAATATGTCGTCAACTCCGAGAAAATTTGGGCTGTTTGCAGAGAAAATGCGTTGACAAAATTTTGGGTGAAAATTCCGTTAGGATGATTTAGTTCTTTAAGATGATTGTTTTTGTAGTTGACATAATCGTTTATTTAATACTACTATTATAATATATTCCGATCAAAGAAATAAATTCTAAGTCTTAAGGTAGGATGAGTGCTACCGATCAAGATTATTGGCCCTTCTTTTGGAAAGAGATGAACCAGATGTTTAGTCTAGTCGTCTTAATAAACTTAAATATTTTATTGATATTATGATTTCTTTAGGTACTTTCCAGATGTCGATAGGGTTAAGCAAAAAAAAACAAAAAGAAATCAAAATTTACAAATTTAACTTCTAAGAAACGATAATGAGTTGCTAATGATTCCCTCGCTATGGCACACATATTTTTATCTTATAAATATTTTCCTATGTTGTTCGAAATGTTGTCGAAACATTTTTCTCACAATGCTTAAGCATCATTTGATGTTTTGCACCCTCACTAATTCTTAAGCAACATTGCGGTTTTATCTGTTCGGTGCATAACTAATTAAATGCATTAATTTACTGTGTGCGCACATATATGTGTTTGTTGGTAAAAGAATTTTTTTTTTTTTTTTTTTTTTTTTTTATTTTTTATAATTATTATGCGCATAATTTTGCATATTTCATTTCATTTAAATTTGTTAAACCAGCATGACGAAAATATAATTTTTTGTGCATACACATCTAAATATAAGATTACTGAAGATATATCTACACAGAGAAGGAATTGCAATTGACTTGCATCGAATACGTAAGAGTGTGAAAGTGTGTGAAAAAGTTATTTCCGACATCACTGATTATGTTTAATTTTTCATATGATCCAAATGATCGAGGTAATAATAATACATACAGAAAGCTCCGAGAGGAAATTTGTTATTCCGGATCGGAAAAAAGTTTTGAAATTGTAAGTGAGGTTTCAGTTGGCTGACAATCGTATGCAAGATGAGTAAATAAGTTCCGTTATTCAAGGTACTTAAGAATATGCACACTCTATGTGTGTTTATATACGTTGCGAAATTTTTTTTACAAATTTATTATATCTCTGCGTAGACAGTAGAATAAAATTGATGTGCGAATTCTTGTCAGAGAAACACAACTAATTACCGTATTTAAGTTCATTCATCTTGCTTAGGCGGTTTTTAAAGCAACGTTTGACATCTTGAAATATGATTGACTTGAATATTTCTTACATATAAATAATGTGCGCGAAACAATAATAACAATGATAAAGTCTTATGTAATAAAAACATTTAAAAAACAACAAATATTGTGGAAGGACACTTAGCCAACCAACTAACTTTGCACTTTCAGATATACACATTAGAAATTCCCTAAAGTATAAACGTTTGTGATTAATCGGTCCTTGACGATTCGTCGTTAACAAATTCGAACAAGCCCCTGATTGTTAATTCATGTCCACGCCTTCAATAATTGAAAACATCAAGTTTAAGAAAGTTTCGAGTAAATAGAAAAAATTCTAATACATTTTTACAAGTTATCCATATCGCATGATCGGTATTCGTTGCAAATCGAGTCTAGCCATTTACTGCAGTTGTTTGAAAATCCAATTTAAGAGGCCTTATATAAAGCGTATATAGTCAACGAGTAGAAATCCTAGCATTTTTTTCAAAATAGAAGGACTTACATGCCTTGCGGACTTTTTGATATCTCGGTTAACGGAAGCGAAATGGTATTTTTATGTTAGGAGCTCTTTGATCTTTCGCTCAAGTTTCTTGAAATGATGCTAAACTATGAAAAATATTTTACGTGTACAAAAATACCTTTTGGGTGTGATTTGGGGGCTGAAAATGTATTTTTTGAACATGTAAATGGCATGGGCAGTGCTACAGCAACATGATAATTAATCTGTTTGTGCAAAAAATTTGTTCATTTCGACTTGGATGATATGTGAATTCAATGAAGTGGTGCAATATGCAATACATTTTGTAACAAAATCAATTTTATTGCGGGAGTAGTTCAACGACCATGTAACCCGAGGTATTGTGGAAGAGGGCTTCACAGGGCTGGTTTTTCAAAATTTGTATCAAGCCTTTGCACCATAAAATTAACAGAGCATAGAAAATAATTAGAACAAAGTTACATTGAATACATAAGCGAACACATGCATCAAACATTAAATACTCATCAATAATATTTACTAAATTTGGATGCTCTAGCGGCGAAAGTTTGCAAAAGTTAGTAAAAGTGTCTCTATAACAACACCTTATGGTTTTGTAAATAACAAGTTTTTCTGCGCTATAATATTTATTATTGCATGCAACTTTGTATGTCATGTAAACTCTTACTCCTGTTCGAGAAGGTTAAGCTCTCTTCACAACGTATTCTTTCTCAGGATATTTACATATATGTTATGTAAGTCGTATCTGCTTTATCATCGACGTTTTATTCTGCATGAATATGGTCATCGATATCCTAACCATTTACTTGATGATCTGCCTCCCGCCAATATAAGTCCGTAAGTTTTTCGTCGTTTGCAAATTGCACGTTATTTGTTATTTGTTTTCATCGACTGATAGTCTAATCGATATTGTAAATGTCAAATTGTTAATGTTAAAAATCTTCGTGGTTAATAGTCTTGACATAAAATATATCATATCGTGTGCTGACGAAGATCGTAATTTTTCGAAGGAATTTTCTAGGCCATATCTCGTTTAACTAAAAAAAAAGCGGTATTAATGATGCAATCTTCACTACAATATATACCTATGTATATACTTAAGACCAGTGACTTAACAAATATTGCTGAGATGAGAAACTCGGCCGAATTAATTTCGAACAGCATTTAAAATTCATAATTATAATGCTTTGAAATGAATAATTGATAAGTTTGGAGATTAATGAAAGAGTGGGCAATTTTCATAGAGCGGTTTGTTGATGTTGAGTATCAAAGATTCGTTGCAAGGCGAAAATGTATTTCGATATAAAATTTTTGTTGCTTAGATATTCTTAATTGTATTTGAAAGTGTTATCATGCATTTTTGGTTTATTTTAATGTTTTATAATTTGATATCTAAATTATGATGAATTTAAATGAAATCGAAAAAAATTAAAATAAAATTTATACCTAATCTTACGTGAACTTTCAATTTAATTTAATTATCTTTGAAAGTAACTTTAATAATCTGGCTTAGGTATTTTAATGTTTTTACATGTAAATGCATTTAAAAAATTTAATTACGTACTATCACTACAATTTCATATGTACTTAAACATATGTACTTACATGTAATAAAAACTTAAATATATTTAATTACATAATCATGACCCGGAAGATATTTTACTTTGTTTATTTACCTAATAAATATATTTCAACTTTATTCAAATCTACATCAACATATGTTTTGTGCAAAATTAACAAAAAAAAAAAAAAAAAAAATGCATAAGAAACTAAACACTAAGTTTATTTTCTTACACTCATTCAATTATAAACATACTGGTAGACATTGACAATGATCGTTAGCATGAATAAATGAAGCCAAGTTGAAAAATGTAACAATTGCACAAGTTATTGAAATACATTTTTATGTGTCTGGCTATGTGTGTGTGTGTGTGTGTGTGTGTGTGTGTGTGTGATTTTTTTATAAAATTAACTAGTGTTACTGTATTTTATTTTACTTATTTATTTATTTATCTTTTTGTTGTTGTCGTTATTGTTGTTGTTGCATTTAATGCGTTTTTAACCCGGTTTCAATGTATTCGTCGTATTTTAATAATGTACAATACAAAATAATTGGCCATAAGTGTGCAGTTGAATTAACTTAACATACAAATCAACTTATATGCATACATATGACATATATAAGTGTACTTAAATAATAAATATAATATTTTATACGCAAACTTAATCTAAACAAATGCAAAAATAATTTTGAATTTTGACTTATTGTAGGCGAACTGATATTATTTTCGATTACAATAACGACAGTGTATATTATAAAATTATATATACATCAGATATAAAGAGTTGTTACGAGTATATTTTTATTCCCTAATATTGTTATTATTGATGTTGTATATGGGAAAAAAAAGCAAAGAAAAACTTTATCTTTGAATTTTCTCTCGTTACTGCTAACGGCCACATAAACTCTTAACTGTACTGGCAAATTGAACAATGCATTAAATAAGCAAATAAGTTGACTATAATAAACGTGAACATTTAATCTCAATTGCATAAAAGTGGGAATGTACTAACTTTGAATGTAAGAATATTTGGGCCCATGACATAAATTTGTGTCGAGATTCGTTTCTGATGACGATAAAAAATTGCACAACTGCCACTTTTAAAATTTCAATTTACAGATTGTTCCTTCCGACTGGGTTGCTTTACTTTCATCATCATCATCATCATCATCATCATCTGAAGTAAAGGTCAAAAAATCCATGAAATCATGTCTGTCCACTCTACATAAAAAAATAAAACTAAGGCCTCTTCGTAGATGACAAGCTAGAGAATCCTATTAGCATGACAATGTGCATGGCAATGCAATCAGTCGCGATATATTTTGATAAGAAAGTTTATGGTATTTAAATACCTTTGAATTCCCGTTATTTTTTGATCACATAATATATGCCCATTCAATTCTTTCTGACATTTAAAGACCTTTAAGGTATTTTCATCTTACTTTAGAAATAATTATCAAAATAATTAAATTTAAAACAAAGAATGCATAGCCAAAAATATAAAATAAAAAAAAAAAAAATAATAATAATAATAATAAAAACGACATATAACACACCTGTGCTCCCATACAACATTACAGAGAACAATAAAAGCAAGAGAACAAAATGAAATCACGACAATCATTATTATTATTATTCAAAGAAAAAAAAAAAGAAGTTAAATGGCAAACTTTACATTATAAACAATTGATATTTATATTTATATATATATATATATATATATATATATATAATCAACACACCTTAATGCAACAAAAAAAAAAAAAAAAATACACAAATAACAAATGAAATGATGCCTCTTAAATGACCTAAATCATCATTACCGCCAACAACAGAAAGCATAGCAAAAAGTGCAGCACAAATTCTTAAGTTCACATAAAGAGACATAGAAAATATGCGAACACTAACACTATTAATACAATTGAAGAAATAAAAAATAAATAAAAAATGTTCTTCTTCTTGCTTGCTTGCTTGCTTGCCTGCTTCTACAAATGTTTTGCTATGATTAAATAATAAATTAAACAAAAGCTTAAGTAAAGAGAGACATGTCATGTTTATCTATGTACGCGTACATATACACACATATTAAATCATCATGAAAGCAATTTGCGACCTCCAAATATCAAGAAACAGAGTGAGTGAGAGAGACCGATAGAGGGAGAGAGACAGAGAAAGAGAAAGAGAGAGAGAGAGAGAGAGAGAGAGAAAGAGCAAAAAAAAAAGAAGCAAAACATAATATAAATACATTGCACAAGAAAAGCAAAAATTAATAAAGAAAAAAGTCAAGAGCACAAGATCATGTTAATTGATGGTATAAAACAAATCATTTAATGGCAAATGTTTTGTTTTTATTATTTCGTCTTTTTTTCTCTTCGCTGATGATGTTAGTCTTTTTTTTTTTTTTGTCCAAATTTGCAAAAAACCAACACCAACAGCAAAAAAATTACATGCATAATTGAATTTTTGGCTGCCATAAATGTTTAAACACAAAAAAAAAAAAAAAAAAAAAAAAAAAAAACCCAAAAAAATAAAAAAAAAAAAAAAAAAAACAACAACTAAAAGACAAAAAACCCTGACAATTTCAATGATATATCTCGTTGTCATCAGATAGACAATAAATTTACTTAAATAAATAAATTTTATGTATGTAAACATAAACTAATACAAACACACACACACACACACACACACACACACACATTTTACGACTAAGTATTTAGTTTAAGTTCAGACAATTAAACAAATTACCTTCAGGCTTCTATTTGCCTTTTTTTTTTCTTTTTTCTCTCTTTTATACAAACTGTTTGTGCTATTTATTGGATCAGACAGAATCAAACACCGGTTAATATATTATTTATTATCTCTATGCGCTCACCTATGCAGCTTCGATTAATAACTCTTACGTGTTAAATTGTTGCAATGTTAGGCTTCTACTTAAACATAAATTATATTAAATTGATTTGTAATTCAATCTTATCACATGGTCAGGGTAATTGCTAGTTATTGAAACGATATTTTCTTTCTTGCTGACTTTCCAGGGACAATTGTTAATAAAAAGAATTTTTATTTTTTTTTATTTTTTTATTAATTTTTTTTTATAGCTACAGTTTATAGACAGTTATAGGTATATTAGTTTTCTAGTTCAGCTGGTAACAGTACTCAAGCTATAATTGCGAGAATTTAATCTGTGCGTGTGTGTGTGTGTGTGTGCATGATTTTTAACCGATTTCATCATATAGTCTGCTCGTTTTTGTAAATCTTAAAATCAATATAATTTAAAAAGAGTGCGAATATATAATCACCACTAAAGAAATATCTCATGGCATTTTTATTAGTGAGATGCAAACGTTAGCTATTGTTTTAAAACTGGGCCGAGGTTTTAGGCAGGTCTTCTTCTGAAATGACAATTCAGTTGTATTTCTCGCAAATTGTAGAGTGACGGAGAGGTAAAACAAGAGTTTGACAGTTGACAGTTAAAGGGTTAGTAAAAATTGAGCATTACACGAGAGAGCAACGAGTTTTCATTGTTGAACAATATTTACAAAATATTAAAAGTTTGGCAAACACATCTCGCAAATTTCGTAAAATATGTGGTCACCTTGATGGCTTCATTAATTGTCGTAATTGCTTCATTTGAAATTCACAGAACCCACACAACTACATCTACAACTTTTCACGGTTTGGTGCGAATTTGGAATTGAAGCCACCATGGGACCTTATTCTAACGAAAAAGCGGCTGATCGACCAGCGACTGCTACTAATACTCGATAACCCAATTGATGTGAACGACATTTGGCTTCAACCGGACAGCTCCGTATGCATGGGACTTTCTCTGCTCTGTGCATTCTCTCGTTTCGGCGATCAGTGTTAACCTTCCAGATCATGTGATCTAATAATATTGCATTTCTTTTTATAAATGGCCTATGCCATCTAGCGCACAACCACTCGCGCATTGAAGAAGCTGAGTCGACGCTGCATTAACGAAATTGAGCCACATGTGCCAGTAAAGCCGCGGAAGCTATTTTCCAGATGTACTATTCCACACATAATTCTATTCTGTACACATTAGGGCTCAATAACCTTATTATTAAAATTACAAAAAAAAAAAAACTCTGTTTATCATTTAATTGAAAGCTTGCGTGAATTTTGGAACATCCTATATTTGAAATTCATTTCAAAGCGATTACCATTTGTTTGTTTTTTTTTTTTTTTTCATTTTTGTGTAGCAATTTAGTTCTGTTCTGTTAATCCATGTCTATCCTTTAGGTATCATATATGAAATATGTTCTCACATACGGAATATTAATCGATTTAAAGTTCGTTTAAGCGAATATTATGTTGGAACAGTAATTTATGCATAACGACGGGAGCGTGCAATTGACGCCAGCATGGAATTCGCTCTTTATGTAATGATAGATATTTGATTAAGCGATCATGTATAAAATATTGCATGAGATGCAAATTAAAGCACAACTTTACATACGAGAACCACATTTTATATTCAAATGTATTCAAATGATGCATATTATAAGCGCAATAATATGCAATAATATGTCATGCAATACTTTTTTAATTATTTTCAATGATATATTTATTTGGTAATATTAAAAAGTGTCATATAAAAACGTATTGTGCCAGAGGAATAAATGTAGTTTAAGTTGAAAGGGTCTTTTTAATACAAATTTCGAATCAAAAATTATGCGTATTTTCCGACAGACGAGAAAATAGGCGCTTGCATGTATTTTGTTTAGTGACTTGTATTGGTAGAAATGATACAGTAATGCGAAGTATCAATGCAGATAATGGTTAAATTCAATGATTTTCACCCTTCTCTGCATGAAATAACAATTTTTCATTTAGTTTTATTGAATTATTCTGTGTATACGGACGCTAATCATTGAATTCTTAAAATTGCATTTTCGACATTCATTGCTTTTGTTTTTGGATTTCAAGAAATCTTTTGTCGAAGCCTAAAAGTTTATGATGCTGCTGCTCCATCATGTCCCCATTGTCGGTTTTGGCTTCAACGGCTTAAAAATGGTGATTTGATACTAAATGAAATGAAAGCAATCGTAAAACAATTAAAAATATTATACTTGGCCGCAGTCTACTATTGAATATCTCACAAGTATTCATAAAATAACGTATAAAAGTGAGGCATTAGGTGATAAATGGTTGAAAAAAGTCCAATCGTATTCGTGCGTTGGCCCGAAATACGTGTCTGCACGAATTTTCGTAAAAATATCTTAAAAACTTGAGGCCTGTAGGTTAAGCAAAAGAAAACAAGACAGACAGATGAAAAGATAATAATAAACGGTCGCACAAACTAACTAGTATAAGCTATAATGAATTTAAAATAAAAATTAAAAAAATAATTTTCTTTCTCTATTTATTAATGTAACGGATTGCTGGTCCTTCATTAACATGAAATTTTTTGCTAAAGAATTCTCTCATTATAGCAAGCAAAAGGTCGAAGCAATCTTAAAGGAAATTAAAAATTTGAGAATTTCTTATGCATGTTTCAAGGCATATAGTAGATATCGACAAAAACTCGTTCATTTTTGTTGGCATAATCCGCAGGAAGCAATTTTCTTTTCGTTTCTGTTTTGGAAAATGGTGTCTGTCTATGGCTAACGTATTCTTATTGCATTTATTTCACTTTTTTTTTTTTTTTTTTTCTTTTAGTTTGCTTGTGTTTTATTTTATTGTTTACTTAAATTTGTTTGTTTTTTTTCTTGCATTTGCATTTGCTTACTTAATTGTTTTATTAAATAAATATTTAAAATATTCTACAAGTTTATTGCAGTTTGGGATTTTCTTTTTAATTTCAACTGTTTAGCGATTATGGCTACCGCTATTCGAACTATAATCGATTACATTTAATCATTTAATAGACCTTAGCGAAAAGTTAATAGAAAAAAAAAAATAAAAAAACAAAAATAAAAATTAAAAAAAATAAAAAAACAAAATATTCATTTATCTTTGCTACCAGATCGTTACTTGATTGTCTAAGCAAATTTATTGTTTGTATTATTGTTATGCGTTTCTGGTTTATAGTGATTGATTGATTTACTCTTTGGCCAAACACAAAAATTATTTCAATAGAATTTATATACATATAAGATTTATGTAGAGCACAAATACCGATTGTTGTTAAGTTTTACTATAAAAGGGGCTGGCTGTATGCAAGTCATACGTTAAAGATCATGGTCATGACTTTGTAAAAATAAAACCGAGCAAACAGCAGGCGGTCGTTAAAAATTATAACAATAAATTGTGGAAGAATTTTGCATTAATTAATTAAAAAAAAAAAAAAAAAAAAGAGAAGAGAAGGAAAAAAAAAACAAAGAAAACAATACACGGTTTGGAACGAATCTTTTCAAACCTACTATTGATTTAATATGCTTCTGGTTTTTTTACACTTACCGTAAGACAGACATATCCTTCAATAATAGAACATATGAGGTAACACTGCATTGCTTGCCAACACATTAAATATAACGTAACGCACTGAAGCTGAATGAATAATCAAATAATTCAAGAATAACAACAAAAACAACAATTATTATTATTAACATCACACAATTCGCGATAGAAGTATAATTTTCGAATCTCTATGTAGGAAAATATTACATTACCCGAAATTTGCTATGCCTGCATATATATGTAGGTGAGGAAATATAAATTGTAATCTATGTATATACTCTTGACCAGCATTACTACTGGAGTGGATTTAAAGCTGTTTGTCTCTCTCTTCTCGTCCTTAAAGTTACGAAGGCGACCATAGAAGACTACAAATATATATTTTTCATGCGCAACTTGGCCAAATTGGATTGTTGGTCCGCTAAAGAATTTTTTTTTTGTTTTTTTTTTTTTTGTTAGTAAATTGTAAAAATGTCATTTAGCGTCTTAGGTTTAGTTTTATTTATATATTATTTGCTTTTACAGCTGCCATATCGAAGACGGTTTCGCCGTAATTCCCAAAGAACCGAATGTACACGATAACCGATATCAAACTAACGAATCGCTCTAATTCGCTATCAAATCTCATTTATGTATTATATAAACTATAAAATTCTGAAAAACTATTTCTCTTTCTTCTTCTTACTCTGAATCGGTTCAAAAAATGCTTACGCATGCTGGGAAATTCGCATCATACGGCGATTTTAAGAATCTAATCCACTTTAATTCATCCGCCATGGCATGTCAAGTGCGGTAGAGTTTCCTTTGGTCGCAGGCATAACACCTATCGATTGGGCACACCTCCACTAGGCTGCGGTCCTTAACTCCCCATTTCTTTCTCTTTCTTTCTCTTCTTTCTAACCGTCACTGCTCCGTTAAATGACTAGGGGGCATCCCCTGAGTGATTAATCATCGTGATCATTCTTTCGAGCAACTACGACAGATGAATGCAATAAATTCGACCGTTCATTGGCTACGGGGAAGGGAAAGAATTGTCGAACAAAACCGTACGTTGCTCTAAGGAAATTATGATAGGTCATAATAGCTACGTCAGCGAGCAAGTTAAACTGATACCGCTTTTTGCGCTAATAAGGAGTGTCTGCACTAAGCGCTTGTAATTGCTATAAGCATAAACTTACTATATGCCATCTTTTGGGAAAAATTGAACAAAAAAAAAAAAAAAAAAGAAGAAAGACAGACAGACACTAAATATTTATTAGTTTTAAGGCGAACCTCAGTAATAGATAAAACTCGCAATGTTACGTTCATACGAAAAATGTTTCGAAGCATTTTATTAAGCATTTTGATAACTATTTTGTGCTCAAGACAAATTCTATCAGATGTTAATGTTATTATCAACTTTTAATTCATTATATTTTGTAGATTACATGTTACAATCAAATGTGAACCTATGAGGTTAAAATAAAAGTTTCTATTTACAAGTTTTGCGAACATGAACACTCCGGTTAAATGATATCTCAATGAATAATCTGCCGAATGGACATACGATCCAATAGGCATCCCTTGATCCTTGAATACAATTAATTTGGAATCTTGTCCTCATCAAAATTGTTCATATTTAACGGCAATCAATGCATATTTTTGGATGTTACAAACGTTGGAACAAATCTAATCTAATCTATTCCCATCAGACGATTGCATATAAGAATAATAAAATCGTAGTGTCCAATAATAATAGGAGAGGAAAATAGAAAAAAAAGAAAAGACATTTTAAAGCTGTCAAGATATGGAGTATAGTTATGAATATAAATTTTATATATATAAAAAAGAAGTGTTTCTTTTAATTATTGAAATTATTTCTTGGAAATATTATAAATTATTGCGGTTTATAAAAGTTATGTTAAAGATTAAATTATCCGCAAAAGTAATGAATTAAAATAAAACTATTAATTTGAATTTATTAGCTGTTTGCTGTTGTGCTTATCTTAAACATTGACACATCATTATAGACATATGTATATTGTTTGGAGTGCAGTAAATGTTTAAATAAATTTAAATTAGATAAAAAATAAAAAAAAATTCAATTAAATAGTTTTAACTCTTGTGGATATTAACAAATAAATAAAAGTTTAGTTTTTTTTTTGTTTTTATTCTTTATTTATATGACATTTATAACGAGTACCAGTGGCCTTGTTGTTGCAGTTTGCTATTGATCATGCTTAAGGCTTTACAGAGAATCTTCATTTTATTTTTTTCATTTTCATTTTCATTTGTTTTTTTTTTTTTGTATTTTTTATTAATGTATTGTGTGTCTTTGTCATGGTCTCGGTCTCTAATGTTGGTTTTTTTTTTTTTTTTTTTTTTTTTTTGGGTTTTGCGCATTTGAAGTCCATAAATGTCAGAGATGGCCAAGTATCTACGTGTATATATAGAAAAAAAAAACAAAAAAAAAAAACAAAAAGCAAAAAAAAACGTAAGGCTTCTCGATAATTTAAATTTGTTAATATCGAATTTTTGCACACAACTTCCCATGAAATTTTTAATTCATTTAAAAAAAAAAAAAAAAAAATCTAAAAAATGAGTTAATCAATTATCTCATATTCCTATCGTTTGTTTTCTTTTGCAACGCATTCAGCCATTTCAATGAATTCACTACTGCTTCTGCGCCGTTATATTGTGCTTTCTTTATAAGACAAATCGAAAATTCCTATTTACCAGCCCAAGTCTCTGTAATTGATTTATTGATTTTTAGATCATTGTCAAATGTCAGTTAAAATTGATTAAAATGTCAATTTAAGTGACATCAGCCGTGATTGTTTCTAGTAGAACGTTGATGATCAAAAATTTCTTCAAACAGAGTTCAATTCTTTTTTTTTTTTTTTTTTTTGCATTGTTGGGTGGAGATGGACTAAGTCAATGGATTTGTGGCTTATACGTCCAAGAGTTCAGTTCTTGCTGTCAAAGTTTTTCACTCTTTACTCTAGTTCGTTCCGACACTAGACCGGCTATTATTTATCTTGCCTAATCTTGCTATAGAAGACGATATTCTATATATACTTTCGTAGTCCACTCGTCATTGATCGGGTATATTTTAAGGAATTAACAGTCAAGTCGCATCTATTATTATGGAATACGTGAAAAATTCTAAGCTGTTGATTGTTTGAATTTATCAATTACTTGTAAGATGACGTATTCGTATTATTCAGAAAAAATTTCTAAACGATTTCTTTGAACTCTTGTGTACCAGAGCTGAATAACATCGATTTGTCAATTTATCGTTAGCAAGTTATTCCGTTAGTCGTTATTTGTAATTGTTCTCTAACAATTTACGTACGTCCACCTCAATCGTGCACCTCAATCATTTTTCAATATAAAAATTCCTTAACTTTTGGCTTCACCATAACTCACGTAGATCGTAGATTTTTTGTCTCTTATCGTAATTCATTCGTATTGCATTATGCTACTATGCTTAATTGTTTTTGAAGTTTCAATTAGTAACAGCCAGTCGGTTTTTTCGTTTTGTGCATCTCAGGGTGGCCTTCATAATGCATCATCGACCTCCTTAGTTACATATATATATATATCGTTAATCAGTCGCTTTATGTTCTCTCTTTATTATTGACAAAACGATTATGATTTGAAAATGTTCTATAGAAGAAAAGAAAAATTGAAATCTCAGTGTATGGCGGGTGTGCGTGCATGCGACGCAAAAATAAAGAAAGAGGAAAAGAACTGCATGCAGATGACATCAACCAGAGACAAAGTTGCCTTTGCCCAATTACGTACAAAAGTTTATTAGTGCGATTTATAAGACGTTCTTATCTATCTATCTATCTATCCATGATAACCTTTATACCCTATTAATGGAAAATATTATCAAATATTGACTACGAATTATTAATAGGTACAATAAAGTATTATGAACGCATATGTTTAACGTAGGTGTACATTGTACAGTACCACGATCGCGGTCTATAACTCAGACCTTTGTCTTTTGTTGTTAAGCTAGATGAAGCGATGCTAAACAAAAATTCCGCTCAAACCGAATTAAGTTATCTTCTCGTACGTTGTTGGCGGTGCATTTATTTGGCAGCCAAATTACAATAATTTCATCAAATTGGCTTAACGTAAGGGTGACCAGAGGAGGAAGTTTTATTGAGTTTTATTTTTTTTTTATTATTGCAAAACTTGAAAGTAATGAGTAATATATTTATTTATTTTATTTATTGAATTAGATTAGAATTAGGGAAAATTCCTAACCCCTGCCGTGTAAAATACATCACTACATCCATTTGTCCAATACAGTTTTTCACTCGTTTTTAGAATAACATACTAAAGTCTACTTATCATTTTCATCCGAAGGCATGCTTTTCATGAAAGCCAGCATATTAGAGGAATTCTTGTATGCGGTAGTATCCAAAAAAATAGGCCTACATGGTCTAAATTCGGTAAGGTTGACCTATATGTCAATTTACTATTATGAATAATTTTCACTATATAAAGAATCAGTTTTCATGGGAACGGTTATGTGAGAGAGGGTTTAAGAAGTTGCTCCTTCCGAATGAAATTTTTCACACCAGTTTATCATATCCAAATGCTATTGCAAAGCGAGTTTTGTCAAGAAATTTTGAAAGATGCATGGTTTAGGCTCTGCGTCGGTTGCGGTATAGGGTATATTAAGTTTGACCGGATGTATGTAAAACGCAGAATCGCTTAAGACGGACCTTTTATTATACCAATTAATTTAGAATTATTCCCTGTATCGATCTAAGCTTACCTGTCCATCTGTCCACCTGATTGTCTGATGTCTGCCCACGTAAATTTGTGTTCAAGCTAAAGGTCGCAATTTTTGAGATATTTTGGTGAAATTTTTTATAGTGACATGCTTTGATCCGAAGACGAACGGCATTGAAAATGCCACTCCCCTCATAACGTCCTTTTATGGAAAATCATTATGTGGAAAACATGTGAAAACATTATAATCGAGTTAAGCCGATTAAATTAGGACTTACTAACAATGTTGGCCCCACAACTCGAGTAGTGAGAACTTGATGTTAACTCGAGTAATTCATTCTTTATAAGGATGTGAAAAATGAGAATGAATGAAAAAGAGAGTAGAACAAGTCGACTTAACATAATCACATGAATAGTCAATCGAGAACAAATAATAATTAATTATGAAATTGTTTACATAAAACACGCAAAGGGGAAAAGAGTTCATAATTACTCCCACATTGCGACAACCGAAGTGGGATGAATTTTCTGAAACTCTTGCAGGAAATATCGCCTTTGATAAGTTTCGTTGAAAATCCCACTCCAAGAATTAAGCTTCTGCGTTCAGGAGTAGCTAAATGAATCGCAATTAAACGCTGTTCATAGCGTGGTAAGGTTCATTTTAGCTTCAACGTGGGAATCAGGAGAAATTGTTCCTGGATTCCTTCAATAAATGTAGAATGGATGTAATAATTGTAATTGGGGGACTAATGATAGACACATATATACATTTAACCGTTTTACCAAAGCCGCGTAGAGAGCTCTCGTAACGTAAAGATATTCAAAGTCATTCGAAAACTTTTTAATGAAACCCAGTGCAGATCTATCGTTGCATATAACAGATTTCTCTGGCCTTACTAGGATCAGTATAAATAGAATCTGTTCCGCATGCCACCAACGTTTGATGTTTGACGTTTTTCGGCTTCGGCTTCAGCTTTACGAGCTTGAGACGCAACCGAAGCTTAATTTAGTCTAAAAAATATATAAAGAATTTATTATAAGGTTACCATCGATTAATTTCAACCGTCAATGCATAAGAATATGAATGAGTAAAATGCATCTATAGATTTGGATTATCTAAAAGCTTAATATATTTCGAATTATCTAATAATTGTAGACACACTTGTGCGGTACGGGTCTGTGTGTATAGTATGTAGAAAGGAAAAAAAAATTTCAAAATTATAAAATGTGACAGGAAATTCAAACATCAGTTTTACATAATTAAACTTGAATCAGTCAAGCTTGAAAATTGTTACCAAATGACAACAACGGCAGCAACCAAAATAAAACAAAAAAAAAAAAAAAAAAAAACAGAAAAGAAAATACAAAAAATTATATATAATTTTTCTACAGTATAATAGCATAATGATTAGATAACCGAAAAACTGAAACCGAAAAAAAAAAAAAATATATATATATATATATATATATATATATATATATATATGTATACATATGTATATACATGTATATATAAATAAATGCAAGTTAAATACATAAATTTTACGGTATCAGAAAAGATCTCAAATTTCTTTGTAAAAAGAGGAAAAATTTAATGCAACATGAAGTGAAACAACATTTCAAATGATATGTTTATGCAGGCAGATAGACAGTTAATGATTTATGCATTAAAAGTAATGTTAAATATATATGATGATAAAAATTAAATAAATAAAATAAAGCATAAAATAACGATTATAATTTTCAATTGTCTGAGAATTTGATCTATATATGTAATCTTGTTCAACTAGAATGAGTAAATCAGGTAAAGCAAAGAATAGTAGAAAAATTTCAAATGATTTCGTGTTTTTTTTTTTTTTTAATTCTTTGGCAATATGATAAAGTAGGAAATTATGAGAGATCACTTATTATATAATGCAAATATAAATCATATTCTCGGATTGGGAAAATTAGTATAAATTTTTTAAAATCATTGAGTTATTTATTTATTTATTTATTTATTTTTTTTTTTTATTTACAGATGATTTGCTTAGCACGGAGGAGGATGCTTCCACTCAGGCCAATGATTTTATACCCAGATTTCATTTACCGGTTGTTAGGAAAATTCCTCGTGGATTCCTACCATTAACTGATTTAACTAACTCGCACAAAACGGATCTTTATTCGAAGCTGGGAGGAAATTTTTATACAACATCTCATAATGGGAATCCCGTATTGGACTTTGCTCGATATCATTACCCGCAAATAACAAAAATTCTAACACCGCCAGCGACTAATGCAAAAACCTATGATCGTGATGTGCTGGGCTCCGGAGATTTTGGTATATTGCGTGGCGGTACCTTCTATCCCGAAGATGAAATGCCTTATCATCCCGAAGCTAATGATGACTATTATTACAGCGATGCCAGTGATAGTCATACAACGACCACAAGTGGAGCAAGTTTTGTCCATAAATACACTCATCCCGATGAACAATTTCAGCAATTTCGTGATTTTGCTGATCTCAGCACACCAGCTATGGATGGTGAATATTCGCAATATGTCGTCATTTATGAAGCCAAACATAATAACGCTTCAGATAATCAAGGCGAACAGCAACTGCCGCAAGAATGCCATCATCATCAGCATCGTCAGCATCATCCTCAAAATATTTTCGAACAATTACAACAGATTGATGAAGAAAATGCCAAAAAATCGAAACAAAAGCTAAATAAGCGAAAATTGAAATTGATGAAAAAAGTTTTTTTTGGTAAAAAATACAATAAAGATACAAACTCGAAGAAATTCGAAGAAGCAGAGGATGTTGATCCTTTGTTGGCTTTAAGTTAATGTACAATAATAATAAAAATACGTGATTTTTAATTTAATAATTGTAAGGAATATATTTTATTTTTTTTTTTATAAAATGCATATAAGAAGACAACAAGAATAAAAAATACATTTCACGTGAAGCGAATCTTAAATACTTACAACTACCTTATGCGAGTTTATAAAATTCGCAACCTCTTTGCCTATTTATGCCGATTAGCTCTGTCAAAACTTTTTAATACCGAATATAGTTTTTTTTTCTTATTAATTTGCTGTTGAATTTCAAATCGGTACATATATATATAAATAAGTGTTAGAGGCATGACAACATTATATATATAGACATTAATTTTTTACGTTTGTCGCTTGAGATTCTTAGCAATTTGAGGAGTAGCCTAGTACTCGCAGTCTGTCGCATAGTCCAGCCAGATTTGTAGCGCGACTCTCAAGTCGGCATACCGGCAATCGGGTACCAGTTCGATAGATCATGTTTTAACTAGCCCCAGCTATAATAAGTGCGCATATATCTTCCACGGTACGACTGCACACTAGTCCTTTCTCCCTTTTTCTGGCCCTTGAACGTCATTACATTCACACACGTATAGGAAAAGCGGCCTGGAGATAAGGAAAAGCAAACTATATCATAGTTTTAAGCAAATTTTTTAATTTCTTCCTACTTTAAGCGAGAGGCATACGTACATAAATAAATGGATTCAAAAACTTAAACATTGTGGCTTAAGTTCGAACTCTAACGACGACGAGCAGATGTATACCTAGTAAGAGCCTAAACGACATATATGCTAAATCTGAGAACATTTACACAAACTTTCAGTTCTGCATCTTTAGGAAACTTTATTACAAAAGAACAGACAGATAGACTTGGGCTTAGTCGATCTTAAATTTGAAACTAAGACAAGCCCTCAGTGATACATATCAATGTTCTATGGTAAATTTCGTGATTCTCACATGTCCAATTAGAGATGGAGATGATTAAATCGATTTGCAAATTCAGTAGGTGGCAATGGACAGACACACGGATAGGCTGACTTGCTAAATTGGATTGGGGACTTACTTAAAGATTAAAAGGTTATATGTATTTTGCAGAGTCTCTAACATGTGACTCACTCATAAAATTAATAGTTTTAGTGGTGAGTATAAAAATTCATACCGAAAGCCGTTGCAAAGTCTTCCTTCCTTTCATCCAGGAATTTTTTTTTTTTCACTTCATTCTTCATTCTATTTTATAGAATTGGTTCGTTCACATGGAACAAAACATTTAGTTCAAATGATTGATTGTTGTTTTTTGTCGTTCGCTTTCGTCTACAAATTTTTCTGCTTCTTCTTATTGATTGTATTATTAAAATTGCCATTCTACTCATTTGTTTTTTGCCTTTTTTTTCGTCCGAAAATGTGATAGACACACACACACACACACACACATGCAATTTTAATTAAAATGATTTCGTTTATGGAAAAGCTTAGCTTAGCTTAGCTTAGCTTAGCTTAGCTTAGGAAGATCGCTTATTAATGAACTTCTGGGCTTAATTGTCTGAAATCATCAACGACCGGAGTACATCATTGCGCCCGTTAAATATTGAACTTGCTCTGAATCGCCTTTCAGGTAGTTTAATACAAATTTTAACTGAAATCTCGTGCAGGCGTGTACTACTTGTATTTGTTTAGTTTTTGTTATCGTATATCTGCTATTCGATTATGTGTTGTCCAACTATAATAAATCTTTTACCAAGCATTTGATGAAATTAAAATCATATTTTAGAACAAGTGAGCGGTTTGTTTTTTTTTTTTTTTTTTTTTTTTTTTTTTTTTTTTTTTGTTTAATCTCACTTTCTTAGTTTTATTCAACTTATGCTTTTATCAAAGCAGGAAATGTTAGAAAAATCTTTTAAGCCCACCATATGCTGTTATTTCATTTCATATCACTTGTCAGTGGCCTTTACATAATAATTAAAAATACATTAACATGTCTACAAGAATGTGAAAAGTATATGACAACCAACCCTGAAATTAAATGCTATATTAATTATGGTAAAATGTAAAATAAAATAAATAAAAGAAAGGAAAAAAAATAACTAAAAAAATTATATTAATATAAATCAATTCAGCGATTTTTCAATCTTAACACCTACAGTACAAAGCAACGCACTATCGTTGCTATACAAAATGGTTGAATTACCTATAACGGTATATTATATTCCAGGAAGTCTTCTAACTTATGCTATGCATTAAATAGAATGTTAAATTTCACCTTAGTCTCAAATGAATACCAATTAATCATTATTATAATATTATATATATATGTATGGCCTTATATATATATGGCAGCTAATTAAGCACAAAAATAGAACATACGCGTTACATACATTAAAGTTTAATTGTCATTTAAATGATCGGTTAGTTATGGAATAAAGTTTTAATATGTATTTAATAAACAATTAAAATTAATTGCGTCTATGTGCACATTGTTTTTTATGCTTGGAACTACTTAATTAATTAATTTAAAAAAAAAAAAAAAAACAAGTTAACTGAAAATAATATGAAATATTTTGATGCTCTCTGGACCCACTTGATATATAATAAAGGAGTCTGCCATCCCGCAAAAGCTAATTTGCATTAAAAACAAATCACAATCGGAACAAAGAGCTCGGTGTTCTTTTCTATAAAAAAAACTGATGCTACAAAACGAAGCAATTAAAGAAAAAATACGAGAATTGCAAAAATCGAAGGAATGATGTATGGCGGTATGTTTTAGACCTTTCCCTATCTACATTTCCATGGTCTAGTATTGCCGTCATCCTATCTTAGGCAAAAATCTTTTTATCCAACAACAACAACAACAAGAAATCATAGCCAATTTATTCAATTTTTTCACTTTTATTTCAATTGCCAGAGCCATCTACCGTATGCTTATAGGGATATATGATTTAATACGGATTCAACTACAGCTTTGCACATAATCCGACGCCTAACTGCTTATCATTGCTTGAAATTTATTATTTGCAAAAAGTAATTGAATTTTATTTTACGCCAAGAGTGTGTAAGTAAAGGTATTTATTGAAGTTGATATCCTTTCCCTTGTTTTTAGTTATAAACGAACCTTATGATGGAATTAATGGATTTTGAATTCAATATAAGAAAAATAAAAGTAAAAAGAAACCAGAGAAAGTTGCAAAATTGTTTTCGAAAGTTCAAGAGATAATCACATAGACAGATATGAAGGTTTTTTTCATTAAGTGTGGTTCTTATTAAAATTTAAAAAAAAAAAAAAAAAAAAATCCATTTTGAAGCTTAAACATTTCAGTTTTCTTCTGAACCAAATGTAATTGAAAAGTTCATCACCCCTTTGAATCCATTGAATCATTGTGTCCAGCGTTAGTTGCGCTATGCCTGCGATAACATGACGAACGTTCGCCTTCAAATATTGCAAAGTCTGCGTCTTGTCAGGGAAGAGCTGGGCATCGATGTAATTGAAAATAAAAGGACCACGAACAAGTAAAGGACTGAGTTAACATTTTGATACAACCTTTTAATGACTTCTATACGTTCAAGAATCGTAAGTCGCCGCATAATGAGGCTGCCAACTATAATGGATATATATATATATATATTTGAAACTGGAAATTAGAATTGTTGAACTATAGTTCATCTTGAATGATGAGGTATATAGTTTAATTTATATATGTGTACCGTGGAGATGGTCTAAAGAATTCAATAAACCATATGCGACCAAGTGCTTGTATACATCTTTTGATGCAAACACTTTTGGTTCAACACTTAAATACTCGCCTGTGGTGTGACTTCTTGTTTGGTAATTGATGCCATGTTGATTGTAACGTGTCTGTTAAATGTCTTTCGTCTGTCTGTCCATCTGCAATGCTAAATGTACTAAAAGGGGGATATTTACTCACTCACTCACTTTATTGGAAGATATTGATACTTATATCCTTGAAAGTGTTCCAAGACGGTTTGTACTCTTCAAGCCGTTCAATCCGTTTCGAGTAATACGTGGAAAGTTCAAAGATTACTACCACTTAACTGTATTTTTTTTTTTTTTCGATTTTATCCGCTAATAAGACTAAAAAGCATTATATTACGTAGCTAACTACTGAAAATTTTCAAACTTTGTACAAAAACACAGATAAATCGGGTCATAAGAATTTTTTTGTTTGTATTTAATTTCTTTCTCGTTTATTATTAGTAGTATAAAAAAGCACACATATATAGTCAACCGCATATATATTTCTTATCTATCTTTAATTGGTTTGTTTAGTTGGATTCTGTTGTATATTGTATATATTTATTCTATGCATCAATGACCTCTCTTCGGTGATTAAGTTCGACCATATGCTGTTGTACGTTGATGATGTAAAATCGTTTTCCCAATTGAACATGGAATCGCACTCTTGTCCCCTTCAATCGGATCTAGACAACTTGGTTGTGCGGTATTTAGTAAATTTTATGAAATTAAATCTAAAAATATGTAAAAAGTTTTCCTTCTATAGACAGACTTCATTTTCGACTATGTATTTCATTAATTCACGCATCTTGAAATCTATGACATCATTAATTGTTTTATGGGCATCGTTTAATCAAAATTGAGCTATCTATAAATGCGAATAGGTCTGTAACTTGGCTTTATTAAAGGGTGGTCCAGAGATCTTGACGCTAATCGTCTGCTCTTATTAAACGAAAACCGAACTTAAATTCTTAAAAAAATTTCGATTTGTTTACGAGTTGATAACTTAACTGTTTGTAGACATTTGCATGCTATCGAAAGATCCCCAAGGCGGAAAAATAGCTATCAAATGGATTGAGGGAAAGTTCCATTGCTTCCCAGGCAACGAAAGAAGAGATTTCTGTGGCGTATTGTGACTGACGATGAAAAGTGGATCTACTATGACAATTCCAAGCGCAAATAGTCGAAGATTAGACCTGGAGCACCATCCACATCGATAACGAAGCGGAAAATTTGATGATGATAAAGTTTGGCTATGTTTATGGCGGGATCAGCAAGATGTAGGGTGTTACGTGCTGCTAAAACCGAATGAAACTGTTACCGCAGATGTCTATCGATGCAATAAGCATACACTGTTGCAACTCGAATGGGAAGTTCTGTCGCAGTCAGCGTAATCGCTAGACGTAGCGTCCTCTGATTAGCGCTTGTTTAGATCGAGGCGGCATAGCTTGGCTATCGTGCAGTTTCGAAAGAAGTTGAAGAAGTGTGAAATGGATCGATTACCAGAAAGTTGAGAAAAATTTGCTGAAAATGATGGAAAATATTTTCGCTAACATATATTGCGTTAAGTCATCTCAATGAATGCATTTTTCATGTGAAAAGTGAACAAAGTAAATGTACGTACACCTGTTTACGTATGTGCACACATAAACATATGTTTTTCTAATTTCAAATGAATGCAATAATTGGCTTTTTTTTTTAGAAAACTTCATCATATGTCCTGGCAGTGGCATCTACTTTCCTCAGATTGTATAATGCTTACGAATGCATTGGTAATTGATATTTCCTTGCTTCACATTACACATTTACTGTACATATAAGGAATTTCTTATATCATTTGCTCTTTAAGGACTATCAAGTATATAACGATCTGTAGGAATACACATGAGTCAAGTAATTTAGCGTAAAGTAAAAATGCTATAATTTCTTAACGTTTAGTTTATTTAAAGAGTAAAACGACCTTAGGAACTTACCTAAATCGGAATGTAGTTGATGGATGCTTAGGGTTGATTCAAACTCATTGTATTACATAAATTACATATACATTTAGAGTTATTTAAAGTAACTCATAAGTAATTAGTACAATTTTCCAACAACATCATGAATTACATATGTATTCAATGTATGTTACCTATAGTGAACTATAGTGAAATAAATTATTTTTAATAAATTATTTTCCTAAGCAATCTGCTATCTACGATTATTTGTTAAGCATAACATTAAGCTATACTTGTTAAAACAATAATAATAATAATAATAATAATAATAATAATACAACACCAGTAGAATAACAGAAGCATTTCAGTATATTTTTGTTTAATTGCTCTTTGAATTAGAACATCGTAAACCTTACTTACTTGTAACCGTGATGAATGCGAACACAATGAACTAAAAATAACCAATAAATTATATTTAAAATATTTAAACTTTGATTTAAAAAAGCAGACACCCGCTATGAAAAAAATTAAAAAAATAAAAATAAAATAAATATGTTCATAGTTAGTTATAACAACTACGTATATATGTATATATTCATATGGAGGCAACACATCATTTATACAGTTGAATAGTTGTTGTCCCAGACCATGACATAGAAAATGGCTCCATTATACACATATCTGTATCTATAAACAGAAATGTTGTCAAGTTTATGTGTCCGCATACAATACAGATACATAGATATGTGCAATAATAACATATATGCAAACATATATTATATATATATATGTATATATATATATATATATATATATGAATATTTTTAATTATTATTTCATATTTTTTTATTTTTTTTATTTTTTTTTGTTTTTTTTTTAAATAGTAAACAAAACAAATAAATGAATTACTTTATGCTTCCACAGTTACTATGTCGTTTAGAATCGTACTATCGTACTATTTTTCATTATAGAAGTTATCCTCATACGAAAAATTATATGCATTTTTTTCATATGCATTTTTAATAATAATAGTACGAGAAGATATAATATTTTCGTGATTTTGTTGGTGACAAACAAAAATGTATACAAAGCTAGATAAGTAGTAATAGAACAAGTGCGCAATTCTGCAATACGTTGGACAAACGTAACTGTACAGATATCGCTAGTTCAGTACCGCTTCTTTTTCTTTTTTCTCAAAGAATTAAGCTGATTAGCTTCATGTAACGGTTTGTCTCGTTGCCCACTTCAAATAGGGTAAAGGGTAAAGTTGCTTAATACTTAATACACAGGGCCTTAGGGCTGAGTTTTCATAGATTACTTTCGTGAATAACACGTTAACGCTCATAAATTTACTTTCAATCATTAGCTAAATAAAATAAATGTAAATGTTTACAAGCTAAAGCAAACTGATACGGAATTTTTTTTGTTTTGCGGATTGTTCGCTGGAATGGTGCATTATTACCCTTCATAAGCAGCCGGTTCACTCAAACCTAAATTTTTGATGCCTTGATGTGAAATGGAAGGTAAAGAACTACTTTCGCAACTATGTCTTCAGCTCATCCTTCCTCATCCTTCGATACTTTATAGTCTCGATTAAGGCGTACAGATATAGATAGATAACATTTCTTCAGAAATATTTTCTAAAATGAGTAGTCATTCTCTATGTCTACAAAAATGACGAGCAAACAATTAATAAATTGAGAAATTGCTTGGTATCCTGGGGAGACAATTATTTTCTTTCAAATATTTTACTTATTTAATTCTTGTTTTTGGGACGTTGAAAATGCTTTCTTAAACTATTTGATATTTCGATTAGATAATAGGGATCCAAAAATTCGCTTAAAACGATCATAAGTTAAATTAAACTTGTTCTCACACTAAACATCATTTCTCATGCTTTAGTTTTTCATCTATTATTATGTAGTTTGTTTGTTTGTTTGTTGGTCTTTTTTTTTTTTTTGTTTTTGTTTTTGTTTTTTTTTCTAAAATATTTCATTAAACAAGTGTTGGTTGTATCTAACTAAATATCTTCTTTTGTTCAAGTGGTTTATCTTGAAATTATTTACGTATACATATTAAGTGAGTTATGTTGTTATTGTAGTCGTTTTCTAATCGATTCTTCGAGCGAAAAGCAAATTGAACACATGTTATGGTGCATGTATGTTATTGTCTCGTCTCAGTATTTTGACATTGAATATTTTTGCTTACACTGCTTCTATATCGAACATGCATGTAAATAACTTGGCATTACTCATTTTTATTATTATAATTTGTTTAATTTTTACTTACATTAAAATTGTTTTTCCTCACTTTGATGCATTTGCCATCGAGCTATATATGTATATATTTATAATATCAAGTGTGATAATGGTGTTTGCTGGTGTTTGATCGCGTTAAACGCGAAAAGTTTATTTCATATTTTTCATTAACACAAACTTAAAGTTAACATTAGCTTAACAGTCTCGTTTTAATTAATCTTTATTTAAAATGACAATGAATTTGTCGATCTTATGGCTCGATGTTAGCTTAAACAATTTATGTTTTGACGTTGTGTATAAATTATGAATTAATTACCTTAACGACGGTACGGACGATATAAGCGAACATAATGATTTTGTTATTTTGTATGCGAAATCACTAGAAATACTTTTAGTTATATAATTACGATGTCTATTCTCCTACTTCCCTTTATGGGATCTATATATAGGTAGCAGCAACCGATATTGAAATTGTTATGTACAACTTGATGCATATATCCTTCATCGAAGAGATCTATCAATGTTGATTTATCCATCCTTTCGTTATGTGTCATTAATCCTCTTAAAAGTTTTTTAGACTCGCGCCTACCTTAAGACATTGAGTTGGAACTTGGCTGAATTATATGCACGGTTATAGTTCGTAGCAATCGGCAAACGTTCGCAGAAGCAGACAGAAAAGATCTATAAGAAAAAAAAAAAAAAAACATTATGTTCGCTAAATACATAGTACATAGGAGAATTTCCGATACTCAAGACCAGTCGCTTATCAAATTCAATTATATAGCCTCGATTGATTTAATTCCATGGCTAAGGATTAGCGAAGGCTCCAGCAATTGCTTCTGAGTTTTCTTAAACTGATGGGTATCGAAGATTCGTCGTAAAGTGACCGTAAATTTTTTACCTGTTTTTGCTACGACATGTGCACCAAGTTTGTGGCTTAAATCTTTTGTTATATTACACTACTTGTAAGTATGTGGGAGAAGAATTTGTTTGAAATTAAAAGTAATTAATAAATGTTTAGAATTTAAAAAATATTTACTGAAATCTATTTTATGTCTTGTGCAAAGCATTTTAAGGTATAATTCAGGGCGATTGTGCGGGTGTCTGTTCGCTCAAATTACAAAAGCAATTTGAAAATTTTGCCTACAAATGTCGACTTCATGTCAAACATTTCCTTTCCACACTTATCTTAGTTAAAATTGAAATGACAGCTAAACCAGCCAATGCGGTCCAATTGCAATGACTGACAACCGATTTCTTTCTTATATTATTATTTTCGCGAAATTTTCCTCAGGTTAATGCTTCGAAAATGTTCTATATTCGAAAACTCATAGACAAAATCTTTGATTGTCAACAACAGTTATGTGCAGATAAGAAAGTTTATAGTATAATCTACGTATTTTAATAAAAATGTGTAAAAACACTACAGTGGGCCGCATGTCGTATATCCGCCTACAGTTATTCATATGACAACCTATCAATATAAAGTTGCATTACGTTGGAAGCGATCAAATCAAATCGTGCGAATCCGAATCATTTTCATTCGGTTCGATCTTGGATCAATACACTTCAGTGTACCAAATTTCATCGAAATATGTGAAAAATTACGGCACTAGAAAACAAGACAACCGGACAACTGGACAGACGGACAGACAAGCCTATGTCGAGTCAGAATCACTTTCTCGGTATAATAAAAGACGTGGCCAAGTCCGTCAAGTCCTTCTACTTGTGTTGTATACATCCGCACAAACACCACAAGTGATGTAGATTATCAAAATCATTCATGTACATCATCACCGAGGCACTTTGGATCGAAACAAGATCCCATAAAATCGTTTAGCAGATGAATTTAAACAAATGTGCTTTGCGATGGAGTGGCAGCAGAACGATATACTAGAAGGTTAAAAGCAACCATGGCTTTAGAAAGTATTGAAAATATTTTCCAACACCATTTCGGAATCGTTGTCCAAAAAGACAGGTATGGCATAAATTTGTTAGAAAAGTATCCATAAATGCTTACGTTTGCCCTCTAAATTGCGAATTGATTAATTGAAAAGATTTTCCAGAAGAAGACAACATGCACAATAGGACGTTGCAACGACGGCGACCGGGATAAGCAGCAAGCCTTGCTGATGCATATCTTCTATAAATAGGAATAAAGAATTGTATAAAGCAGCTTAAAGCATTCTCCCGCTTGTTGAAATTCGCTTCAAGCTTATAATGCATTAGTGTTTAGCACTCATTAACGTCACTTTTATTATTAGTGGAATTAATATGTTTTCAACTATTTATTAAGTAAATATTATTGATTTTTTTTTTTTTTTTTTTTTTTTTTTTACAATATTTCGCCTTTCAATGCAACGTAATGGCGGGAACAAAAAATTCATTTCCAGACAAATATAAGTTTTCCTCTTTTATTTTTATTGTATTAATTCTTATGACTCATATTAAGAATTATTATGCAATATTTCCGCAACATACAGTTTAATCCGTTAAAGTAAACTAACAGTTAACTCTTACCTAATGATTAGATCATTGAGCAATAAATCGCAGACATAACGGTTAATCAAGCCTTCAATTATTATAATATTGAAATAAATTGCATAACACACTGTAAAAGTGTAAGAAAAATAAAAAATAAAAAAAAAAGACAAAACTCCGTATTTAAACAAAAATAATTAGAATAAATTTAAAATTAAAACACACCCTCTTCTGAATTTGTTGCTCTAACTTAAGCATAACAACAAGATATATTAGAAAATAAATCAATACAAAAAGAAGAAATATCAAGATTTGTTTTTTGTTTTTGTTTTTTTTCTGTTTAGCAATAACTTTATCAAAGAACAGAGATAGAGAAAGAGAGAGAGAGAGAGAGAGAGAAGGAGAGAAAGAGAGAGAGAGAAAGAGAGAAAACAAAAATTTTATTATATCATAGCAACGCACACATACATAGGTATGGTCAATGGCCTGTAATGGTCCAGGCACGTTAGTCGTATCGAAAATTTACATAATCGTAAATAAATTGTGTTAACGGTATTTATAGTAACATATTTGCATAGAAACAAAATAAAGTTTTACCTAAGCAAATATCTATAGTGTCCAACGTTTGTTATGTTCTAAACGAAACCACCTACATAATTATATCACCGATAAGATACATGCAAGTCTTCTGTGGCATAATTAAATATTATTACTTATGAAAAGCATTAATTAAACGTAACAGATAACGTGTAATATTGATTGCATGACTATTCGAAATATATTGATGGTGTTAACAGATACATTTAGGAAAAAAAAGCGCAACAAACATTCCTTTACTTAATATCAGTGTAATGAATTCTCTATCATTATATTTAACTACAGACTGATCAGGCAAAGACATGCACTTAATATCAAATTGATATATGAAAAAAAAAAATAAAACGCAATAAGTGAATAAATCAAAAAAAAAAAAATAATAAAAGAGAAAAATCTAAAGGATAAAAGTGAACACTACTATAACGCTGGCCTCGTTTCAATCGTATAACATATTGTTGGCCAGGAAGGAGGAGGAGGATCTCTGTATTCGTGTGATAAATAATAAAGATCCGATAGACATGTATCAGTAGACATGTGGGAGGCGATAAGCTGACTGCACCTGCACAGCTAATACGAGCAGAACTAATTCGCAATGTCAGGTATGTATAGACAACAGACGAAATTTTTTCTTATCTCTATGATTTCATTCTCTAGACCAGGACGCAATACATGGTGCCATTAAAAATTTGGGAGACGTAATGTCCATTTGGTTCACTATTGAAGTCAAGCTAAAGAAAGTAGTAACCAATTCGATGCCCTGAACTCAAGAGAGATGACCCAGATGCCACACTATAAGTTGATGCCTTGCGGTCGTTCGTAGGGTGTAAGACTTCATCAGCAGCTCTGATAGGCAATACCGTCCGCAAACTCAATCGGTAATGAAAGGAGGGCCTGACATATAAGCATTCCATAATGGTAGGTTCCACGATAACTGTCAAAGTTTAACAAAGCAAAAGTAATACTTTTGATAGAAATGTAGCGTGGAGAGACAGGACGCTGGCGTCCTTTCCTATGTTCAGGACGCAAACAAAATAAAAACGTACCTTGCGTTTAAATAATGCATTATTCCCAATAAAGTCATCGGATAACTAACTATATCCAGAGATTGGTGTTGCAATGGGCGTAGAGAAAATCAACAAGCCATTGGAGGCAGAGTGCAGGACAATCGCAAGCAAAAAGGCTTATAAAATCTTCTTGTATAGCGCAGGAGCGTGAATGGCTTCACAACTGAGTCATAATTCCCTCAGGTACCATTCGAAAAATATGGGTTTGTTGGATATAGGTTCATGCCGGTGCTACGAAGAGGCGATGGGCGCCGTCCTTTCCTAATTCTGTGCAAACGAGCGGAGGTCTACAGCATCAGATATCAGGTATTAGGCGAATATCGCGAGGCCTAAAGCCACGAACGATTACAACAAATTTTTCAGGTTGTGGTACGGATTGTCCACAATGTACGCAGATTAATATAAATTAAGGGATTCAAAGCAATATGCAAACATACATTATGAGGCAAGGCGATCTATATGTGCTTAGGCTGGGTTTTGCGGACAGACGACACGGGCAAGCTATCACGGCTTTCCTGTTCTCGTTACTTGGCTTCGACCAACAACTGCATGATTCCGCGAAGTACAGTTAACGTAACTTTCTAAACTTCTTCGAAATGATTTCCTCTAAATGACTGTCCGAAAAATTTAGAAAGGGAAAGCTGAAGTATGCTATGTAATATTTATTTGACGATTAGATATCATTTTGATATAATTGACTTGACTTTTTACAAAAGAAAAAATAAAGCTGTAACGTAAAATTTATGGATCTAACATCTTGTATAAATGTTTCTCTGAGCCAATTTAAACTTGAAAAGGAATATCTATAGCTGATCACATACCGTTGTCTAAAATTCTAAAAGAATTTTATTCAATCATCAACTTGTTCATCTGCAGTTAGACAAATTCTTTTCGGATTTTATATTGCTTTGAGACAATGGATGGCAAAGATTTACTAAACACACGAGTCGAGCTATTTAATTTTTTAATAGTTATGATCGGATCAATGAAAGGAGAAACGCTTCGCTCTTTGGCCAATGAGTGACTTCTTCTTAATTATGACTTCATAGGGATAGAGATTTATTTAAATATCTATGAAAGTTAAGTTTCAAGTAAAATTATTACATTTTTGCAATAATTTCGCTTAAGTTTATACAATTTGTCTTATAATAATATATTTTACTGAGACAGTTCACGCCAATAAAGAAGGATGCTCTTAAATTATATTTCATTCTTTGATATAAAATAGAAAAAAACAAAAAAAATAATTAAATATAAAAGAAATTGATAGGAATAAAAATAATTAAAAATTGCAACATTTTTTTTTTTTTATAAATTAATTTCACTTGAAAGATATTAATGTAAAGTTGAATGTCGTGAAATAAGTTATTTTGTAAATTTCATCGTTTCACAGTTCTGGACATCAAACATGTGATGATGATTTCATATTAAAACTGCAATTATAAAATAAAAAAAAGAAATATATGTATGTGTGCATTTCAAAATGTTCATTGGCTTTTTAATGCCAGCCATCAACACCGAATGAATCGACAATAATGAATTATATATAAAATAAAATAAAGATTACTTTAAAGTTGACAGTTTAAAAAAAAAAAAAAAAACAACAACAACAACAACAACAAACATGTACACATTATTGTATGTAGCACGGAGGATTTGTCATATACACTAGTGAACAGAAAAATAGATGCGAGAGGTATTTTTCATTTCTAGGCCATAGAAATTGGTAAAGCTAGCTTCCACAAAACTCACGCAACGTTTCTATAGATAGCCAAATTGTTCAAAATTAATTCTCGGAATCCCGCATGAGCTAGTTCTTGCAGTAAATAGTTGAAGTCGTCTATGTTGCCTAAGTGACTTTGTTACCTGGACCATTAAATGGGTGCGTCCTCTTTAAAATTGTGGCTAGATCATCAGCTTCGGAATCGGGAAAAAACGTACAAATTTACTGTTGTATCATTGGGTCTTTTACAAAACTTTATCACGAGTACTTTAAACTCCCAAAGAAAATGTTAAGAGGCGTGGGGCAATTAAAAGAACTTCTCCTACTCCCGATAATCGTATTATAATTTTAGCAAAGCCTGATCCGTTCAAGTCGTCTAGAGTCATTCATAATAAAGTTGAGAATGTTGCCTCAACCCAAAATGCTCGTCGACGTTTATTACATGCCAATCTGCCAGGAAGAGTAGTTCGCAAAGGAAAGAATATGCTTTAGCCCCGGAAGACGAAGAAAGGTGAAGAAATATGCTTTGAAACGATGAAACAGAAGTAAATTTGTGTGGAAATAAATGATGCGGAAGAAGTTTACTTCGGTCAAATGGAAAAAAATTCCCCATTGGTTTTATTAAAAGCACAGTAAAGCATGGATGGAAAAAGTCTTACAATAATTGGCTGCTTTTCTTGACTCGTTGTCTGTCCTGATACAACTCAAGAAACACTAAGCACTAACACTTTGTAAATAAAAACCTCTTGAAAACTGCCAAAGAAAATCAGCCATTGCTATAGAGATTTCAGTAAGATAATGATCCGAAACAATCATCCAAATTTGATGAGATTGCAATTCCTGGATCATATCTGCGATGTCGTTGAATGGGTGGCCAGTTCACTCTCTCTTTCCTCAATCCTGTTGAATAAGGATTCAAATGACACATCGCTGTACCAATAAAAAAGAATTGTGAAAAAATATTCAACGAGCACGATGCAATTCATCAATGCCCACAAAAATCGAAATTGTCCCTAAACACAATAGTTGTTGTATGGACTATTGACTGTCTGAACTGATTTCTATGAAAGCGATAAATTTTTAACTACAAAATGTTGTGTTATTTTTCAGTTGTTTTTATATAACTATTATACTGTCCGGCTTTATAACTAACTTATGAATGAATGAAAGAAAATGGAAAAGAATACTCGCCAACAGCGTGAAACAACATACAACAACATGTTTTTTTGTCCTTCAGTGAACAACTTTGACTCCAACACAAACAGCATATATATGTGTTGCAAAAACTCGAATGGATAAATCGGTCCGTACTTGACGCGGAAAGTCCAATCAATTCAATTTATTTCATACTATTCCGTTATTCTTAGAATTCTTAGCATAATCCGTACATTAGTTTGCAATGCTTTTCCCCCAGGCTATCTCGAAATTGGGGCTATTTGTGTTCAACATAAGCATTTTTACTTTTTTAATTTTCTACAAACTAACTTATGCAACTGATAAGTTACAAAAAAAAAAAAGGTTAAAAGAAAATTTCATCGCGATCTGTTAATGTCTGACGATGATTGAACGAAAACTTGTAGAGACTACTTATGATTTAACTGCTCATAATGGTAGAAAAGTAAAGAACTCAAGTAAAGAACAATTTCGATTTGTGCGTCTGTCTGTCTATTAATAATAGAACAAGCTTAAGCAAATCATCAAAGGTATTATTAATCGGATCTGTTCATTTTATAATAAGCGTTATAACTTCTCGCTTCACATTTAACACACTAAGCTATATGCAAAAGCTGAAACAATGGCTGAAATAAACACATTTACATATACATTCATAATATTATTATAATCATGAGCATAACATTGACAACAGACCTATGTAATAATTTCACGCTTCATCGGGCCTCTATTTCGAAAAGAAGTGAATGCATTAAACGAATCATATTGTTTTACTATTATAATTATATGGTTATACTTCGATCGTCGATTTATTATTATACCCAACACCGATTTAACCATGTCCCTCCATCTGTCTGTTCGTCTGTGTCTATCTATATATTATCTATAGTAAATATTCTCTCGTTTGCAAAAATGAAGACATCGCCAGCAAACTTGGAAAATTTTTTGAAAATAACCCGAACTTTTTAACAGACCCGCCTACAACGCTCATACGCCTATGCAACTAAAATCAACAATGTATATACTTTATGCGGGTTTTGGGGCCTTTGTTCGGTGTATTGCTAAAGTTTTGAAAAAAAGGAACGAAATTATGACGCACGACATAATTGAGTGAACGCAGCCGAGTTTTCCATTTCCGCATAGCGACTACAGCATCGCTCATAGAACCAGCGTTTTCTGAGTGATGAGCAAAAACCCTTTTCTATTTCTTTTGAAAAATAAGGCGGTTGTCAATTTACGTAATATTCTAGGCATGCCCTTCGACTAAGATTTGGTATTTTCGATCCCAACCTTCGTGCAAGAACATCAAATGTTTCTACCAAATTTGAAGTCGATAGTTTAATTTGAGAAGGAGGAGAATGTTTACAGTAAACCTTACACAGACGGCCAATTGTAATGAGGGATATATTTACTTTGTGGGTTCGTCGAAGCTTCGTTTCAAATGTTGCGAACGTTTTGAGAAAATGAATGCATCTCTCATTTTCCGGTTATGCATATAAAAGTTAGGAAAAAAGTAAAATTTGGGCAGTCAATATTGGGCTGAACATAGCTGACTATTTTCATTGCTATAAACGTATTTTCAAGTCTTTACCTCTAAAATTATTCATAGAATGTATTTGCAAGTTCCTCTCGTGGTGTTTGCTACACTTATGCTTGCTGGTAATAAGCGATTAAGACCTAAAATATTTTGCTTTTAAAAAATTCAGTTCTCACTTTGTGCTGTATTGTAGGTGTGTGTGTGTGTGTATTTGCTTTGCTATATTTGCACAAATTTGCGATCAGGAACTTTGAAAATTTTTGTAAAATTTGGAGCTTGCCATAGATAATTGATTAGGCGGACAGAGAGTCGGACAATCGAACATAACTAGCTGGACTTGTTATGATATGCGTTTTTGTGAGAAATTACAAAAGGGTTAAGAAGACTTCTTCTCTATCTTTTCAAACATTTGGCAAAACGGATATATCGGATGGGGGCATAAAAATGCATGCCAAGCTTTGCCTTCCGAGCTTGACATAGGCATGACACGAATTTCATGATTTTAAGAGCAACCAGTCGAATGAGCAAACAATCATAGCCAAGTCGACGTGGAATGCTAAACTTTTCAATATTTCATAGATACTTTATAAGGTTACAAACGAAGTAGAAAAAATTAACAGGTGATGGATATTGAAAAATTGGATTTAAGCCATAAAATGTATGCGTATTAGGTTTTTTCTTTTTTTTTTTTTTTTTTTTGTTTGCATATTTTCAAAAATTTCATAATTACCCGATGCCAATAGTGAAAAGCTCAAAGCTTAAAAGGCGGCTTAATTATATATTCATTTATACATGTTACGTGTTTCGGGCCGCTTCTTAATCTATTATTGTAGGCAAATAAAAAATTTCATCATTTCTTTTAATGTAAATGAAGTTTTTCAAAAAACATATGTTTTTTTTTTTTTTTTTTTTCATTTTAGTTTAATAATTTCATCTCTACAACAATTTAGATGAGCCTATGGCGATGCGTTGTGCGTTACATAAAAACAAAGCGGAAAAAAAAAAAAAAAAAAAAATTTTTTAAATGATCTTTAAATTATATATATATTGTGAAAAAAGCTATAGCGTTAAATTTTTGCTTTTTAAGATTCATTTTCAAACGATTTATGATCATTTCGAAATTTTCGTAAATTTTGTTTTCTTGCGTCAAACAAACTTTTAATCAACGCACACTTACTGAATCGTACATAATTACGCAAGAAATTGTAAAGATATTTTAATGATTTATTACAAAGATGTCCATTGAAATTTTTTTTATTTTTTTTTTTTTTGCTTATATGAAAGGATACTGATCGCAAGGTAAACTCACGCAATTTATGCAGCAGCGGTAAAGATTCTCAAAATTTGTTTATAGTAATTTTTTTGTTTTTTTTTTTGAAATTTTCATATGTAACGAAGGATGAAAGTATATTGCCTTTGTCATGTCACTTGTTAATTTCGGATATATGTGTACGATCAGCATTATCATGTGATTCATCAAAATTCACATCGGTAAGTTTTTCCCATTTATTAAAAAGTGATTTGAAATGGAAAGCAGACAGACACACACACTTGTCATACAAATAAATTTAGGCAGGAAGGCGTGATCTCAACCAAAATAGGACTAATTTTATACGCTTATGATTAACTATAGGTTAAATTCATGCTCATGAATTAATGAACAGATCTTAAGGACTTATTATAATACTATATCTCTTATCAGATTCAAGACTTTGCTTTCTCTTTCATTCAATGAACGTATATTGCTCGACATTGGGGGATTCGTATGCAAAGTGAAGATAACTTTCTTATGATTGTTTGAATGCATTTTGATTTTTCGAGGGCATAATTAAATAAATAATTTATTTTATTAAATGACTTGAGATTCAATTTTATGTTGAACTAAAATAAAATTACTTTTGATAATTGTCTCCTTTTGCGGACGTTGCGTCCATTCAGATTCAGATTGACACCATTTCATATACCGGTTTCTGAACTAATTGTTATTTATTGTTGATGATTTTTTTTTTTTTTTTTTAAGGTAGACTCTTTGAATTACTTCATTTACTTGATTTATGACCTAAATTATGGTTATATGGTTAACTTTACTCTACAGGTTAAATAGCAACATTGTTAGCTCTTCTTCGCAACTATATGTAAAAAGAAAAAAAAAAAAAAATACGAGCCAGTATGTGGGATTGTTTGTAAAGATTTTACAGGAATATTTCAAAATATCCAACATATACCGCTTAGACGTCAGACGTTGTGATTGTAAAGAGCTTCTTCACATATTAAACGGGTAAGTGAATAACAATAGCAACAAATATTACGTTAACAATGCTTAGCCAGCTGTATTCATTGGCATGGGTGACCAGTTATCGAACAAAGCAAAATATATATATATATATATATATATATGTATAAATAAAAAAAAATATATATATATAAATATAAATATGTATACAACCAAAGTAACCAGAAAATTACCGCAAAAGTTATCTAACTATTGGTGTTAACTGTTCACCAGCCCCGTCAAGTGGTTCAAGCGGTTGAAAACGAAAAAAGGAAAAAAAAAATTGTTTTTTTTTTTTGTTTTTTTTTTTGTATTCAACAAAGCCAACTAACTTTTTTACGTGAATTAAGTGAAACTCCATGTGAATAGCAGTCAATTAATAATTGAAGAGGCTCTTACAACCAGTTGGTTGAGTATTGCATGTGAATAATGTTTTTAAATGCATTTCGGCTGCACGCTCGATCATTGCGTCCCAATACAACAAAACTTAAGACACCAACTTGGATGCGACCATACATATTATATAATAGCGGAGACAACTGCAACAACAACAACAACAACATTATAATAAGAGCAAAAACAGCAATGACAATAACAATAATAATAACAACAACAACAACAACAATAATAATAAAAAACAACTGAAATATCAACAACAAATAAGAAAGCCGTAACATAATAATCAATTAAAGAATTCAAAGATTTAATATGAAAAGCCTAGCGTTTAATAATAAAACAAAAGAAAAAAATTACCATAAAGAATAATGAATGATAAGAAACTGGTAGACTAACTAAGAAATTTCTTTTGATTTAAAAATTAGATTACGCTAACTATGTACTAATATTCTAGATTAATAAGTTAGTTTTATACTCCACTGAAAAGGATTTATAGGCTAAGCACATTTCTCTACTACGACGGAGAGCAAAGATCGAATAAAATGTAGATAGTCGAGCCTCATCAGCTTGATTTAATCAATTGACATCTACTTATCCATGTTCTCTCATTCTCCAATTTATTTGCGTATGTGTGTGGTGAAGAGTAAAATTCCTTAATTTTAAAGATTAGAACTTAAGCAGAATGTTTTGGCAATCTGTTCATTTAACTACTCATTCACCTGGAGTAAGAAAATTTATTTATTTATTTTTTTTTTTTTTTGCAAGACCATCTGTAGCGCTCTCCTTGCGTCTTGTGCCAATGTCACAAATTTTCTCAACACGAATGATAAATATTCTAAATAAATATCTTTAGCTTGAAGTGGAAGAAGCTTAGGCATAATGAAGCATGCGAGAGAAACAAAGATGAAATTTTCCCATTGACTTTCTTCGCGTATTACCAAATCCTATCAAAATTCAAGGTTCGAAAATGTCATAATCTCAAGCTTTTGCTCGCAATTAACCGTTTAAAGTTAAAATATTTGAATGACGAAAAGAAAATCTACAGTAATAATTACATATATATATATGTATATATATACTGTTATGTGAATGCACGTCTTCACTTTCAGTTGAAATACTTTTACTTTTGTATTTGTTTTTTCTTTTTTTCGCGAAATAATTTTCCCCTCATTTAAAATATTTTTCCCGGCTATTTTGTAATTAAAATTTTTCCTCCATTTATTATTCGTGTGATTCATTTTCTCACGTAATATATTACAAATTATTTCACAATTTTTTGTTTTTTTTTTTTTTTTTTGTTTCTTAGAGTAAAGTTATAAAGTTTTCTTTTGCAATTCGCAAATTGTGTTTATTTTCAGTAAATAAAAAAAAAAAATCTTAATTTTTTTTTTTTTTTTTAAAGACATATTAACTACGATTAAATCAAGGTGTGGGTATGTGTGTGCGTAGGTCTCAGGGGTCTCATTCAAATATTCTCTTTTTAAAAAGTCTTGAAAAGTAAAAGAAGATGTTGTTGTTGTTGCTGTTGTTGTTGCTGTTGTTACTGTTATTATGGTGCCAGCACAGCTGGAAGCACAAGATTGAGTAGAAAAAGAAAAAGAAGAAGAAAATGTTGCATTTACTTATAAAGCCATGACATATATTCGTTACGGTGGAATTCAAAAATAACTGTGCATAAAAATTTTATGTTCAGATAACAAGCTGTTTTAGAAATGATTTTCTATTGATAGATAATTTGTTAAAAATGTTTACATTATACCCATCACCGAACGATGACGGGTATATTCATTTTGTCAAAACGTTTGTAACGACCAACAAATTAAGCTTCAGAGACCCCACAAAATACATATACATATATATATATATATTCTTGATCAACATCAAATTTTGAATCGATTTAAGCATGTCCGTCTGTCCGCAAGAATAAAACTTTCGACTTCAAATTTTACAGAAACATTGGAAGTTCTTGCACGAAATTTGATATTAAAATTCGCGCAAATTTTTGCGAAAGATACGCTCACAATATTATGTAAAGTGAGGAGACCTCTATTTTTCTATAGCTTGTTTTTTCATCAATCATAAACTGCCACAGAAAAATTGACGAAAACACGAGCATACATTTTATGCATGTTGTTGTAGTATCTGTGTAAAAGAAGGATAAGATTTGATCATGCTTACCCGATGAAAACTTAATTGTTTAGCAAGCTTCAAAAACCCCATAAACTATGTAATTTCTTGGCAAGTTTGAAATTTTGTAATGAATTCGTAAGGCATGTTCGTGGCGTTAGTCTGTCGATCTATACCTCTGCCTAGCTATGCAGTATCTGTAACAAACATCCTCCCTACAAATTTGCGCAAGTGGTTGAAAATGATATGAACCGAAGGTGAAGGAACACGCCTACAACATCCCATACTCCTATACAACAAAAACTATAAGCACGTTTGCTTTGCACCTGTCTTTTTTGCTTGTTACTCGTGTAGTACAACACATATATATGCGCATATCAATTTCCATTTTTATGCTGAAACTAGGAGAAATTAGCCCCGACCACCTAGTATTGTAGAATATGGAAATGTAATTTTTTTATCGTTTTTCTCGTCTCTTTTAGGATAGCGGTAATGGGTATAAAATATTCGTTCACGACTGTATATGATTTTCATGCTTGTTTTTAAGTTTGTGTCAATAGAAAAAGATGCTTAAAGTGGGTATTCCGAAATGAGCTACAATTGTAATTTTTTTTTCTTTACTTTTTTTTTTTTTTTTTTTTTTTTTTTGGAATATTTTTCATTTCACCTGATTGCGAATTGAGCTTTTTTGCTTGAAAGTAGTGCAAGTTGAAAGTCGTATGCGATATACTTTTCGACCGTAACTACAACGTATGGTTTCATTATTCGAAAATGTAGTAAAGGAAATCGGCAATAACTCTTGAAGAATTTTACTGCGTATATGGTCCACTTTCTTGTAAATCTCATCACTAACTCTCACAATATAGCGATGCCAAATGTCATAATCATGTCAAGGTATTACTTTGACAAAAAACGTTCATGGGATAATTAGTTTTTTACTGTTTCTATGGCGCCTCTAAAACGCTTGAAATTATTGTCCGAGTTTCCACTCAGTTAATTTTGGAACACTTGGTATCTTTTAAAATGAAGACATAATTTTGCTTAAAATTGCTTTTGTTTACTTTTTTTACTATATAAGTAACGATGAATGCATCTCTAAGTGGGATAATAAAAACAGTTATACTACTTTTGCGGCGAATTTTATACACTCGACCATTTTAACTAAATATGTAAGTAAAGAATGATTTTCTGAGCCGCTATGAATAGAGTGTAAATAATAGGCAAAGACCTGTTTCATAAAATTTACTAAGCATTTTTTTAATTGTGAATATCTGTCATTCCGAGATCCGAATTTTATGGTAACCGTGACTAAAACTTGCTCTAAATTTCGTGTCGATTTCTATTTTGAATATATATTTCCTTCAAATTTCTAAGCGACTATATTTACGTATGGACGTCAAGCTATTTCTTACTTAATCTGTTCAACAATTTACACATATTTGTCCTAAAATTTAATGAATGCAGAGTAAGTGTGTACGTATATGCCTATATGCATAACTGTTAGAGTATATGATTTGTATTCGTGTGTATTAAAAAAAAGTGAAAGAATGTGAAAATGTTTATGATTATATGGAACGCACACAAAGAAATATATATATATATATATATATATAGCCGTATATAGCTGTTATGGTTTTATGCAGACATTAGAGATACTTTTCTGTAATATCTTATAGTTTTTCTCGGAATTGTCATTAATGATTTTAAGGCCAGTAATAACTAACAGTTTATATCGATATGTCTCTAACAATTAGTTATTTAATCCTATAGCGGAGATGCTTAAATTTTTAAAGAAATTTAAGGCAGATTTTTATTGCAATCCTCTCGTAAATATCTCGAAAGCGTTAATAAATAAATAATGAAACTATATGTCAGACGTTTGGAGCCACTATGAATGCGATTCATAACTCAGCGAGCTCAGCGAGAATCATTCTTGTCGTCGTAATATTTTTAAAGCATTTCAACTTACGTTATAATTTTATTATGACCATTTTCCATTTCCATCTCATTTGCTCATATATATATATATATATATATATATATGTAAGCTTGCGAAGGATTCTTTTGCGATTTTGAAAAAAAAATAAAATATATATCAAAATATTGAAAATGCATTTTACTAGCCCTTTTCAAAACATGACGCAAAATCTTAAATGATCTAAATTTCGATGCGCTCTTGGAATATCGGTGCAAAGCTATCACGAAATACAGGCAGGACACTTTATAAGGCAGGTAAATATAACCGCGAGATGGCATATTTACGCATGGAGATTATGTGGCATATGTGGAATATTATTTTGAGTAGATTTTTCGTTATTATATTGCTGGCGACCTGGAGATCAATTTAATTAAACGCATCTTTTATTTTTTTTTCAGTGCAGATCAAAGTCGCAGTTGTCTTAATGCAAAAGCTCATTTAATTCTTGCTTTTAGAATCATAGATATAATGGGATTGATTTGTTGGCGGACTTCGCATTAAGCGGCGATTCAAATTTGTGCAGCAAAAAGGTTTCGACGATCGCGTCTCTTTAGTAAATAGAGTACAAAGTTTTCCAAAATAGTTTTAGTGAATAGCAGATAAGGCAAGCGGATGAATATTTAACTAACATTATTGTTATTATGATTTTTTTCTTCAAGTTTTTCAAAAAGGTCTACTCTATCGAATATGTTTAGCAAGAACAAGCTGGCAATTTTATCATTAAATTAGAACAAACTGCATGACTTCTCATTATATACAATAGTAATGAAATCTCAAGTTAATTTAAATTCTTTGATTCTATTGATTGCAATTGTGTTTAGATTTTGATAATTATATGCACTTAAGTGTTACGACACGTGATATTTCGCAGAGTTATTGATTTGCAGTAAGCAAGCCAGTAGGTGGTGAATTGATGGCTGACTGTGAATAGTCCGTTTATCATATTCTATTAGTATTGGCTTAAGTTGAACTGGCCTTCTATATCTCTCGTGTGTCATAATTACACTTTTAGTTATTTGTTGTTCAAGGTACATTAACTTTATGAGTCATGTACTTTTAGCGACGCAGACAACGACGTTCTACGACAACGAGTGTCTATCGGAGGGTTTTGGAAAGAAAACCACAAGCCAAAGAACTTATGAGCTGTTAAATATTCCATTAAATGTTCGATAATTATGCTTAAAAAACAATATCACACATACATTTAAAGGTCCAAATCTGCTAACTTGCGAATTTATAACATTTCTCATCACCTTTCCACATTTTCTATCTCTCTTTTACTACCTATCCTGCTATTACTGCTTATAGGTGATCGCAATTATACCTAAATATTATTGCCTCAGTTATGCTATTAACTAAAGCCTAAGAGTCTTCTCGGTTCCTTGCTGTGTGTATAATTTTACCGACGGCACTTAGCTCCATCCAATTTCGAATATTACGCAGTCAAGACAATTGTTGTTTGCATTTCGTATCGATATTTCAGTAAATTTATTACTAATATCTTGCTGAAGTTTTGGAAGCTTCTATGGCTTAATAGCACAGTTACACGCACATCGATCAATCTTTACTTACTTATCTTAGTAAAATGATAATAATTGGTGGGTGTTAACCGAGGAGGTTATTGACATCATTGTTCCTTTCCTTTGCAAATTTAATTTGGCAAGCGATGTGGGAGTAATATCATTGCAACATTGGCTGTAACTGAAAATCAGTTTACTGCAACCACTTGCAATAATCACTGCACTGTAGGATTTTGTGAAAAGTCCATTGCTAAGAGTATGATAACTTTTTATGATAATATATATCCTTCGGCATAGCAAGGATTTGCCCGACACCTATAGATGTCATAGTCTATTGCATCTTCATTTTTCTTGTATCACAGACAATGTAGGGTATCAAAGATCGTGATATGGCAAAGACTTGCAATATTCAAAATTTCCCAAAATTTGAAAAAAAAATCGCTAAGCGATGATACTTCGCCATTCTAAATTGATTTGAAAAATTTGGCTTGGATGGGACAAGTTTTTGAGCTCCTACCTATATAGCCTTTCCTACTTAATTAAATCTTAAATTTACAATAGTCCATGGTGAGAATTAGGCCGTAATAAAAATTGACTGGACCAAATTTGAACCACGTAGGTCCACTCTTTGGTTCACGCACTCTTAAAGGGATCTTATGAATAGTAAGGATTTAGATAGCAAAAGGGCCTAATTGTTTATGACGTGAATCGGTATAAGACAAAAATTTGAACCTTACACAGCAAGTTGGCTTCTTTGCACCCTACACAATATAACGTTTCTTATGAGAAATCAAGATAAAAAGGTTTACATTTTAATAATGTCGACAGTCGACCATCAGAGTAATTTGACATAAGAATTATTTGTAGCAAATTTGCGTCGCACATGTCTATTCTTTACAAACTGCCACGTACAAGGAATCTTGGATCGTGTTATCAAGGGTCTATGCTTTAGAAACTATCATATACAAGGGGTTTTGTGAAAAATAAGTCCTTATGTACTTGGCATTGGTATATAATGATGAAGAAACTCTTTGGCAAGAAAATTTAAGTTTTGATCATCGTCCTATATAATGGGGGTGTCATGAAAAGTGTGCCTTTATTTCGAATCAAGATATAAGCTTTGGTGCGTTATAGGTGCTTTGGTGTGAAAAGGAATGAATAATTAAATGAGCCGGTGTGAAGTAGCGTTTGTATGTGTTAAGAGCAAAACTGATGTAAAAACTGTACCGTATAAAGACCGAAGAGCGCATAATTATTCAATTTAACCGAATAAAGACCGTATTATACAAAAATTTGTAATTCTTGTACCGATATCATGCCGATTTAATATATAATAGCTGGAAAATTAAAAATATTTTCATTTGAAGCGGAATTTTGATATAGTTACCTTAATACGGTAGTGGCTAAGAAAATGCCATCATATGCTATTTTATATTGTACTTTAGATAGCAGGCGTAGTATTATTTGTTGTAATTGGCTTACTATGAATCAAACTTTTACCCTACATTTTGACAATGTAGTATTGAAAGTTTAATCTGTTCGCCTGAGTAGTGCCACGGCACCGTATGGATTTGAAAAACTAATTAATATTTTTAATTGATCCCAAGACTAGGCCTCATATCGTTACATTTAGAGAAAGAAAGCAAAACAGATCTTAATACTTAGCGAGTTGAAAGTCATCTATGAGTTAATACGATTTATAAATTCTTAGTTTTGATGAGAACTAAGATCCATAGATTAAGACTTCCATGTTTCAATATCAAATGTATTTGTGTAACGCTCGCACTTTGCTTAGCCCTTTTTTTATTATACATTTCTCATCAGATGATGTGAAATTGTACAGTGGAAGTTCAGGTAATGATAATAAATCAATTTTTCTTTGAAAAGGGCGACAAAATCAATTGTAAAACATTAACGTTTTATCGGCAAATAGTATCTTTGCTAAGCAATTCTGTAAAACAATACCGAATTTCGCAGCCAAGGTTAAGAAACCGCAAGAAGATAAAAAATAAAAAAAATAAAAAAAAACAAAAGACAGAAAATCGATTACAGTTTTCAATTGACACTAATCTAAGGCAAAATTGACAGCTGAGTTGGCTGGTTTATTGTGTGTTAAATTTCAAGTGAAACACACAAACATAGGGAAAACATAGCCAGCATAATTTAACGCCAGCATACGAAAACGACAAAGAATAGAAACAATTACGAAAGTAATAACAACAAAAAACACTCCTTAAATTTAAAAGAAAAAAAAAAAAATATATCGAAATTTTTAAACTGAAAAACTCAAATACACACAAAAATCAAGATATCAGTTGAGATAATATTTAAGGACAAACACCTACACATTAACAAAAAATGTGTAAAAAAAAGCAACTAAAAAACCAAAAACAGTAAAACAGTAAAAATATTCGAGTTAAGCTAAGTCTTTCATTATTCACCAGTTACTTAATCTATTGTTTCTGTTACGGAACTACTATTTTGAACTACACTGATACACTCGCACTTAACACAAACAAATGTACATCTTCTTAATAGGCATAAGAAGCTATGTTGCTTGAGACGCATTGGCCGTTCTCTCCTCTCGTTTGATATCTATTGTTGACATTCTCACGGCTTTAAAAATGAGAAAAACCCTACACTTGAGGATTATATATATATATATATATATATATATATATATATATTATTAGATAATATTTGCCGATCATGAGCATGAGCTGGAGTGACAACGTCTTAAACGCCTAAACGCCCCACTCATTAGATATCAAAAAATTCGCGCAAGAATATATACAAACTTAAGGAATCGATCAAATCGATTTAAATCGATTTAATATTTGAAAATCGATTTGTAATCGTTTTCAGCTTAAAGTGTAAAACAGAAATCGACTTAAAATTAAATATAAATATTTTCTAGTTGATTCCACAGCCGAAAGGCTCTCCTACTCATCCAACGGATTTTTGTTCTCCAGCAATAATTTACAAGAAAAATTAGAACTACCTTGGACTAATTTTTCTCCAAATACCTGAATGGAAAAAAAAAATTGCGTTGAATATAAAATTTACACATATATGACAATTAATTGCAAGGTAAACCTAAGGACTTTACTCAAAATGGCGAAACGTTTTAAGATTTTCTGTGTGGCTTCCTTACCCATGAAAACTTAACGATATCATACAGAAAAAATAGAGAAATTATCTTCAGCTTGAATTGAATTTTCAATTATCCAGCGGTGTGGACGTTACTATATGCGGCTTTTACAACCGCATGCAAAATTTATAGCCGTCTATGCAGAAAATGAAGGAAAAAGCGATTCAGTTTATGTCGTCTTTATAAAGAAGAAAGAAAAAAAAGTGGTTTATTTTTTTCCTTTCATGGGAGTTTACCTATAAAAATAGAAGGTATTGTTTTTCTCTTGTTGATTTTCATGGGAAATATGAAACAAGCATGCGATAAATTTTCCCCACTCTTGACATTTAGGATAACAAGAAAAAGTAAGGATCTTTTCTTCTCACAAAATAAAAGGAACGAAATTATATTTAGTTTACTTAGACGGATATTTTTATGCCAACCATTTACTATATCTGACGATAAGTGCAGCGTAAACAAACTCATAGCATATCTCCGAAATTGTAGATACATTAATATTCAGCTTTTCTTAGAGTAATAAGCTTGCTTTTTCACTTTTTTATTAAAACGGAATCAAAGCTAACCACAGGTTTGAGCATAGTTAGTAGAATAAAAAAGAAAAAAAAAAAAAGAAAAAAAAAAAAGAAAAATTCTGTTTAAAAATTTACCTAAAACATTTTAAAACTAAAACAAGTGAAAACAGTACGGTCGGCCAAGTCGGTCAAGTTATGTAGTATAATTCTTGATTTGTTTTCGTAATAAAATATCAAAAGGTATACCTTGGACTTTGTTGAAAATGTAGACCTACGTAGTTCAGATTTGATACAAACCAAGGTTTAGAATAAAATGTTACAAGTAAATGTTACAAGTAAGTTAAAGATTTAGTTTGCATGAGGAAGTGCAAAAATATAATCTATGTGATCCCAATTTGATTCAGTTAAATTTTACTACAAAATTCTGTTATGAAGAGATTTTCGTCAAGAATTTCATTTCAATTCATGAGAAATCTTATATGGTTTAGCGTCCAAACAAACACATCTGTTTGATCCAAATTTTATTGTGCCCAGACTTATGTCAAATTATTCATCATGAAGTATTTAAACTTAAAAAATCGTCTTGCTATATAAAGGGTTACTTTTCATTGCAACGATTGCATGGATGAGGGCTCAAAAAAATAGCTCATACGATGCAAGTTTCTTGTATCAAGTCATTGATACGATTCAAGTTGCTTTCGATAGGCTTGACCTTCAGTCCAAAACGTATTTAAAGTTTTAAAATTTATCCAACTATTTGCAATAGGGCGATATAGCATTAAACGGACAGGTAGATAAGTATAAGTTGATTCAGAAACTGATTCTCGATTGATAAAACTTGGCTGTACTTGGCTGTTAGTGGTTGTCCCTTATTCGTGTACCAAGGTGACGGCTAGAAAGAACACGAAGTGAAGAAAGGGAATGATAGAGAAAAGTGGGCGCAGCCAAGTAGTTCTTTGTGACTAGTCCGTACGTGTTGTGGCCTTACTGAGTGAAGACTCACTATAGCAACGAGCGCACTGAGACCTGAACTCGCGAATTCTGGCTTGTTATGAAAAGCACTGAACAATACATTATTTACGTTATATCTCTCCCTAACATACGGTATTGTAATGTATTGTAAAAGGAAAAAGACTTAAGCAACAAACTTCCTATTATTTGCTTTGATTTTGATGTTTGAAGATACAACTAATCATTCGTGTGCAGTGTTGTCATTGATTATCCAATCGTTTTTCGCTTTTTTTCACAAGACGCAAAAGTAGAAAATGTAATGTTTTTAATAACATAAAGAAATTTAAAAAAAAAAAAAAAAACGAAATGTTATTATTTGAAAAACTCTATTAACTTTACTTCCTCTACAAAAAGAAAGAAAAAGAAAAAAAAGCGTTTAAAACATAAATACTTATATAAATACATGAACATAAAGATGCGTTAAAAAAAAAAAAAAAATGAAAACCACTAAAAGAAATAAATGAAAACAAAAAACAAATTATTAAGTGTAAAAAAACCAGTTTAACTTAGACTTCATGACCACTACCGGCATTTGCAAGAAACAGCTGACCAAACCGGCGCTTGAAATATTGAAAATAAAAAGAAAATCGAAAACGTAAAAAAAAAAAAACAAAAACAAAATACAAGCGCAAATATAAACATTAGGCAAAAAGAAAAAAAAAAAAAAACTGAAAAACAAAAATACCATCAAACAGCTGATCTTCGCAATGAATGAACTCAAGAGCTCTCTAAAAACTGTTATTTAAGCAGAGCATAACATTAAGAGAGTTTTGCATGCATTGTAACGAAAACCGTATGATAATGTGAGAGAAGGCATACATACATACATACGTACAGTCAAGCCAAAGTAGTTTTATGGACTTACTAACAATAAACTACTATTCAGATAGTTTGCAACGTTCGTAGGGTAAGCACTTGGGTCGATGATACGGTTCATATATAGCAAAAAATAAAAATAAAAAACAGAAAAAAAAAGAAATAAGAAAAAACAAAACAAAACAGAAAACAAACAATAGTAAAAAAAAAAAAAATCAATAAAATAGACAAACCGATGGTCGTATTTGGCGCGTGATTATTGTAATAATTTTATACATAAGAAAAAGATATAATAATAAAAATTAAAAAAAAAAAAGAAAAAAAAGAAAAGAAGGGAAACAAGTGAAAAAAGATTGATTGTTTGATTTGAAAATGATTGAAAAATTATAGAAAATGTTGTAATCGCCTTAAAAGGAAACGCATAAGAAATTTTTTGTAGGCGCGGAAGTTTACTTGCGCCGCTAGTTATTGATATTTAACCATAACTTTTTAACTCTTATGCAATCTATGTTTAAAACAACGAAAACTTTTTGTTTTATTTTTATTGTTTTTTTTTTTTTTTTTTTGTTTTCTTTTTTCATATTATAATGTGTTCGAAAGAAAAGTAAAAACATCTTTTGTTTCGCTTCTTTAATTAAATGATAATTTATGTGTATTTGATTAGCAGAAGAGTTCCGTTTATATTTCAAAACAATTAATTATTTATTGCTTTTTTCTTTACAAACAACTGGCAACAACAAATAGCAAGTGAAAGTGTAGAAAAAAGAAAAAAAATATATATATATATTTCTTCTTATTTTATCTATTAATACTTAACAGAGCTTGAGATCAACTTGTTTTTATTTTATTCTTTTAAACTTGAATCTTAAATCTAAATACATATACACAGTCGAGGTAGCTTCCTTAAGAACTTGACTTTGTTGATGTTTATCTTAAAATGCAATCGAACAATATGAGTGTACGTACACAACCCTGAAGTGTTTTTCACATCCTTTTGCTTGAAAATTTCAAATCAAATTTAGTTAAGTTCATGCAGCTTGATGTCATATGTGGATAGCGGTGACTTGAAGAGAACAAATATACGAGTATTAGTTTTTGTATCAAATATCCATTAATTCGTATAAAATTCTAAAAAATTCACCTGCTATTTAATCATGTAGTGACTGTTTACTTGTGCACAATGTGCTTTCAGGTTTTAATTTTTGATCACTCAGCCAAATTGTTATTTCTTCTCCAAATGCCACAGGATCGCATCTTATGATTATATAGTATATGCATATGTGTGCTTGAATACTGCAAGATTCTCTCCGATTAATTGTAAGTAATTATAAATTTGGAACGAATACAAGACCTTTTCTGTCGACGCCGTCCTACACATTCCAATATAGCGTTTCTTTCTACACGCGACTCTTACCGCACTGACCGTCACAGGTTGACGTCATTTCGAATTTTCAATTTTAACACACCCCTACATTTGCTTTCGTAGGAACTCGCTTCCAAGTCTGTCCATTCGTCCGCATGTTATCGGAACTTGGGCAGGTCTGAAAGCTAATATAAAAAATCTATATTTGGCATTCTATCTTTTTAACGTATACTTGCTGGCTAAATAAAATTAAAAACTTATTTACAATTTTGAACAAACAACTCAAAAAAAAAAAAAAAATAAATAAATTCTTCATTTTTTCATTAGGTTCTATTAACAATTTAAGAAAGTGAATTGAAGTACTTTTATTCCAGTACCATATAAACCGAGATGTTATCTGGTATTCTTGCACAGTATTAAACTATTTCTACATCCCGCCCGGGAAGATAAGGACGTCCTGGTTTTCTTTTTTTTACTTTATTTCTACCGTAATATCTTCGCATTCACGATAATACCTATATATATATATATATATATAATAATAATAATACCTATATATATATATATATATTATTATATACGGGTTTCCTTTCAAGAGGCATCTTGCATCTTTGGCTTTCCACTATAGGGCGATGCCTTCAAATATTTTGCTTAACAGTTAACTAATGGCAAAACATTCTTGAAACAATCTTACTTCCTGAGAATTCTTGACACGTAATTCTAAAAACATTTTATTTTATTTAATTAAAAGTCGTGGACCATTGCAGTTCATTACTATAACTAGTCTAGCTTCGGAGTTTCGTTGAAGAGACTATGAAATTGGATAAGATCATGCTTGGTTACTAATCGCATTTGTATTCTCGGAAACAGTTATTAAATATTCTAAAATTAGTATTAAAGGCATCAACGTCGTCAAAGATACATTGTTGCATAAAGATTTGCATTTGCATAGATTTACAATTCATTTGATACTACAGCTGTTCAGGTTGCTTACGCGAATACACTTTTTCTTAATCGTTCTTTAATAAAATATTTTAAAGGGGCAAAAAAAAAAAAAAGTCGTATTAGTGTTTTTCACACGTTTCTCAACATCCATGTAATTTGAAATTAACTCTCAGACAAATTGTTTATATATATATATATATATATATATATATATATATATATATATGGCCACGCAAAAGCATACACATAATTCCAGTCCTTCTAATAGTAAATAAATGTGCAAATAAATTAATTACATCAGAAATCATTGCCACAAAATGTTTTGAAGTGTTTTTCCTTTTTTTTTTGTTTTTTTTTTTTTTTTTGTTTTTTTTCTTTTGTCTTTTTGCTCGTTCATGGCAATTTTTGTGAAATAATTTACCCGACTAATGCTGAAAAGTGTGTGCACATACAAGACTTCTTAACAAACTGACCATAGCTAACTATAAAAAAAAAAAAAAAAAAAAGAAAAAAAAGAATTATAGTGTTTTGAACACGCGATTATTGTTTATTGTTGTTGCAAATCAATCGAGACATTTTGCAGCATTTGTATTAAATTGATCCAAAAAAAAAAAAAAAGTTTCGTTTTTTGCTCTTGTTTTTCTTAATTTCTGCACTAATAGTTTTCAAAGTCACGTAAAGTTTTGGTTAATACACTTATGTACATATGTACAAGCGTTCGTACACAAGCATACATGTCTAACTACAATGCTTTAATGTTTTAATCAACTGAAAAAAGTTTACAGTAAAACTAAACCAAATCAATGCGAAACGATTTCTTGTGCAAAACCATATCAAATATCCGTATGCGAGTATGTTGTTGGCGTGCAGTGCAGTAATGCAAAAACAAAAAATGAAAAAAAAAAAAAAAACAGAGAGAGAGAAAAAAAGAAAAAAGAAAAAGAAAGAAAAACTAAATGTATCAGTCAGTAGTTAGTTCTTTACTCTGCACACAGACCCAGTAACCGCTTAAAAAGTTGTTAAAATGCGATAAAATAAATAAAAATTCAATCAAAATTAATTAAAGAATTTTTTATATAAAGAAAAACATTTGAAAATCTATTGTTATTTTAATACTGTTCTGTGCTTTTCCATTAGGTTATATATAGACTCGCGGTGTTAAACTAAACGAAAATGTGGCCAAAAGCAAATTTATTGTATTTTGGCGTTATTTTTATGGTAATGCAAACAGTCAGCACTAAGCCCTCCAAGGATACGAGCGAACGAGCTGATAGTACAAAAAATGCTAATACCAAGAATGGTAAGATAATTTTATTAATTAATAATCCGTTTTAAAGAGTTGCAATATTACCCCACATATTCACACATAGCCTATAGAAATACATAACAGATAACTTGATAATCATTTAATAAGTAAACTAAAAATTATTGACTTTAATATTAATATAAGACTGCGAAGCGATTTGAGTTTTCAATCCGTATGAGTATGTGTTGAATGAACTTTCGATTTTCTAATGATTGCACTTCCTTAGATTACCTAACGTGTGGCTCCATACAATTGATTAGCATAAATGAACTGAATGCATAAAGATAAGACATCGCTCAATAAGTCTTCGGTTCAACTCATTTATGATAACACCATTGACACACTCATACAATTGCTGGATAGTACCAGCCTTCAAACGATCAAGTGTGTTAACATTACTTTACGATCATTAACTTAAAAGCTTAAAAGGGTTGTCCTAATGAGATTACTTATTAGCTCGTTTTGTACGGCTTCCTTCAACTCAAGTTAGACAACTTCAGAGATTTGTGTAGAAAAGCCACTTAATCTTGAACTCTACCTTTCTAGAATAATGGCATCGAACTTAAAACACAATTAATTGGTCTGTAGATGGTGTTACAAGCAGCAAAATTCAAACATCTGTCATTGTTGTTAAACATATAAGAATTTTTTTGAAAATGTCATTACATGTGACTAACATACTAGAAGCTTATTACTCTTCAGCACCGTGCTTTGTTACGTAACTAAAATTTAAGAACCGATTGTTAAACTTTACGGAGAAAGTTTATAAATTTTGCTAAATTTCTTCTCAGAAGAAGCGCCATAGCGCGTAACGAATTTTTAAGTCTGGAGCGCGTTTTATTTCCGACTTTAACCGGACTTTACTCCCAGCCAATATAGGAATAACTGGTTATCATCGTCAATCCTAATGGCATGCCGAACAGGCCGTACCATCGGTTAGACACGAAAGGTAGTAATTTTGTGCCGTCAGGCCGAGAATTGAAGAGTAAATTTGCTTACTACTCGACACGCCGCTTATAATACCTTCCAAATTGTTCGTCGATAACACAAATAGAATACGAAAGTTTTGTTGGGTCGCGAAAAGTCATGCAACAAAAAAGGCATACAGAGATAGACTCTGGCACGCAGCTAGAAAGAGTTTTATGCAATCCCATGTGTATTTTCACACGCAAATAGGTTTTCCTTCGAAATACCGCGATTCGCCTCTCGCCCTCGCAAATCTTAAAACGGCGCCTTCTCTCTAGTAAGTCGAAATGACAAAAATTTCGCAATTCACTTCCGAGAAAAAGAAATCAAAATCTATCTTTGCTTTTCGAGGAAAAGAAAAAAAGAATAACTAGAATAACGTGATAACTGCATTGTGTATATGCCGACCTCTGCTTAGGTATATTTGCATATAAACTAGATATACAAACTACCTGTAATGGATAGAAATCCACTTTTCTGTCTCTTCTCCCTCAAAAACTTTATTTAGAGCAAGCAATAACATTGATCTTGAATTCTTTCTTTCCATTGTAGTGCAGGGCAAGTAGAAAATCAATCCAATCATTTTCGAATTTCATTTACATCATCTTATAGCTATAACTAGCAGTTGCTTTATGGAAATCTTTCTCTTTACGCCAATACTTACGCTTTCTAATGATTTGAGTGGGCTGTGCTTTTGATGAATATTGCAATCAATTTATCAAATAATTCAATATAATAATTTTTTTTACAAATCCGCGAAGCGTTATCGTCTTGGTCGAAATTTTTTCAAGAATCTTAGACGCAATCATTTAGGATTGATTTAACAAATTTGTCCGTTTCACCTTTTGCATGAGCTATAGTATGGTTACGTCAATCCAAGGCCGTCGTAATGGGAAACACTGCAAACTTTTTCCTTATTATCTTAATAACCCCATAGACTATAATAAATTTAAATTATATTGATTCCCTTCCGTACAACAATGTCCATGCATTCAGTTTCAGTTTTTTTCATATGCATTCAAATTTGAAAATGAGTTTTTTAATTACACAGCCTGACTGTCTATTGAAATTATGATGATTACCTTTTTCGAAACTTTCTAAATTTATCCAAAGATCATATTAAGTTATATAAGCACTTGGTTTAATTGTTCAGGGGGCAAAAAACGAAAAAAAAAACGAATATTTATAAGTTACTGTATATATGGATGCACATGTTTGTTTGCTCTATTAAATTTTTTCTTACAATATTGCAACGCATAGAAAACTGTAAAGAAGAGATCTCTCCACTCATTTATAGCCTGACTAGAACGTATTTGATATCATTCGCTCTTTCATCGGCTTTCGTAATCGCTGTCCTAAAATTGATCAAAATTGGGCAAGTTCTTCTTTACCGCATTTACTTTAAATAGCTTAAGAGGGAAAATCATTAGATAATGTTGTTTAATTTGTTGTTGTTGTTGTACTAGTAGCTAATGTTGTTTGCGTAATCAAATACGCTTCTCAAATATGTTATGTTGACATACTTTATATATTATGATCTACATTAGATATGTTAGAAGGGCAACAGCATAGCAGCACAAGTATACCTGACATATATACAGGTTTTATTTATTAATAAGATATTTGTCCACCATTTGCCTGTAGAAGAGTTGAAAATATTCCGCGGAAAAGAATCGTAGATTGTCGGAACAGTTTCCAAGGGAATGTTGTCGCGTTGTTGTATCAAAACAATAGACAATTGCTTAAGTGATGTTGGCGATGAAATTCTACTCCTCGCTCTTTGCTCACTCGTCAAAATTGTTTCGAACTGTTCGTTCAGACGAACGATTTGCTCTCTTTCGAAGTCTGAGAGCGTATCAAGAGACTTGGGGCATAAATTGTGCAATTCCCAAACGCGTCGCATTTTTTGCACGGGAACAGTGATGCCGAACATGCAGCAACATGATACTTGATGTTGCATAGTCTTCAAATAATTTTGTCCATCTATATATATATATGCATAAAATGTATGTATCGACTACTTACGCTTACATAGCATGCTAGATTAAAATGCAAATAGACTGCATTTTATTTACATAAGCAAATAGAAAAAAAAAAAAGCGATAAAAGTTCAAGTCATCGAAATAAGTTAACTTAAGGCGCATATATAATTGCTCTGTTGGTTTTCCTTTTATTGCATTAAATAAAAAATTTGTTTTTATCGTATTATTTAATTGTTTTCATAAATTAAGTAATTTCAAATTTGTTCCACATTAAAATAAAATAGAAAACTTTAACAATTTTTGTTTAAATAATTGCAATTTATTTTTAATTCGTTTCAATTTAAGTAATACCTTAAATCGAAATGAAAACAACATTAACTGAAACTAAAATAGTTTTTGTTTTTTTTTTTTTTAACAAGCGATTAGCCACGAATTCCGGATACCCTTTTGCTTCGAACGCACGCTACTCCTATTGCATCGCTAAGATGATTTATTGCTTTTTCAATTGACTTAATCGGAAATATAGGGAAAAGCTTGGAAATAAGTTTTCTTTAAAACGAGAAACGATTCAAACGCGAAAGAGAAATTTTTTTATCGCCGAACAATCAATGGTAAAATTTGAAAATTATATTATACTTATATAGCTTATCTTGGCTGAGAATAAATTTATCATAAGCATTTTCGATATTTAACGTATTAAAGCGTTTCTTTGAAACCGCAACCAGATGCTGGTTGTAAGAGAAAGTGGTCAACGACGTCACACACTGTAAACTTGATAATGTGGTTTCTGTTGTGATATGTTGTTTACTCGTAATCTGTATAACTTCTCTTTCTCTCTGTTTCTCTCCCCCCTGCCCATGCATACATGCATTGGATGCTGTACCATTTTCAACTTACCCGATAAGGTGCGTACATACATACTTAATATGCTGAATAGTCAATGAGGGCACGTTAAGCGCACACAATGTTATAAAAATAAAAAAAAAAAGTGAAATTTATTTCAAAAGTTGTTACATATGTGTATATTTACGTGCATATATACGAAAATAAAGATCAATTTGATTACCATTATAAAGAAACAAAGTAAATGATGACATAATATCCACATATACGCAATGAGTATAGCAAAGCATATGAAAATTGACAAAGGACGATATATATTTAAATCGTTTTATTCCAAAATTTGCTTAAACAAATCTTTTTTTTTGCCATTATTAATCATTTACATACAAATATATAAAGTAGGAAAATCCGACCAATTTTTTTTCTTAGCCTGGTCTCGTTCAAAAAAAAAAAAAAAAAAAAAACAGTTAGCTTCACAGCGTGTGAAGCGGGAAATTCGTTGTAAAAACTTGTCAAAACCTATGGGGACATAAAATTAATAGACCTATGTGGTCCAATTTTGGCACGTTTCATTTTTATGCCTTAACTATAAATATGAGTTGATTCGCAACGCGACATATAAACAATCGAACGTTTTGTCATATAAGGGTTAAATTTTTGTAGGAACGATTTTATAGTAATGGATTAGAAATATCGGCTTCTCCGATCTAAATGTTTCTCATCAATTTAATACAGTGAAATATTTCTACTCAGCAATTTTCGTCAAAAAGTTTTGAAAAAAAATTCGCATCTTTTCATCCCTCGAGCATTTCAAAATAAAGCAAGAGTTATTCGATGCAAGGCATTTGTAATCGAGTTCGTCTTTCAATATCTCAATAATTCAAAATTTGCGATCTGTGAGATGGAGAGAAAATACATAGTCAGATTTCAAACGAATAAATGGACAGACATGATTACATCGGTTCAGAAAATTATTGTAAGTCGATCGGTTTAATAAAATGTGGGTTTTTCTCAAGTCATTCTACATACATCCGCACTGTATATACTCTGTACCATAAATGGTGGAGGGCATAAAAAGTCAGTAAGAATGTCATGTTTTCTTAAACAACAATAAAGTCGTCTGAGTACGTAGTTGCATTCAATTTCAGGACCAAGTAACTTTCTCGCCACCTCTCGATGTCTTGGTTAATGATAATGAAAAAGAAAGTCTGTTAAACGATTTTCGCGAAACTTCCCAACATTACCAACAGTGAAGTCGAAGAAACCACGATACGCAGATTCTGCTACATCAAAACCTGAAGCCAGAAATGACGCGCAGCGGTTATCTTCTGAGCCACCTAATTATTTTGAAAGTCTAAGGTCTGACTTTGGCTAGCATAAGGCTACGTACCAGTTAGATCCGTACCTCCCTCTCTCATATTGATGGCCTGCATGCCAATGTGAAACAGATTGCGAAAAACTGAACGGTGTCCACTCAAAATGAATTAGTACGCTTGAGCTTACGCTCAGCAATAACACGCCTTGCAAGGCACCAGTTGCAAATGTGTTTAACTTTAATACATGAACGTTTTCAGAGAGGGCCTCATTAAAAATGTACTCATGGGCATTCACTCTAATTCCCATAACTGCTAAGTTCCTAATGTCGGAGTACAGTCAGCATTCACAAATCACATGGTTTCAATTCTCAGACCGACTGATATCGATGTAAATACAAATCTTTGCGTGGCACTTTACTTTAAGCTACTATCACAAGTCCAAGTTACTTGTTAGAGTATCCAGCTAAGATTGACTGATTATCTTCAAAGTATGCTTGCGATGCCAAACTGATAAGAGACAAACTCAAGGAGATACTGAAAGTCTTGTCGATGTGCATATGTTCCTTAGAATGTCTTTTAGATAGAAGTGGGACTCTTTCTTCAAAATTCTGTTCATAACTATCCTGTCTCAATGACTTTACCTTGCCACTGACTGTTATTCCTCTGGTAGTTATATGAACCATCACCTGAAGTGTTGCTGGGTTGCAATAATGCAATAATTGAATGATTTCTTGCTGGAAGTTTATTAGATGGAAGTGGTATTTAGTTAGATGTCTGCATGAGTAGTCGAATAGGCAAGAATCGCGGCTACCATATCGATGCTAGAGTTTACATTGCTCACAGCTTAGTGGGCTGTCAGTCAGTGAAGGTACAATATTTACCGATTGAGCAACGCCTTCCTATTTCTTTCCTTTTTCTACTTCTTCTCGAACGTTGCAGCATTACATGAAGAGGGCGAATACCCTAAAGGAAAAAACGATATGATTTAATATGATATTTAGTCCAACTATTTAAAACGATATGCACTGGCCACATTAGCTGTAAATTGTCAAATAGACTGGAGCGGCTTTTTAATATGAAATAAAATAATTTTTTTTTTTTTTGTATAAGGAATAAACTTGTTGTTTAAAATGATTTAAGTTTTGCTCTGCAATCGTATGAATCGTTATCTGTCGATCAGCTTCAATCGTAATCTTTAGTTGATCGTCATAAATGCTGTTTCTTCTCCCAGCAAGCGGTAAAGCTTTTATTGAAAATTTTCAAAACGAAATTTCGCAAACCAATTTTGGCGAGTGCCTTCTGCTACAGCATTAGTTCCATGTACAGAACATGTTTCTTTATGTCCGTCTGCGGCTCTTTTGCTTTCTTTAAAATAAGAAAGTGAAAACATCTCTTATATGCTCACATTGATCTTTCATTTTACATGTTATGATCACTTTGAAAGTTTTTCACAAAATAAATACAAGTCTGCTCTACATAACTATATAAACCTTTCGAAGCATCTATCAGTTATAACAAGGCTTCGAAGTTTTTATATTTTTGAACTTTCTTTCAGTGTTGCTTTTCAGTAATTGCCGTTATGTTTACTTTGCCGAGCTATGTCCACCTATTGTCAAATTTAATTTAATCATTAACTTTACTATAGATTTCATAACAAATTTCATTAAAAACTAAACAAATCTATATTTCAGGCCTTTAGAGTTTCCAACCAATCAACAATAGATAAGAGTTGCACGGGTCAGAGAGACAGACTCAGTTGTTGACTCAGTTGATGCATGCATTTTATAGGATCTGTGATGATGAGCATATCGCGTATTTTACAAACAGAATAAGAAAGTTAGCGTATTACTCAACCTTCAGACGAACTGGTTATACCTATTTAAAATCCTTTTGGCTTGAATGGTAGAATGGATTTTTGTTGTTTCCTTCTAAATGCAATTTAATAAAATATCTGTTTGATTTTATTGTATTCATAGACATTGATTGATATTGATAAATTTTATATAAACGGCTTTCGCATACGTCTTTTTAAAAATCAATTTCGTGGCATGAAATATTTGTCGGTATTTGGTGATTTTTATATTAAGTAATAAATAATTTTTATTATTTAATTTTTTTTTTTTTTTTTTTTTTGTTTTTCTTTCTTTATTCTTTTCTTATTGCGCAGAAACATGTTTTTTAGTGATTTTAATTTAAGAAATTAATCATTTATAAAATTAAGGTTTCAACATCAAAAAAATCCATTTTTTTTTTTTTTTTTTTGTATTAAGCTTGCGGTAAATTTTAGATTTATTATACCTTACGGTATAATTTAGAATAGATTTCTTATTGTTTAACTTTCAAAAGAGTTGTAAGCTTGTGCTGAAAATTGAATTGAATATATGAAAATAAAAACAAAAAACCAAAAACCAACCTTTTAGAGATTATTTTATATGATTACATGTTTTGGTTCTATTTTTCAAAATTTAATTTAGCTTTTTCTTCAAATCAAAAATCAATAAAAGTAGTGTTTTTATTTATTAATTTTTTTTTTTTTTTTTTTTTTTGTTATTCTTTCAAGCTATTTTGCCATAACACTGCTATAGTGTCATCATGTGGTGAGAAAACAAAAGACTTAAACAGCGAACTTGTTATCGGTTCAATATTAGCAAGGACACCCACATACTTATTTATTTATTTGAAAATAATCGTGATATTCTTAGCAAACAAAGGAAAAAGAGAGAAAAAAAAAAAACAAAGAAATAACGAACAAAAACAAAAAATTATTTTCAAGTATGTGCTTAGAATTTTAAATAATCTTCATTTCAACGGATGAACAATATGACTTTTATTTCACTCTTTGGGCGTTGATATAGTAAATGAGCAAGTACGTTATGCTCCTTAGAAAAGTTTTAAAACAAACTACCGATAAAATTGCCGAAAATATACTGCATTCTTGGCGTGAAGCGCCAATGTCGTGAATGTATGTCTCCACGTAAACCTGCATTGCATCTGCGGTGAGTCACAATTTGAAACATAAGAAGTAGTATCGGCCAGGGATTGCGGAAATGAATAGTTAATTGATCCGCATACTAGTATACAAAACCTCCTTTTTCCGATTGCACAAAAGTTCCCTTGTGACGACGTAAGCCTAAAATAATTCCTAATCGGGTCAAGGTTTCGAGAGAGAATTGAGAGTACGCTTTAAAGCAGAGCTCGGTTGAAATTCTACAGCAACGCTTTTCCAAACATTATGGTGGTCGGCGATCTGTGGTATGCCCCAACGTACACGATTTTCATCACATGGATAGTCTTTAAAAATTTTGAATTGACTTTGAATATCCTGCATTCATTTTTTATTGGGTTGACATATGGAACTAATTGCTATTGTCTTACATATTAAATTGAATACTTTTTTTAAAACGTTTGCTATTTATCTTAATTGGCTGACGCCTTTAATACGATTTAAAAAAAGAGTATTTTTTTTTTTTGCACTTTTCTTTTCACAATGGTTGAACATACAAAAAAAAATAAATAAAATATATGTTGAAAAATTCCTCATGATATTTTCAATAAACTAATAATTTTGGTTTTCATGTTTTTCAAATCATTCAATCAATTCTTCTTTTCAAATAAATGAGTTGGCGTTTGGCACAAGGAGTGCCAAAAATAAATAAAAAAAAAAAAACACTTTTCTTTTCCAATTTTTTTAAAGGTGTGCAAAATATTTATTTTCAATTACTTTATAAATAATAATTCGTGACTTAACGCAGCTTTATATTAAATTGTATTTGAGCAAAAATTTTGAAAATTTTCCATACAAAAATTGCATTGGATTACAGTTTAACATGAATCAACAAGGTGAAGGTTAGTTTTCGTTTCTTCTACTGTCATATATATATATATATTTATAAGCAACGCAACACTGCATTTAAAGCAAAGACTAACTTATTCATAGCACGCATTGTTAAAAAAAAAGCATTCAAATTTATGATAGACATACACATTGAATATGTGCGAGCATATCAGTTACATGTATCGTGCTTAGCCTATTACCAAATTATCTTTAAATATTGAAACAATCATTAGGTTCTCTGTTCAATAATTAGATGTTGTCTATTTTCGATAAACTATTTTAGAGAAATCATAACAAATTTATGTAAAAATTTGCATTTTTACGTTTAACGAATTTATAGTTAAGCTATTTAATTACAGATATTAATAAAATTTTGAAATGAAAATAATTTTACAACAACAGCTCATATGGGAGACTTATCTTATAAATACATATTGCCTCGGGGCCTATATGGTGGGCCTCTTATATATGCAGATTATTGGAAAGATTCAATTATTTAAGAAACGATTTAGTGTTGTGAGTCTGATCACATTTAAGTATTCCCCTTGTGGTCTGATTTTCGGGTAATATTTACAACTACAAGCGCTTTATTGATTGAAAAATTTCTGCTTTTGAAAGGAAATAAGAATCAAACCAGGCCAGATTTGGAGAATAGAATTGATAGGCGCTAGTAGAGCGGTATGCAAATGCTTTCTTTTTCATTTGTCCATTGCCCGACTATCTACGAGTCTTGGAAAACAATGATTTTCGTCGTTAAACTAAATTTTTTCTTCTGCCATTTCCGCCATCAAACGATCTGAACGATTTTAATGTTTCCCTTCAAGCATTGGCTTATTGTTCGACGATCTTGAATCACAGCCTGCAGTAGAGTTGTTTCCATACGTTCGTAGATGTGTGTTGTGCCCGACCTATAAGTAAAGATCTTTTATATCCGCCTTAGTGGCCGAGTAGGCAAGAGTCTCGACTAGCAACTCAATGGCCTTAGATGCTAGTGCTTTAAGACTTTAGTCTTAGAATTTATTCTCTGACTAAATGTATAATAATAATAATATCTCTTATATACGTAGTTGTAATTGTACATTGCATTAATAATAATTGAATTAGGTAAACGTATATTAATATCAATTAGCAAATTTATTCAATTGACACAATTATTTTGAAAATTCTATGAAACTGATGTCATATCCATTTTAGGCAGTTTTGATCCCTTTGGGTATACTGCAATTGGCCATGCATGAAATTTCGAATCATCATCATAGTGATAAGCCCAAAGCTTGTCTGTTATTATATGCAGACACACAATAAACAGGTGTGTTCAGGTGAAAACGATGAAAGTAGTTATGAGAAAGCTTCTTTCTATTTAGAATTCCGCGAATACGGCAGCCCTGTTTCGATCGGAGTAAGTTGTCTTGCTTTGATCCTTACACGCATAAACGCAGTTAATAGGCACTCTGCCAAGGTCATACCATCGGTGCATGGCTTCTTGAGAATAGAATATCGGAAGGAAAAGGCAAAAACTGAGTACCACGCCTGTAGTAGTTACATTTCCTGCCAGCTGTAGCATTTTCTGCATGGCCGAGCAAATCCTTGCATAACCTTTCGTTTATGAAATGAACTTTTTTTCTTTCTTTTTTCTTTACAACCTTATGAACTTTGGGCCCTACTGACGCTGAATGCTTTAAAGTATGCATTCACTTTGAATAGTACCTTCTCTTCATACAAACATAAGTATATTTTACTTTACAATATATTCTAATTCTTGTGAAACAATTTTATCGGTTACGTTAGAATTTTAAATTTTGTTTTTTTTCTTTCTATAAAGTATTTGAATACTGAATAGTTGGGGCACGGTTTAGTCATTCAGTTGGAATGCTTGCATATCCTTCGCGAGAGTCCAACACAAGTAGGTCGTGCGAACATCTAAAACTGGCAGCAACAATACTTTGGCTGCTATCAATGCCATTTATACTTCATATCACAGACTTTTTGTGAATAGCTTTATAGTATAATAAAAATATATTAAATCTTAAATATTAGTTCAGTGAATCAATAAATAAACTTAACCTTCTGACAGTGCGATGCTCTTCGCATTATTTGTTATAAGAAGTAAGCAATTTTTTTATTAATTTTTGGCCTAACAATGAACCGATTAGACACCTGTCTGTTTTGCGATTTTACTTAATCCTCATAAATTATTTTATGAATTTGTTATCCTAATTTGCTGATAGAAAGTGATTGATGATATGATTTTAAAATATTTTGTTTCTTCGTTTCGAATATTTCTGCAAAAATTCATTAGTTTTATTGTATGTTTTTCTATCGGAAGAATTTAAATGGCAAACGAACAAAGTAATGGTTCCAAAATGCTATTTAACATATTACTCAATAAGTTTGTCGGATAAGATATCGATGTCAGCACTATTGACGAATTCATATGACCTTCAGATGAGGCCGACTTTCAAAGGGTTTGTCAAAATTTTTTACAAAATCACAATCGTCGGCAGTTAGCCTACGTCTTTATTGAGTGTTATATGTTACACATATGTAACGCTCTTCTAATTGATATGTCGTTGTGTCACAAACGGAATGAAAAATCTAATCTAATGTACGCGGCAATGGCGGTTTATAAAATATAACAAATAGTTTACGCCTGCCTGTCAAACATTCTTCGTAATGTATATAAATCTTTGATTTGCTTATTAAATTTGACATTGTTTTGAAAAAATGCATAAAATTGCTATACACGGAATACATATCATTGTTAATAAATTTCCGCTTGAAAATTTTCTTAAGTAAGATTTTTGTAATATCATTGCCACACAATTGAAAACGGGTCACGTTCTTCTATATATATATATAAATATATTTATATATGTTTATGTGCGTATGCATTCAAGTAAAGTTAAATGAATGAATGCTTTACACGCAAATTAAATATTCATTGTTAAAGAGCTAATGAATAATTTGATCATTTATCAATGTCGGTTAAGTTAAATGAAAGTGTAGCACTTGTTAAAAGCATTACATAAATTAACTTATTTTTTTTTGTTTCTTTTTCCATTTTTTCTCTTTTTTTTTTCGTTTAAATAAATTCCTAATTCCAAGTTCGAATGTCAAATGTAAACGTTATAAAATGTTCTCTCATCTTTCAAGTGCTAAAAAAGCCATTTTATTATTAACTTTTAATACAATTCAGTTTAACTAATAATAATGATTTGCATGTCACATTATGCTAAATAAGTAAAATAGATAAGCGAGAAAATCAAAAAAATAAATAAATAAATAAATAAAGACGTTATTCGTAGCGGCGTTAATGTTTTGTCTTGACTTATTAAGTCAATTGCACTTAAATTCAAAGATTCTAGTTATACACCCAGAACACGAGTTACTATGATTAAGGTGTTGCTTTATTGTCTTTTTCAAAAATAACAATAAACAAGCGTACATATGGATGGGTGGAATACTCAACACCAAAAGCCGACATGCATGACTTGGATGCGAATAAAAAACAAAAAAAAAAACGCAAAACATGTGTACAAACAAAAGGTCATAAACGTTGCGCAATGATGTTAGAACCGAAAAAGCAAAGATAACAAACAAGAAAGTTATATTCGCTATAAGATGAATCTTCAATCACAGCCCCCCCCCCCGCTCCCCCCCCCTTAGATATAAAATTTTAAAGTTTTCCATTAATTTTGTATAATGTATGACTTAAATAATCGGCTGAGATTTTTTTTATTAAATGTCTCAACGTTTCTTCTTCTTTCTTATTAGTTCTTTTACAGTCGAAGCTAACTCCTTGTAAGATAAATAAGCCAGGATTTCGTATTTTTTTCAGCCAAAAGTCTTCTCTTACAATAAAGAGTTACATACATAAAGAGTTTGCCTTCACACATGCATTGATTGGTAGAGAAGTCCCTAAGTACTATTTCGCAATTCTCTTGCAAACGCAAAAACGTCCCGCAAGCTTTGCGATCGTTCGAATCGACTTGTCTTCTTAAGATATAGTAGCAGCGACTTTTATCTGTCATTTTTTATATCTAGTGTGGTGTAAATTCACGCTCAATCCTTCTACTACTGAACTCTCCTCCTTTTACAATTAAAATTTTTCATTATCTCTTGCTAAAATTTAAGAAAGGCTTTCCAGTCTAGTGGAGACGCGTTTTGAGACATTTATTCTGAATAACTAGTGTTATACTTTGCAAGAAGGTTACGAAGAACGGAATTTTTCCTTGGTTGGAAAATTTTTTTTCTTTAAAAGACATAATCCCGGGGGTAGTCTCATCTCAGTGGCCATTCCGGCCGTCCTTGCCTTCGTTATTTAAATTCCTCACTAGCATAAAAATGCTATTATCTCCTAATAACGGTATAATTCAAGTTCCTTTTTATGTCACTAACTAAAGTACATAGTTCGAATAATGGAGAGAGAGAATGTAGCGGCTAAAAATTACAATTTAAATGCCTATGTTTAATTAAAACGATCTATCGTCGATGGTCCGTCGAACGGAATGGACGGTCTTCGTTCGGAGAGTCCCTAATTCGGTATCTAAAGCGTGCAATCTCAGCGGATGATGGCGACAGACGGTGATATGTTACCCATTTGGCTGTTCGATCCAGAAGCAAAAGGATGTGCAATCTTCTTCGCCACTCTGCCTCTATTCGAAATCGAATTGGTTAGTCGATCACATTCGAAGTACGTCAGCTAACTTATTTCAAATGTGATATTCTTGTTCCATTCAGTTCTGGCAGCGTCTCTATGATAGTCGCAAGAGAATAACAAATTGCTTGCTATGAAAGAAAATTTGTGGAAAGTAAATATATAGGAGTAACTTACAATTGCATGTAGGATTCAAACAAGTCCTACGACTTTCTTCCTCACAAGGTCTGTAAAGGTTTGTAAAAAGATCTCGATGAAATGACTTCATTTCGGTTCAGAGGGTAGACGGTACTCTTATTCCTTTAGTAAGGTACACTTTGTCGGCCAAAGCTCATGCGGATTTAGTAACAGCATTTCGTTCATGTAGCTGTTTTATGAATACATAAACGATTGATATTTATTACCCTTTCGTACCACCTTCCGTAAGTCATTTTAGTCATTCTTAAATTGAACATAAAGAATAAAAATTAAATGAAGAAAATTCTGTGATTAGATATGCATCGAATAAATAGTGCGTTAGGTTTATACGATATGAGCGTCACCTTAAACATAAGTGTTTCACAAAACTGCATGTACTGTAGGAATAGTTTGTCACACTTTTCTGTTTATTATATCTTCAAAACTATTTGTGTTAGTAGGTTTCCTAATCCAACGGAGCATTTATCCAAGAAATTTTGGAGAAATACTGATTGATTAATGCCATTGATTGGGTAAAGTCATTGCCAAAGATGAACTCATGTAATTCTTTCGTATAGTCAGAATATAAATCAGCACAGGCCGTGACGACTACGAGAAGTGCATCTAAGAATTTTTCCGATAATTTTTTAAGTTTTATCCCTTCATATAAATAAAAATTTGTAGAAAAAAATTGATTATGTAATTAAATTACGATTTCGTTTTTCTTTATTTATTTATTTATTTATTTTTTGCAGAAGAATTTCCCGAAGAGGATTCGGACATGTTGATGGAACCTAATGATTTTTCTCCAATAACCATTTTGAGATCTCAAGAGCGTCAATACCATGAACTACCAACAAGTCATTTTCGCCCTTTACTTGTAAATACGCGACATATAGCCCGAGCAGATGTAACTAATCCGACACGATTGAATTCGCCGGACTCGCATAGTCAGGCAGCACAAAACTATTATCCACCGTTCTTTCGTGAAGCTCCTCCTTTGGGTCATTCACGACCTTATTTTTCTTTAACCGACGGTGGAGCCTTGGTACCGAAATTTGCAGAAATACGACCCAATGATGGTAATTTAGTTGCCCATCAGCGATCGCTGGGCTACGATCAAAGTGTTTTAGGTTCGGGAGATTTCGGTGTCATTAGAGGCGGTACTTTTTATCCCGAAGAAGAAATACCATATCATAATGAGGATAGCATTGATTTCGTGCAAAAATACACATATCCCGAAGAACAATTTGCTCATTTCAGGGATTTCGCTGATATTAATACACCGGTCGATTCGGCCTTTTCACAATTTGTGGTTGTGTATCAAGCAAAGAATTCGACCGCAAATAATGGAAAAATACAATCACATCCGAAAAATATATTCGAACAATTGGAATTGTTGGATAAAGAGAAGGCAGCCGAACAGACTAAGCTAAAGAAGATTAGCCAACCGAGTAAAACAAAAACGAAATTAGCTAAAACTAAGATGGAACAGAAAAAGTACAAGAAAAAATCGATGGCTAAAGACGTCGAAGACGAGCCGCTATTGGCTTTAAGTTAAGACAGAAAATCAGTTTATATGAATTAATTTATTAATTTTAAAGTAATAAATTTTTCATCGTCATCACTTTCATTAATATTACACAAGTTGCAACAATCGAAATATAATAATAGCAAAAAAAAAAAAAAAAGAAATTGAAAATTACTCCCAGCTATTGTTTAGAGCAGAGATAATCATTTTCGTTTGAGAACTGCCACCATATACATACATATATACATATCCAAAAAAAAAAAAAAAAAAAGGGGAAAAAAAAAAAAAAAAAAAAAGTTTAATTCATACATGATTTCACCGTCTTTTCTTTTCACACACAAACACCCAAATACACATACAGACACACACATATATATATACATGCATACGTATGCATAGATGCATATATATATATATATATATATATATATATATATATTTTCCTACACATTACACTATTCATACCCTCACAGCAATTGTATTTAAATTTTTTTACATTTTCATTTGCAGCATACGTGTGAGAAGAAAGAAAACACTTTCGTTTTTCATTGCGTTTTATTTACGTTTTTTCTTTTTTTTTTTTCTTTTATTTATGTACATTTTACCTTTTTTTTTGTTTTTTTTTTTTAAATTTTTCTCTTCTTAATTTTTCACTTATATCTGCTTTCCTGAGTTTCTATCCAAGCCCATAATACTCATTGTTGCTTAAATTTAGTTTTACTTTGTAGTTTTTTTTTTGTTTTTTTTGTTTTTTTGTTTTTTGCTTTTACATTTAAATCGAAAATGAGAAGGATTTTGATATTTTTCTTTAAATTACTTAATTTATGCTTAAGAGAGAATTCGTCTATAAAAGAAATGTTTTTAATTAATATAATTCTAAAATAAATTATTATAAAAATGTTATCGGTTTGCTTTTTTTATATGTTTCGCCAAGAAATGCGTAAGTAAGAAATATTGGCAGGAGAGAGAAGTAAAGCTGTTTTTCTCTTTTCACAAATGATTGCCTAAATTGCGTTATTCTTTTTTGTCCGAAAATATGGTATAAATATATTAAAAAGTTCAGAAATTGAAAATGACTGCCGCGGTTGAATAGTTGTAAAAAAATAACACAATGGAAAAGATTAAAAAAAAAAAAAAAAAAAAATGGGGTAACATGGATCTCTGCCCAATGATTCAACCAAGATCTAATCTTCAAAATTAATAACAGGTAAGACATATTACTGATCGAAATTATTCTGTTCATGCAAAAACATTATTTATATATTGATATTTTCTTGTCCGAAAATATGAAAGTAGAGTTATTGTAAATAATATATATGCGCTGTGTAAGAGCAATAATTTCAGGCATAAAACTAAACAATTAAGGCACTAAGAGTATTAGGAAGAAAAAAGTAGTTTGACGATAACTTCATCGCGGACTCTTGATTTATGGCGAAATTACCAGCTCGCTATCTCTCTCTCTCTCTTTCTCTCTCTCTTTCTCTCTCACTCTCTCTCTCTCTCTAAGGAGGATGGTTGTACCTGCATTCATTATCGTCTTCGATAAAAAGTCTCAGTTGGTCGCCTAACTTTCAACCAATCCTTGATCGAAGTCACTTAATCACTTTGGTATTTTGCTTTTATGCAATATGCAATATGATAACCTCTGTACAAAAATCAGTGATCAAAGTAACGCCTTTCACAGCTGCTTGGAGACAAATTTAGTATAGCTGTGTTCGTTTTTTTTTTTTTTTTTCTTTATATAATTGGACAAAAACTTTGCCTCCAACTTTGCATGTTATAAATAATAATTATTTAAATAACTTGTGCGGTAATCGGTATTGCATAAGCTTGTGTGATTTCTAATATTCTTATACAACTTAATTACTAACTTGATCTAATTAATTAAACTCAAAAGACAACTATTTAAAGTCTATTATAATTTAATGCAACTAACTACTGATCAAGTTTAATTCTATGAGAGTTAACTAGAGACATAACACCAGGGGACTCAATCAAAAGTGAAAGAAGAAGTAAAAACAGGAAAGATATTGAATTTGGTTCAGACCGACACATATGATATGCAGCATCAATCTCTTATATATATATAAAAGAAAAAAAAAAAATTAAAAGCAATGATATAATAACAGGCTAGGGAAGTGAAGGTTAACTGTCGGATCGATTTATATGCACATACTAATGCATGCAATCTCATATGTATTCACTTTACAGAGAGTGTTTCGTCAAACCGATTTTCATTAATTCTGGATTGCATTGCCATTGCGTTTCCGGTCATTTGGGTTTCACGTGGATCATACATACTCCCTTAAGTTCTTCAGAGATTAAGTGAGTGAGCCTCTGAACGAAACCCATCTACATTACAATAAAAAATTCGATTTTTTGTATAATTTCTTTGAACTTTAAAATTGCATTGTCAAGGGCCGCATAGACAGCAAAGAATTGATTAAAGTAAAATTCAAAAGAAGCCACAAATCTTACGTTCAATCAAAGTATACGTATTAAACTTTGAATACGCATTACGAGATGTCTCAAGCGGAGTAAAAAAGTTTATCTACCTTTTTACATCTCGAATAAATTTAAAAAGTTTTTAATCTCCCTTAGCAACAACTGATCTCATTTAATACGATTATTGACTATCATAATAAATAGTGTCGTAACTTGATAGAAATTAATGCAAGTCTGCTTTCATTTAGAAACAAAGTTGTACAACTACCAATAATGTAAGTTCAATACCAACTAATATAAAAATTATATACGGCCATGGCCGAATCTTCTATACCCAATAACTTTTTGCTAAAAGATATTTAGGAAAAAAAATATGAAATTTCGATGATCTATAATATTGCGTGTGCATGGTCGCATTTCTATTACATTTGTTTCACTTTCAGTTATGATGATGAGCGGTAAACGCAATTGGCTTTTGAAAAGAAAGGCGTTCTTAGTTTACGTTGTGCCAAACTATGTGCAAGAACATTGAAGATTTTTTACAATCAAGAAAATGCTTGCAACCTACAAATAGTTAGAGAGACAAACAACCAGGCAGGCGTACGAACGGACAGAGCGACTGATCGGCAGATAAACATTTTTAGATCGAACCGGAATTTGTTATTGGCCGTTAATGTAAACATTGCTTAGGCATTGGAAAACTTCAGTCTGGATGTTGCAAACGTTCTAAGAAATCGAATATACCCCCGCCCGTATTCTTCGTTGGTGGGTATAAAAATATCCAACTATCTTAAAATGATTTTACCACCTCTTATGTAAATCTGATCGTTTTTCATTTTTATTAACAAAAACGCTCTGGCAATTCTCTTGTGTACACCGTCCTATTATTGTACAATCTTGGCCGTAACATTTAGTTTCTTTCAATAAAGAAAAAAGAAAAAAAGAAAAAAAAAAAAAATAAACGTGACCCTAATTGAAATTTATTGTTAATAAAACAAAATTCTGTGAATAATGTTCGGCATAAAATTAGTTGAACAAAAATTTCGTGAAATATCACTATCGCAGTTTGGAATTATGTGTGGGTTTTCGGCAGTTTGCAGATAAAGTGGCTAACCTTTTTAAAATAGTGCCATTATAGGCCGCATTCTGTCGTATAGGTTAGTTGAAAACCTTTTTTAAATTTTCGATTTTTTTTATTTCTATTTTTTTTTATTTTAATGTACAGATAAAAACAGCATTGAAAGAAGCTAAGAAGACAACTAACTGTGTTTTTATTGGAAACTTCGTTGCTCACCACTTTAAGCAAATGTGCGTAAATTGCAAAGAGTTTTTTTTTTTCGTTACAGGGCGTATACGATGAAGGAGAGTTATCATTGAAGAGAGAGAGAGTTATCTACTGTTGTATAGAATTTTTAAATGACCTCAATGTCAGCAGTAGATTTCGATCTGTCGAAAACAATCGTTTTTGATATTTGCACATGAAAATATTTCGAATTTCTTCATGTTTTAATTACGATCGATATGTTCATAGACAGATCAGGATATTTTCAAACTTTTTATCTGTCGGATTTCATTGCAAAATTTTTGTGCAAAATTCAGATTTTCTCACTGTCATGACGTTAAAGTCGTTACTGTCAAACTATGTAAGCCAGCGCAGGTCTGGTCTAACGAGCTCTCTACTTAGGACATTGCATTTGTGTCAAAAAGTTAGTCAGGTAGTAAGTGAATCACAACAAATGGATTCGAAAATTATCTGAGAGTTTTTACTTAAAGCAGTAAAGGTGGCAAAAAATGCTTGAATTAATGAACGAGCTTCCTCACGATCCGAGACAAAAAGCAAAATAAGCAAGCAAGCAAGTATGGCAGAAAGTGATACCGTAATCCCGTAAACTTGTGTTTCTATATTTGAAAATTAAAGATAAAGTGCCAACAGAATAATTTGCTGTACGCGTCAGGTCATACACGACCGATCTTAACCGTGTATCAAAAATTGGGAAACGTTGACATGGAGGTTATAACATACAGTCGCTTGGACAAGACAGTGCAAAAATTCCTAAATGTTATTCAAATAGATTCATGGGAAATCATTTTGTCAGACAGAACTTTTTTAAAGAGAAGGACGCAGGAAATTTTGGATATGTCCATTTATTAAGAATAAATAATTATCTAGTTATGGTCAAAAATTGAATAATTGACAATCGCTCAAAAATTATGATATTTAGATTCACTCACATATGGGCAGGGGTTTTCTAACAACGTACATGCGGATTAAGTGAATTTTTTTCATAGTTACTTAACTGCTTGCTGCAGGGCTCACGAAAACGATTGCGATGTTGCCATTTGTTAATATAATATTTTTCAACAGATATTATTATTATTTTTTACTTTAATAAATATATTTATAATGCTTAATAATTTTCCGGAATATTTCTCGAAATTATTCTATTACTTTTTCTTCTTTCGAACAACGCATGTAAAGAAAACAATTTTTTTTTTTTTTTTTTTTTTTTGCTAATAATGTGACGTCATCTCTTCAGAGTTTCCAGAATTCATACATTTTCCGAAATAATATTAAATTGTAAATCCAGCTAAGCATATCGGTCTCCTGTTCTTCAACTGGTTTAACTAATGCCAGCGATACGCGTTCTTTGAATAGAAAACAACTACGATATCGGCTTCAAAGTTTTCAAAAATATTTCAAAGTTCTTGTGCGCAAGCCGACATTAAAAATGGACAAATCGCAACTGGAAATAGAAACATCTGTGTCAACATCTTCATCAATTTGCTCATTGTTCGTAAACTACAAATGATAAGAATTTTGCCTTACATTCTTTAGTTAACCCCAAGGTACCTTCACATAAAAAGGATGCAATCAGCCAAAATTTTTTGATTTATTTTTTTAAGATAAATGCAAAGAGTATAGAATACACGGTCTTCCGTTTTACTTGTGTGTATCTGTGTCGACACTGGCAATGAATTTTTTTTCACATACTTTAGAAAGATCAAGGCATCTACTAACCTAAAAAAAATTGCTTTATTTACTAAAAGCTTTAGAATGGCATTGCCACTTAAACTGTTGAGTCGACCTTTAACCCTGAACAGGTGGTTGAGTTCTTTAGAGATGTTCCAAAATTTCCATTCATAATCGCCTCCTAATGAGTAGATGTAGTTCCCAAATCTCACTTTAGAGATATCTTACCTATCATTTGTGATACAAGGGCACAATTGTGCGGATGTCCACAACGGCCAGCAGGCCTTAAGATAGATCTATCTTTTCTAAGCTTGTCTGGCCATATGCCTTGTGTTCAACTTAGAGATTGCAAATTTTCGAGATATCTCGATGAAATTTGGAACACTGACGTATTTATTTTTGCCCAAAGAAGAATATTAACGATAGTTTGGATCGGACCACTCCGCGTATAACGATTTATTTTAAAGAGTCCCTATACATACTTATATATAAGTGTAGGGTGATGAAGAGTATTTTATAGTGAGCCACGGCCCACTTAAGTCTTTTTACTTGGTTTAAATTGAAAATCGAATAGAAAAATGTTAACTAAGGTTATCTTATAACAATTCAATTATGCAGAGCGTTTGTTTGAAAGCAAATCGTATTCATATCTTATATAATTTGGTTTTTTTCTCTTTTGTATGTGTGTATGTGTGTGTGTGTGTGTATATATATAATTTATATTTAAAATGTTTCTTTTCACTTTATATTATAGAAAAATAACGAAAAATGTATATTTTATTAGTGCCTATTATCTAGTTAGAAATCTCAATCACTTTTTTCGAAAATCCGATTTACTTGAATGCACTCAGTTCACCTTTGTTTCGTTCAGTTAGTATTTTTACTTTAGCAGCAGCATAAGTTTCATTTATGTTTATTTTTCTATATATGTATGTTGCATGTCAACGGTATGACACCCACTCGTAGAGATTTGAATGTTAACCTAACCGTAATAAATGTCAATTTATGCGGTTGTAAATTAGTTTCATAAAATAACGGTAAATTATACTTTTAGGTATGTTAAGCTTATAAGAAACAAATTAAAAAATATTCACGCAGGTTATAGGTGCTTACATGAAAGAGACAACCGAATAAAAAATTAAAAATAATCAAGTAAATTGAATGTGCGGACAAGTTCAATACTTATTAGGCGAGATAGCGAACCGCAAAGTTAAAAACTAATATTTAATTTAAGATTTAAAAAAGATTGTTAGGATACATACACAAATAAAAGGTTAGTAAGAAGGGGTAAAAACAGTAGGAAGAGAATAAGAAGAAGAAGAGCATAGAGAAAGGTAAAGAGAAATAGAAAGAAGTAGCAAAGTAGAATGAGGAGATTAAAAAGGTAGATACAAAACGAAAGAGCAAAAGATTAGCAATTTTATCTATGAGAGGAAGAAAGTCAGGCGAAGCATGCAGGCATGGAAGGCTTGCATTTTATTTACCTCAAACATAAACTCAGATAAGATCTTTTCGGAAAATGAGACTGACAAAGCTGCCGAAGATGATTTTCGATTGCATACGATCTCCACATGATTGCTGATCACTTTTTCTATGACCTTTTAAACGTTTCTCTAATGTCTTGTAATAATTTCATTTTCTTACAATCTCACACAGTAGACTTGCAGCAAAAATGCATCGTATCCAGTGAACGTGGAAGAGTATTTCTTGATACCTTCATTGGGAAGCAAAATGATAATCATAACTACAAGGTAAGTTTCGGTTAAACATACACTCAGGAGCGAAAAAATCGTGTATCCTCTATATTTTCACTTCAAACCTAACTAAATAATTATTAAATTAAATTTAGTTTGCAATCATAACTTATATTAATTCTAAACTGCACACAATTAGCTATTGAAAGCCACAAAATGCTTCCCATTGACCTACCAAATCATTACAGTAGCAATATGGAAATAGAAAAACTCAAAGTTGCTCATTCCAGGGAGCATTGGTATAAAACGATAAGAATTGCCAGAGATGACTTCATTTGCTTCATTTCAACTCGCAATCTGAAAGGTTATTTATCGAACACAAGACTATTCAGAATTCGAAAATGAACACCGTACTGGAAGCAGGATCTCAAGTAATGGCACTAATTGAAGCTGGATAGAAGCAAAGCCACTAAGTGTCACGATAATTAAAATTAAGCCAATATTCTAATAGACGTGTACGCCAGCGATGCCAAAGAACCCACGACGACAAAGTGATCGATAGCGGGAGGAGCATTTAGTTGTCGAAACATCAATACGAAGTCGCCAATTGAATGCAGTTCAATTCGTGTATCAGGTCCAAGAAGTTGGAGCAATGGAAATCAGTTAGTGGACGTTTAGAAAAGGACCACCCAAGGCAGGGCTGATACCGCACAGACCAGCAACTTGCCCGAAATTGATGCGGGCCACCCCGGGACTATGGGTAAATGAAAGGTAGTACTGTTCTCTGACAAGTACAGGATGTGTCTTCATGGTAACGACGGACAGGAAAAAATCTACCGAATGGTGTACGGTTTTTTTCCTCTCGGGTATATGATTCGATAAAGAAAACAATGCTCTTTCAAAATGGCCCACACAATATTTCAATTCCATTAACAGCTTCTTATTCATTCAACTTATTCTCAGCGCAACAAACAGACAAACCAACAAATTATCCAAAAAAAAAAAAAAAAAAAAAAAATTATCTGATTATTGGAAAAACAAAGAAAATCAGAAATCAATTAAAAAATGTGAAATAGAACGGAATAATAAAGGCAACAACAATGCTGAATTCAATGTAACGGACTCGAATAGAAAATTTTTAAAACTGCGATAACTGCGTTAACGGTGCAAACGTTTACATCAATGATCATCAAATTGTGGAAACTCCCATACATCATATTTTTTTAGACACGCGACAATCAATCTATAGAAATGTAAGAAGTATGTCGTATACCATTACAAATTATGCAGTTAATATTAAACGGTTTTTATGATATATGGGCTTATGAAGGCAACGTACAAAACCTATGCACTGTACGGGTAAAAACAAAAAAATAAAAAAATTAAAAAAAAAAACAATAAAAATAAAAAAGAAAAAAAAGAGAATGACTTGAAAATGTTATAATGTCACACCTAAATAAATGTCAAATTGCTTTTGAAGGTAGAAACACATCAAAAATATGAAAAAAAAAAAAAAATATTAAATAAAAATTGTTATGGTTGATGCTTAATGATTTTTTGCAGGTAAAGCAAAAAAAAAAAAAAAAAAAAAATGTATTTTAGAAAAATTCACTTTTCTTTAAGTCATTTCTAAACGCCTTCGTATTTGTCTATGTGTCTTTGATTGACTTCCGTTACTAATCGCAAACTAAATTAAGCAACAAGTAAACTTACGGTTTATTTATAATTTAAGGAGAGAAGAAAGGGGGTATGACCTTTGTTTTTCTTTCCTTTCTCTCTCTCTCTCTCTCTCTCTCTTATTTTAATAAACATGTATCAATAAATTTACCCCGGGTTTAGTCATATATTCAAGTTGACGTTTAAATGTGTTCTTTACTTTTACGAATGCATTTACTTTACATAAATGCAAACGCGATTGTGTTGTGTACTGTCTCTGTTACGTAAGGTTAGAATGTTGTTTACACTATGAATGTTCTGAAGAGAAAAATAACAATATTTATGTAATAAGTGTTTCTTTTTTTTTTTTTAATTACGTTTTTCAAATTAAAAACGATCAAGTTTCTCGAGTACACACTGGGAACACA
>NW_023998414.1:30252690-30278225 GCF_014805625.2 Glossina fuscipes | reverse complement strand
TTTGATCTATTAATATTAATAATCTTATATTAATTTTCCAGTTATTACTTCATAAAAATATCGTATTATCTTCAAGACAAGTGCTTGTTATCATACTAATCAAAAAGTATCAGGAAGAAGTCAAAGAAGTCGAGCTTATCGTTCTTACTGCTCTAACGGGATACATAAAATTTATATCAATTATTTTTGATCTATTTGTAAAATATATATTCCCTTGAGATAACATTTAACATACATATACATATATATATATATATATATATATATATATACATGTATGGTAGACCAACGACTAGAGCCGCTTGTATTAATTGTTGAAACTAAGCCTGTAACCCCAAAATTGTAATTGGCTCATCTTGTCGTTTCAAGATTCCCAATTAAATTCTTCTTCTTCTTCTAACGAAATTTGTTATTGCAGTTGTGAAAGCCAGTTATGTACATATAGAACCTTTCATAAATAAGTAAAGTCTCAATTATTTTACTTTTTTTTTTCATTTAAAATCCCATTTCAATGATTTCTTAAAAATGTGGCGACCAAAATTCGTATACTGTCGGAAGCTAGGCCTCTCCGTACCAATAATTGACTTTGAAATTAAGTCACTAACACGTATTTATTATTTGTCCATAGGTGATAACGTAATAATGTAAAATGGAAACCTTTTAAAAATTTTTTATTATTATTAAACAATTTTTTCGTTCTTGTTTTGGAGACGAATAACAATGAGACAATGGGTTGAGCTCAGATATACTTCGCTAAAATTGGTTCGACAAAGGACTTGTTTCCAATTTTTTTTATTATTTTCAATACAAATATTTTTATTACTTTGAAAAAAGGCCTCGCAAAAAAACTATGAAGTATCCTACACCGCTTCGCTTAATATATTTAATCTTAGAACGAGTTATCAAAATATAGTGTTTTATGAGGAGTGTTTAAAAAATGATCCGAATAGAACAACTTTTAATATCGTTCGTCCCTGGATCGAAATATGCCGGTTTATCAAAATTTTGACTTGTAAGTTGAATACAAGTATATAAGATGGACAGAGGGACCGACAAGCTGGTTATAATAAATGGTGGGTCTAATGCGAGTTCTGCTGGATAATGTATAGATGCGTAAAAACTTAATATACCCATATATATATATAGTACGAGGGGCGCAAGGCGTAAAAAAAGCTTGCACGACATTAATTATTTACTAAGCGGCTGAAGCGAAACAATAAACATCGCTTCATCAATGAAATTTCACAATCAACAATTCCGACAAACATATCTTCGATACACTCTGCATGCCAGGAGCTTGAAAAGATATAAAATCCAAAGCATCTTATAACCTTTGGAACCGTTTATTTACCATTATTACTTGTAAGTAGTAGAGCAAAGTCTGTCTACTTTTCTTGGAAATAGTTATTCATATAATTTGAAAGTATGTAGTCTTTTTTTCGCAACTATTAACTCTCTCTACATTACGAAGAAAAGAAGTGATTATTTCCCGGTACTTTTTATTTATTGTTAATCATACGTATGCATATTTTTATCTGAGTCATAATATTTTCTGTTGATCGTATCATTAATTAGTAAAGATCTTCGTTTTCTATATGTTCTACTAGTTGGCTTTACATTACTATTATTATTATTTTTATTGTATAAGCTGAGCACTTATTATGCAATCGTTTGTGTCGTCTTAAGATAATCATTCTCTTGGCAATTATAATTTAAAATAGTTTTTTTCTTCTTCTCTTATTTACTTTTAATTACTAAATTTCGTAATATGTATATGTTTATTTACATTTTTAAATACTAATCAAGTCCATTGGTCAAAAGTATCGTCATCGTCATCATCGCCATCATCATCAGCATCACCATCATTTCAAGAACCGTTAACTGCTGGCATGTGAAATGAAATGACAATATTTAGGCATATTACTCATGTATGTAAAAACATACACACATACACACACACACATATATATATATATATATATATATATATATATATGTAGATATATATATATATAGATATATATATATATATATACGCATACACTCTTGGCAACATTTTAAACTTTTGCATGTATTATATATATATATATATATATATACATGGATGGTATTTATAGAAGAATATCTATGAAAAAAGTATCATTTGATTATATGATTAAACTTAAAAAACTAGAAGCTTGTTCGGATGCTGATTGTCTATTGAACTATCGTCGCCACAACCGTTGGTGCTGCTGCTGTTGCTGTGTTGTTAGCATCATCTCAACATATAAAGTTACGACATCCTAACATGAACTTGCCGTAATTTAATTTAGTTTGACTTTAATCTTGTTGTACATGTTCTCATATCGGTTGACATTGAGTCATGTATATATATATATATATATATGCTTATGTCTGTAAATATATGCATTATGTATGTTGAATTTATACTAATTTTTTTGTTTGTTTCATTGGTTTTCAATGAAGCGCTACTTGTTTTACAAGTTCTAGATTTCACGATTTTGTAATATATGATCTGTTATAGATATACATACATACGAGTAGTATAAATGCATGCATTCATTGGCTTTGCATTGTTTCATTTAGCTGTTGGTAACATTTAATTGCATAATATGTTAGTTAAATATATAATCAATGATATATATGCTTATGTTTGTTTCTTTGATCTCTAATACGTACACCACAGTATTTATGGTTCTAATAATTGCTTTTATTAATTTTAATTTTTTCCTTTTTTTTTTTTTTTTTTTTCGTTTGATTTCTATTTTTATATATTTTGTTTTTGTTTTTATTTTTATTATTTTTTTTTTTTTGTAAATCGCTTTGTTAACCATAATTAATAGGGAGGTCTGTAATTGTAAACATATATTTATTATATATCGAATGCTTTGTTCTTTGCTCTTAATGAGATTTTGATGATATCTCATGTGAGAGTTTTACAGTAAAGGTGCAACTTTTGATGTGATTGTAATTAAATGATAAACTGTTTGGTAGAAGGCAACGCGAAGTAAAGTTGATTATCTTTCATACATTTCAAGACTACTACGACTTGTTATTTTTATATAAAATCGAGAACATTTTAAAACGTTTTAAATTTTCAACAAATAAAATAATACCAATTTATGGGCGTTTAATTAGCGAGCATCATTGTATATAATAATGCATGATGTTGGGCCTTAGTCATGTAGTTTGGTGTGCCAATTGCGATTGACAGCAGAGAATTAATAAATGGCGCAATTATTAAATATAAAGATTACTTCTAAACATCTTATGTTTAGCCCATATGAAGAGATTATGTCTGATCTATGTGTTTTAGGATTGACTGGATTGACTTGCGGCTGAACGACCACTCGAACGACCACAGAATCTCGCATGCGAGCTTGAAAGCAATGAATTTCTTTAGTTATAAAAATTTTTAATAAAATATTAAGAATGCGCATAGATTATTCAATATTTGCAGCGTCGCAGGCTTTAATGCCATTTCTATGAACAGAGAATTATTAGAAATTTTTGAAATTATTTCCAATACACACAGTTTTTTTTTTTTTGTCAATTATTAAAATATTTTTAAATTTGTTTAAATTATATTTTTTTAAATAAAGAAAAAGTCTTTTCTCTTCTTTATAATATTTGCGCATAGTTGCAAAGAGCAAAAACAACAAAAAAAAACACGTCCCAGAGACGTACGTTGTTGTTTACAAAGAATACGCTTTGCATTGTGATCAAAGAGTAGGCGTTGAATTTTATTAATTTGACTTTTATTTTTTTAATGAAAAGTGGGAGAATTTTTCCGATTATTAGCATAAAGCGTACTAAACGTCATAAAACCTAGATTATCGTTTAAAAAACCTTTGGTCATATTTTGCTGACTGAAAATTTTGCACAATTTGCTGAAAAATTATTCTTGATAATGATGGAGATTGTATGAAAATTGATTACATGCCAATCAAATATCTGCGTAGTTCATATCTATGTTTATGCATCAGAAACTGTAACGTGTACTTTGGAAAAAAACAAAAATGATTCGTACTTTCATTTTTCTTGCGTCAGTTTGTTACTTCCAATCCATTTATTTAGGCTTGAGAAACCTACTGTAATTCTAATCGATGAACGTATATGGAACCCTTCTTATCTATGCTAGAAAGAAATGCTTTGAATAGTTGCGGACGAGACACAAGCTTGTAAAAGAAGAGGAATAAAATATTCTCCGTTATATATAAAAATTTTTTAAAATGCGAAACTATTCGTTCTCTTCATTTAGCTGCGATTAAGAACAAATTACATGAATATTTTCACATTCACCTTACCCTCGTAATAATGGCAGACCTTTTCTCCGTGATTTGAAGGGAAAGAAAAGAAAAAGAGAAAAGGTCCGTAACACGATTTATGACACATGACTGCGTACGTATTCTCTCTGGCTTGGTACATATGACCTGATTTACGTCCACTGCGAGTATATTGCCTTCAGTTAGCTGCTTGAGTATTTTATGCCGCTATCAAACATGACTATCTATATATCGCAATACATGATTTGAGCTTTTTTTTTGTTTCTTTTGCGGTTTAACAAATTACTAAAGTTGTTTCTGACATTAGTGACATTTATTGCTGTTATAATGATTGCTTACTTCACAAATTGAAAAGAAGATTAGTATTGTTATAGATCAATGGTTATTTATAAGATAAATTCATGGTCATATTATTAAAGAACAATAACAACATATATTAAAGGCAATTATCGTATATTTCTAGAATGTATTCTTTTTAGTATTTGTCGCAACGTTGCTTATAAGTGAAAACAATGCAGTTGAACAAGATGTAAAACAATGTTCAAATATTTGTAACGACAACACGTTGCCCGTAAAAGTAGTTTAATTGACAAGCGATTAACAATCTAATATCGATTTATTAATAAAGTTTTTATTGCCATTTGTTATAGAAATTGCTTCAACAACTATTAGAAAAAGGAGGTACTCGTTAATGTTAATGCTAAATTTACATTACATTACATTGGGAAATTCGTTAAACTATCATAAATTTTCAGTTCAACTCGTTAACAGTGTGAAAATCTTATTTTAATTATAATAGATATATATATATATATATATATATATATATATACGTATTGCTAAACGCCACCACAGCAATCTTTTTTTGGTGTGGCTTGGCGCTACTAGACTCCAAATAATCTCGATAATAAATTTAGCATAAAAAATGTACTTTATTATGATTGGAAATAATAAAAACAAACATATATTAAGAATATAAATTTAAAAAAAAAAAAAAAAAAAAAAAAAAAAAAAAAAACGAAAAAAATCTTATAAAATACAACGAAAACCTAAATACAAGCCAACCTAAACAAAGCAACATAAGCCGAACCATGTATAATTATAAGGCATGCAAATATATATATATATGTATATTGTGACATTTGATATATAATGTGCACATAAGATATATGCACGGCTGATTATAATTATAACGATAATCTCAAACATTATCGTTGTTGTGGTTGCTATTGCTTTGTTAAACAAAAAGTCAAGCAAATATTTATTGCAGGTTTTTTTTTTTTATATATATATATATTTATAAATTGAAGTCGGATTGAATTTCTACTATCGACTTGAGATGATTCTTTTGAAAGATCCAATAAGTTATACCAGCACATACAAGAAGAAACTTCTAATGCATCCGGCTAAACTGCTGAGTTGTGGTATGTAATTAATTGATAAAATGCGATTTTTACAAATATTGCATCTATGCACATTGACTTACTCTCTCACAGCTCGCTAACGCATGCGATAGAAAATGTAAAATATTTGACCGCATTATAAGAAAGTATTTATCGAAAAAGCTGACGTATACGTAGGTTAGTTCGGTTTTGGATGACACAAAATATAGAGTTATTTAAATTGATTCAGGACTTGATGCTGATATATATACATATATTTTAAGTAACTCTGTCTGTCCGTCTGCTCGTCTGCTCGCTTGTGTAATGTCTATTGTCAACATTTTCGTGGCCGCAAAGATTAAACTAACAACTTCAAATTTAGAAATTCTTGGGCACAGATTGGTATTAAAAATGGCCCAAATCCATCAAAGGATACGTCTACAATACCACGTAAACTAAGAACGCCTCTGTTTTTCAAAAGGAATAAAAAATAAGTTTTTTGCTCACTGCTCGGAATCCAGGTAATGATCGATCAAAAACAATTTTCTATAATGCGAATAAATAATCGATTAATTATTACCAATGAAAATAATAAGTTAAAGAAAAATTTTGTGGCATTTTACGAGCCGCTCGATATGGGGTCATACTACTGCTATTAGGGCACACTATGACGCATATAAAAGTCAGAAGGCGATAGATAGTTGAAACAGAAATCAATTTGACATTTATTAAATCAGTGGAAAGCAAGCGTGACTTTAAAACAAGTCCCAATTGTTAAAGGATTGGCTTATCTTGCTTTAACTAAATCGATAAGATTTTGCAGATATTTTGTCTAAAATCTGTGGCACACAAATGGTTGGCTCGCCTTCGTTCTGCTAATTTTGGTACTAAAGACGCGTCAAACTCTTGTCGAGTACTCCACAAAGAACTTATGAAAATTGGTGCAATTCATGCTATCACATCGCTACGAAACTGAGAATTGACCAAAGGAAATGAATGAATGAATGAATGAATGAATTAATGAATTATTTGCTTAAGGCAGGATACAAAAAAGGAAATTCAATATTCCTGTATACTATGAAATGAAAGAAATGAGTTTCGAGCAGTGTGAATCAATGTTGAGACGATATGAAATCGGCACTGATGCAAGACTGAATTGACACCACGCTAGTGATCGACTTGTGGTTCATAAAAGTGAAAGGAATTCGTTCCACACTTGGCCAGAAGATCAATTTCGCCTTCTATTGCGAATTGGTAATGAGATTAAAGTATCTAACCGTAACAATCCAGAATTAATCAAACGGGAAATTGATGACAACATTTACGCATTCACACACTTTTGGTGACTCGTCAAAAATGGAGGGGTCTTGGCAAGGATTTAGTATTAGTCGCACCATGGGTCCATCTATTTATTATCAATTAACTTAGTCAAGTAAAGAGTAAACCAGGTTTTCGTGGCTAAGTGAAGTAATAAGCGAAACCGATTAAATTTTATTTTTTTCTTAGACGAAAACTAAAGGCCTAAGGCAGCATTTTTAGTGTCCGTATTAATATTATATTATGTAGATTGTGTTGAATACTTGTGTTAACGAGTTTCGGTTAACAACTTAAAATTCCACAGAAATGGTCGTCTTGATGATAGAGTGTCAATGGGTCTCTTGATAACAACTAATACGAAAGGATGCACCTTTACTTAGTGACAGTAATTCATTGTAATTGTTGTCGTATCGTCTAGTATTCCATTGGATAATTCATTGCATAAAATAATCTAATTAAATAAAGTTAACATATATTGTATGGGATTACCCATCATTTTATAGTGCGTCGGTTTGAACGAAAACAAATTTACGTCTCTTGTCATTTTCATTTACTTTTGTACTCAGCCATTTATTACCGATAATTAGTGTTTTCTTAGGAAGGAATAGTTAGTTGATTGATTTCGCTTTTCTGAAATCAGGTGTAATGTCATTTGATTGGTTTTGAACGATGGTGTAGTGTATGTTATTGAATGCAAGACAAAAAAATGCATAGTTAACGGTGTCGATTGAAAAGGAGATTAGCTTGATAGTTGAAGATATTAACGATGATGCATAAGTGAATTATGATGTGCTTGTTGACAGTCGACATTTAGCTTAGATTTATGGCAAATTTCATTTTCGTCGGCAGTGTGAGAGTTTTCGCCACAATCGCCATAAATTTATTTTCATTGCACGTGCAAAGCACAGACATCTTTTAGATCTTAAAAGTAAAGATATATAGGGCTGAAGTTTATACCTCTCATAGCCACTATTCACTGCTTCTGTAGCGGTCAATTTATTTATTTATTTATTTATTTACACACACCCACAAATGAAATTTAGCTAAAACAACTCAACAGCAAAATTTGATTGACCCTCAGTAATAAATCTTATGCTAAGCATTAAGACGAAGATATCACAAAGCATAGGAAAAAAAATAAAGCAAAAAAAAAGAAAAAACATCAAAATCACGTGCAAATAAATCGGAGAAAACACCCAAGAGGTTGCAAACATGTAAAAGCTTGGCAAGCGATAAAAGTGCACATATTCAGTTCAATTGCGTCCCACAAGGCAGCATTTTATGACCAACTCTCTATATGTTGCACACAGGGGACATGCTAACGCACTATCTTACGCACACGTTCACCTTCACAGATGACACAGCAATTATAAGCACGCATGCTAGCCACAATATGCCGACAAGGCAAATTCAAAATCATATATATATATATGCTAGAGCAGTGTTTCCAAAAATGGGAAATAAGCGTACTGGAAAATGTATGCAGGCAACGTGCGCTCCACTAACTAACCATAGTGTTACGATAATCGGGAAAAGTCAACAGATACGCTTTGTGGTTCACCTGCACCGTCGCCTCACATAAACCCACCGTATAAGTGCAAAGTTATGCTATAAGCTGAGTTCATCTTAAGTCTTCCTGGGTGATGCATACATTCTCACAGACATAATACATCCTCTATCCCACAAGTCATGCAAAGTATTAGGAGAACTGCTGATAGATATTCTTGAACGATGTGCATCACTCTTTTCATGGGAGCATTTTGCATTTTTTGAAGTTCATTATTACGAGACACTTGCGAGAGTCAGTAATGTCCTTAAATAAAGTCAGCTTATTAATGAGATGTTTGATTGTCACAGGGTCGAGGAACGAGCGTGAAAGGAAACTTTATTCGATTTGCTTATTCGATTCAAAATTTATTCGATTAGATCTTGTTAAATCGATCTTTGGAATTTTATTTATTTTCTCTCATAAGTTAATTGACTAACTAATCCGGTCTGATATTCAATATGAAGCGATAAAAATAAGATAAAAAGTTCAAAAAAAAAAATATTCAAATTAGTTTATTGCGAATCTTTTGTGCAAATAAATTGCTAATCATTTTGTTTAAGAGTCTAATATGATATTTCGATGTCTATATATATATAGCGGAAAAAAGTAATCATCTCTCACACTACATTACCTTCTCTCTGTAGTATAATCGACAAATTGCTTTTTCACTCTTTTGGTATTGCCAGAGGCATGAGGCAGTTAGGTACCTGTGCATAATTTCAAACATGAAACTTTCAGCAGCTTAGTGCATTTTTGTTCTTCTGTTTTGTTTTACCGACGATTTAATTTATTGTTTTTAGCTTTAAAAGATAAAAAATGAAAAAATATTAAGAAACAAGTAAGAAAATTATATTCGCTTTAGGTCGAATATCTAATACCCATTATCTCAATCGATACATAGGAATTGTTAAGTACTTCCAGCCCTATATTAATTGGGAAATCGAAAAGATTTGTACACTTCATATGATTCCACGAAATGAAATATATGCTGAATGTTTTAATATTTTTTTTCCTATTAGTTTTTATTCGTTGGTACAGTTCCTTTGGGAAAATATTTTTCATCCTTCATCTCAAGTTTTGCAAATGCAAAATATTTGTTTCAAGTTTCCGATTGATATCGGCTATGAATTGACAATTAAAGTCGCATGCGAATCATATCGATTTGCAAATATGATCTTTAAGGATCGACTATGAATATAAATCCATGGGCGATGGGACAAGACTTAATCGACATAACGTACTTTTATAAAAGTGGATGCGACAAATAGACGGACAAGTCTAGTATGCCGTCATCGTCGAGCGGTGGATATTGTATGAAAGTCATTAAAAGGAAAAAACCTAAACTAGAATTTAACTGAACGTAGAGCAGTACACCATTTGTTTATTAGATTTGCAGACATATCAATCATATTATTCATTTGTTTTTATGCTCATGTTTGCGGTCATGATTCATGTTTATTTCATGATTCTTTTGTAATAAATTGTAATTTTTCTAAATCATTCGTCTCTTTGCCGAATTTCAAAATATACACAAAGCGAACGCGAGCACACACCATCGTAACTAAAGCTTCCTATTTTTATGGTTAAATGAATACACACAATATTGCAGCAAACACATGCACGCTACATTATTATATACATTACAAACGTTAGGCAAAAAAGCAAAAAAGCAAAAAACAAAAAGCAAAAAAAAAAAAAAACAAAAAAATATCACATGAAACTTATTTCCAAAATAAGATATCATGCGAAAACTTAACGTTTTCTTAATCATTTTTTGTAGATTGAAATTGAATTACGCGATTATAATATATATTAAAGAATCGAAAATTTTTGTGAATTATGTATTGCTAAGACAATTTGCTTGCTAACAAAATTGTAGAACGACGAAAAAATTGTGTGATAAAAACTATATAAATTGGCCTTAATTAAAACTGGACTGACTTTCATTATTAATAAATTTCGATTATCGTTATTGTAAAAACAAAAAAAAATGGAGAAGATAAATAAACAAATCAATTCTGTGTTCCATATACTACAACAGCCTTTGCATATCAACAGTTCAATCTTTTTAATTGATTAAATGTGAGTTAGTTTACAGCAATCGATAATGTTAAATAGAAAGGAAGCAAAGTAAGAAGAGTTGAATTCATTATAATGAATAAAAAAAACCACACGATATGATAATTTCTCTCTTCCTTCTTAATACTAAGTATCAATTAAAATACATTTTTGCACAAGATTTTCATACACAAGTTAGGTACACCAATTGTCTATACATATATGTTAACGCAGTAAATATTTGATAAATTATTTAGAAAATTTTTTAGCAATTTACCGTATTTTACGGGATTGATTTGATACTAATAAATGGAATGGGGACTTGAACTGATGTCTATCAAATCAATCAGTTGCGACCAATGATCAATCAATACTGGTGAACTGCAGAGTTCAAAATTGTGGAAACATTTCGTTCAAGACTTAGTAAGGGAAAGGAATTTGATGTTCACAACTATTTTGCTGAATAGGAAATTTGTTCGCAATAATTGTTCGACGATCAATTCGCACATAAACTCCGCAAGTGAAGGCGAAAACGTCGTTGAATAACCGAACAATTGCGGAGCTTTTCTTATCCCATTGAAGATCGGCAATCTATACTAATAAAACAAGATCGGCAGAAGAGAATCGAACTCGTCTTTGTGGACGAAAAATTAAACGGAGCCATAGAATTTGTGGCAACAATCGATTTTGATTGGTACTTAAATACGAGCTTAGCAATATTCACAAGCGTGCCTTGACATTGTTCTCTATACCGCATTTATTACGCATGCAAAGGTGAGGATATATGTGGAGTCCAAAAAGACTTGAAGTAGATTAAGAACCATTTTCTGAACTAATTTTGGCATATATTTCCAGCGGATCGCTCGATGTACTTTCATGCATTTTTAGAGTTAAACTGCAGTTCGCATTTTTCGTTATATTACGATGACATTTTCTACATTGTCAAATTTTCGTCTAAAGGCGAGCCTTATTGAAAGTCAATTAATCTGAATTCCGTTTACGATTATTTCCTTTCACACTGCAACACACTCATTTCACAATAAAGTTCGATGTGACTTCGTCTGTTCTTTATGTTTAAAAAACGAAATGACTTTTGATTTTTATTTCATACCATTTTCTTAAATTAATTTATTAGATTACAACATCATTCTTTTATGTGAAGGGAAAAAACAAAAGAATTATTCTTCGCACAGAATCAATTCATCCCCTACATAAGACTTTGGAATATTTGGAAGATGAGTTGGCAAAACAAAAAAAAAAAAAAAAAAATGCAAAAAAAAATTTATTTAATAATCAAAGCGTAAATGTGGTTTCTTCAGGAATACCTCGTCTTCCTTCCCTTTCTTTCCATCTCTTTTTTAAATTTCCTTTCCTGCGAAATTAAAAAAAAAACACTTCACAATAAACAAATTTTTTTGCCGCAACGGTTTAAATTAAAATTAAAACAATCATAACTCAAACCTATATTTATGTTACATTATTAAGTAAAATAAAAATTTGATATAATGTAATAATTACATTATAATTAATCACTCATAAAGTTATTAAACGAGTTGATTTCATGACCGAAGCTAGGTAAACATAAAACAACAATATATAATTAGGTATATGGCCAAGACAATAACCGAATCAGAGAGTTACATGAAAAACATACATATATATTGTGTTATTATTATTATTAAACACACAAATGCAGAAGAAAAAAAGAAACAAAAAAAAATCCAACAACAATGAAGGAAAACGCATAATTTTATCTTTGTGCATGGAACCGAACACAACAAATTGGACGGAACAATGGCATTCAGTGGGAGTGTAAAATTTTGCAAATCCACCACCTCCCTCAATGCTTTGGTTTACACTCTTTAAACAAATAAACAAACAACGCGATTCAGACACTTTGACAGCAACCGCATTTAATACATGGCATGCTGGGTGTAAGCATTAACGTTAGCATGAGAGTTTTAAAATGATTGAAGATTTAAGATTTAAGAAAATGAGAAACAGATAACAATTGCTAAATACTTTGTGATTTTCTTAACATATTTCAAAACAATAAACAAAATTTGTTTATATGTAATACGTAAAAAAAAAAACATGAATTGTATATGCAAGTAATCTAAAAAATATTGAGCTTTTATTTACAATCCTTAATATTTCATTCGTTCAATTTCTATTTATACGAAATTTAATATCGAATTGATTACGGTATACTCTCTGTGTAGATGATCCGAAAATGTTTAATATATTTTTATGTATGCTTATATTAATATATATATATATATATATTATTCATATAGAAGAAGTTAACAATTGAAAGCCTTTAGCAATGATGCTGTTGATTTCATTGTTCGTTCAGTTAAAGAGCTTTTCCCCATTTGTTTTCTGTTATAAAAAGTGATGAAATTATTGCGAGAAAAGCAAACACAAAAGACTTAAGCAAAAAACTTGTCAGATAATTATTTTCATTATTACCATCGAGTGACGGGCATATAATAAGTTTACCAAGCCGTCTGCTTGATAATGTTCAAAAATACACTTTAACAAAATCGCGTGATATATTATATAATACGCGTGCGTAACTTGGCATCACTTAAGCATATGATTAAGTTTTTGAACAGAAACATACTAAAGCTTAATTAACTTTCATTGTCTAACTTGGAAACCAGGCGTGATGATCGATACATTTTTATATAAGTATCATAGCATAATCATGCAATAGTTCTGTAATCTTCTTATATCTATAAAGTGGTAGTGGAATCAATTGAGATGTCATCAAACAATTTCCTTTAAAACACGGCCCCAAACTTAACAATTTCTTAGTCAATAAGGTGATTAATTAAATAATGATAGAAGAAAATTTCATATTTTCGGAATTTTCAATACGTGACTGTTACGTACGTAAGTTTCAATTATTAAATAACATTTTTGCCTAATTAATGAACGCACGAACGATCGTTATGTCACTCGTATGATAAAAGTAAATTCAAACAAGTAGAAAATTATATTCGATTACAATCGAGCCTTTTATATCGATCGCCTAGAAAAAGTTGAAAAAAAAAAAATATTATAAATATCGGGTGCGCGTTGCTGATTTGTTACTGCTTTTGAAGGAATTTATATCGTGCATCTATTGGAGTTTACGAGCAACGAGCAAAAGACACGGATAGCAACGGTATTCTCTATAGTCTTGGTTGTACACATGTATCGGCGTTGTAGGCCTTCTGTGTTCTTTCACTAGTTTGCGCCATTTTGAAACTCCCTTGAAAATTGACAGACACATGAATGAACGGACTTGCTTACGCGTATTCTCAGTTTAAAACCGGCCAAGAACTTGTATATCTTATGGGATTTTTGAAGTGTGCTTGTGGGCGTTATAAAAATTTTGAAAAAAAATATGCAATAATGACAGACAATAGAGTTGAGTAGGCATGGCCTACTTTTTTTTTTTTTTTTTTTCATTCTTATAGAGATGGTACAGCGTTGCCCGTAGAATAGAATATAAACATAGTTGAAAAGCTTAAATTGTAATCAAGGGATTCTGAAGGTTTAAAATGATAGAAGAGTCGAGTTTTTAATTTATGAGAAAGAATGGAAAAGAGTATAATATGTGGAGAAGACTTTATCCATTACACCGTACAAGGATCACACAGCAGGTATATTATGTTAATAAGCGATTTAAATGTGTTCCAGGCGTTATTGAATTAATTTGTCACTGAACTTAGCAGTTTGTTAAATAATCGCTAATTAAATGTTTATTATGATCTATTAACCTACACCAGGTTAAACTTATGCTCAATCATAATTATCGATTTAAAGAATTATTTTTTATAATTATTTAAAAGCAAAATGAACGACATAGCAATTCTCGAAAAGAATCTTTGCTGATATCCATCACCGAAGGATACGGGGTATATTGATTTTATACAAACGTTTGCAACGCCCAGATACAAGCCTCCACAAGACTCCACAAAGTATTTGTTGTCTTGATCAACATCAAATCTATCTGTCCCTCTGTCCGCCTGTCAAATATCTGTTGTAGACCTTCTCCTGGCCGCAAAAAGAAGCTATCAATTTTATTGGAAGTTCCTGCATGCAGGTTATTGATGAAAATGGGACAAATCGGTCGAAGAACCCGCCTGCAGAACTATGTACAGTAAGGACAGTTTTTGTTTTTTAAAATTAATAAAAATTTGATTTTTCGCAAACAAATTTACAAAAGTGTAAACCTATATTTTATGGGTAATTCTGTGGCCTTTGGACAGAAATTGGAAAAATTTACAATGCTTAGCAAATTCTATATAGTGTGTCATAATATAATTTTTTCTCAAAACCTTCAGAACGCACCGAAGCATAAAATACACAAATTCTTGGCCAGTTTTAAAGTGAGAGTGCACCTAAGCATGCCTGCCCGCACATCTGTCCATCTGTCCGTCTTAGCAACTGTGTAGTACCTATGGTAAACACGGTCTTGTTCGAGAAAATGAAGATATCGTCAACAAATTGGCAAAATAATTTGAAAATTATCCAAGCTTTTTAAAGAACACGTTTGCAACGCTCACATGGCTATATAATCAATACTATGAACTGAGTTATTGTTTTCCATGTTCTTGCTTGTTACAAAACTGAAATCTGAAGTTGTATGATTGAGGCTTGACAACGTTAAAAACGTGGCCAATTCGGAAAACATAGTCTCGGGAAAGGATCGATTAAAACTTTAAATAATTTGACTGTTTTCAATAAACATTAAATTGCAACTTGGATAAGTTTAACTTTCAGTTAATAGTAAATGCATTATTTCACCGCATTCACTTGTACTGAAATTGACTTTCAAATATCGCCGTTTGATTTTTTTCCAATTACCTACTGACATGCACAATCAATAAAAGAAAACATATTGTCAATAAAGTGAACTAAGAAAATTATTTACGAAACGTAAAGAAATCAATCGCCATAACCGAAAATTCGATTACAATTAGTTTCGGTAACAATTAGTAAAATTATCTGCCACTTGACAGATACAACTCACAAAGCATAAATGAATTTAGAATCTGAAGTTCATAAAGAACTTCATCTATGAACGAACGATATATCCGTCAAAAAACATGCTATTTAGTAGCTTATGCTTAAGAGCTCAGTTAAGAGCGTCAGTTAAAAAATTTATTTGCTTGCAAATCCTCAATTCAAGTTAACACATTGCAAACATTGTCATAAATAGTTTAAGCAGTAATCAAAAAATATACTCTTTAAGTCACACAAATAATTCTTATAAAACGCTTCGGATATCAATCGTGATTATTTAAGAAATAATTTATGAAATTAAAAAACTTACACGGTAGCGCTTCTCATGTTATATACGCTTTCCTTCGAAACTGAGCAACTGATGTTCACTGCCGCGTAAGGTAAATTTTCTTTTTACATGTGTATTAGGTACTTGCGTGTATTTTGATCGGGGAACATTTTCTCAATTAGTAATACTGAGTTATTCAGTGTATACAGACACTAATCATGGATCCTTCAAAATTGCATTTTCGAACTTCATTACTTTTGTTGTTCGATTTGAAGAAATCTCCGGCCGAAGCCCTTCACACACTTTTAGAACCGCACAGTGATGCTCCTCCATCCTATCTCAATTGTCGGTTTGGGTAAAAGTAGGGAAATTGATGTCAATGACAAAGAACAGCCTGAAGTTCGAGGGCAACGTATTGTAAGACTTATTGAACGAAAACCCTGCGCAAAATCTCAATGGACTTTCGAACAGTTTAGCAATTGATGAGCCAAATGTTTCGAGACGTTTATCGATGGATCGATCGATGGTAAAGAAGATCCAGGAAAGGAGGGAAAATGGCTACGTGACCGAAATGACTGAAAATACCCTTTCGAACCGTTTCAACAATGGGGTTTCATTATTTGCCAGGCAACAAGAGAAGACTTCTCTGTGGCGTACTGCGACTGGCGATGAAAAGTTGATTTACTACGAAAATCCCAAGCACAACAACTCATGGATTAATCCAGGAGAGTTATTTTCATCGACACCGAAACGGAATTTTGCTATACATATGACGGGATTAGCAAGGTGCGGTGTATTATGAACTGCCAAGACCGAATGAAACTGTTACTGCAGATGTCTACCGATGTCAGTTGAACAATCTGCACGATGTGTTGTTGCAAAAAATATCAGTAATGGCGATTATCAAAAGCAAAATCATCCTTTAGGCTGTTAACGGCCGGTTGGACGTTATCAAGGAGTCGCTATTGCAGCTTGAATGGGAAGTTCTACCGCACCCAGCGTACTCACCAGACATAGATAATTTCGAAATACTAAAGTAGCGCGAAAATGGATCAATGATTGAATCGATGCCAAACTAATGTCATTCTTTTGATAGAGTATCGCCCTGTTCGTAGAAATATGGGAAAAAGTTGTAGAAAATGTTAAAAATATTTTAATCAATCAAACAGTTTTTCTCAATAAATGGCTTTTTCAAGTGAAAACAAAAATGATTAGAATACGTGCAAGTATCAATTATTTTGTTAACTCAAATATTGACTCGTTTAATAAGTAAGTAATGCATGTCCATATTCGATAGATTGCAATAATTTCTGCACATACATACAATATATAATACACCTTTGCATACGGGAACTAAATGATGATTATTGACAAATTAGCGCATGTACTCGAAATTTTTTATTGGATCGAAACATATATCAAAAAAAAAAATAGCGAAAAGTAAAACTCTACTACTATTAAGTTTAAAACAATTAAGTTTATAACAACCGCAACAACAACAATCATATATATGCAAATTAATATTATCCGAAGTTAGGTTCGAGCGAGTGCTCCCAACAATTGCGGTTTACATTTTTCCAGCGTTACTCGCATATATACGGTATTTACGTGTTTAGGTGTTCTGCCTAAACAATATGATTTTGCAGTGATTTTCTATTTCGTTTCTTGTTACACTATTTTGACTTGATGTATATGTATATGTGTAATAAATTCACAATTCATATAAGCTATCATTATCTTTCACTTTAGCGTTTTTGTTTTTGTTTTTGTTGTTTTCCGCCGCTCGGTTTGCATATGCACTGTAATTTAAGTAAGACAAATGATTATTTGTCAGTTTGAAACTGTTTGATTACATGGTTTTTGGAGGGTTTTATGTACTTTGAAAGTACTATGCCTAAAAACGTGATTACACATATATGTGAAATGAAATGTAGCAAAATATTAAATGAAATATTATTTAATGCAGATAGGGAAGAACTCCTTAGCTTAACTTTTTTTTAATTCAGTCATAGTAAGTAACTTAACTGACATATATATGATTCACGTGCTCTTAGCAAAACAAGTTATTATGTTAACTTTTTTTATCTGTAACGATCCCTTAAAGTGGGTGATGCATAATTTTGCTGGTATTTAATGACGGGGCACTCCTTGCAAATAAATTTTTATAAAATGACGAAACAAGTCGTTATTTTATATAGCTGTCATCAATAATTGCGCATTCTTTTAATTTTCTGCATTTATAATTAAAAGCATGTAGAAATATTACATTCACTTTGCCACGAATCTTTGACATCCCCTACTTCGAGCGATTGTAAAATATTCTACCATAAAAAATATATAAGCTACGAGTCAATCGATCTCATTCTATTTCTCAATCCAATTTTTAATTCGGCTTTGATAAGCATTTATACTACGATCGATATCCACTATAAAATGATAATTAGCATTGATAATAAACGGTTATGCAAAAGGCAATTGTTAAACGATTAGAACATTATAACAGTCTACTAAAAAATTCGGAAACAAATGATTGCCTGATATTCCTCAATCGATGTCATAAAGAAAATCTTATCCATAAAATGACTTTATTGATTACAGATGCGATTGCCTTGTATGCGATATTTTTTCATTTCATTTATACGCTACACCGCTTGTGCTAAGGTTGCGTCTTTGTGTCGATGTGTGCAGTCCGCACTTCATTATAGCAATTGATTCAGCAAATGACTCTCCACCGATTTAATCATATCTATCCGTCCGTCTCTCTGTCTGCGTAAAGTCTATCTGCGTATTCTTGTGTTCGAACTACAGATAGTACTTTTCAAGACATTATAAGAAAATTGGGTGGTGTAAGGTTTAATGGGTGGGGATTTCCTACCTACGGCTGTCATCTGTTTATTTTTGTAAGCTTAGCTACAATTCCTTTACAGGGATTCGGACTTAATAGATTGCTTTACTGAGATCACTCGCGATACTTTATGGCTTTACAAGTCGATCGAACCTTCACACTTACTAAGAATTTCTGTAACTTTAGAAATTTCTTCTCACCTTGTCTGCAGTAGTTTTTTACATACTGCTGTTGTAAGATATTTCAATTTGTATCCCTCGCAATTGATGGCTTCAAAAACATTTCAAGTCCGCCATACTTCAGCAGAGATACGCAGGTAGAAGTTTGATTATGCATATTATTTAGAACATTCTTGAGTGGCGATCGACTTTCTTTCTTATCAGTCTTTCTACAAACTCTTAAATATTTTTTCAGGTTGACGACTTGTGCATTGAAATTTTTTCGGATATAAGTCATTCAAGTCAGTCAGCCTTAAAGTCTTGCTTTAAAAACTAATGCATTGTTCATTAATCTGCATGACATTGTACCCTAGTTTTGAGTATAACAACTTCCACGCTTTCTACACATCTATTAACCACTCCCCGTATATCTACTGCCATTCATATCAATTGACATTTAAGCCGCTGACGATGTCACGTAAATGAAAACTTCAATAGTGAAAGACGGAGTCGAGTCGAGTCTTCTGAATGTTTAATTTTTCAAAGTTTTTTCTTCTATTTCTTCTCATATTTTACTTAACGTGAGAGTTCTCCTTAACAACTTCAAAGCAAAAATGTAAGTGCAAATTTTCTATCTATGATCTAATTTTGTAATTTTAACAATTCCATGAGTAGGCACCGGATGGATGAATGAATGGATAGACACCTAGTTATAGCTAAAGCTTTGCTCTATTTCATGCTTATGTGCTTTAAGGATTTCAGTGATAAATATCATATAACTGCTATAGAAATTTGAATGTGTGGCAATCATTATTTCTAAATTGACAATTAATATAATGTTGAGATTATAAAATTTTTCATTACAACTCCTGGCAAAAGGAGAGAGTGACAACAATGATTTGTAAAAGCCAATTATACATCTTCTTTCTCATATTTGCAGTTTGTATAAATTTGTGCGCTTCATTTGCACCTCATGCAACAAACGTGATTTTTAGCAAATTTCGTTGCAGTATGTTCTGCGTTGATCAGCCTCATACATTGTGTGTAAGTCTTATCACTTTGCCAATATTTGCATAGTATTTGTTGCAAGCTTGACTTTCCCTTAATACATTTGCTTTATGAAATGAAGGATGAACATTATCTGAACATGAAAAGGAAAAATTGCTCTAATGAGGGACAACGCCTAGACGAGAAGGATTATTTAAAAATGAAACGACAACTAATTATAGGACATAATGGTCTCAGGAATCGTATTGCTGGAGTTATGCGAGTTGCAAATATGATGGAATTGGTATGTAAATGTATTCTAAATATTTCTTATTGATCGAATTTTTGTATTTAAATTTTTCTTTTTTTTTGCAATGATTCTCTTTTCGTATTATCAAGATTTGGAATGACGATTTGGCATTGATGGCTGAGAGGCATATTTATCGCTGTACACCATACGACGATGATATTTGTACGCGTTTAAATCAATCGCTTGAATATGAAAAGACACATTTTCATTTAAAGGGTAAGGAAATGGATAACTTTTGCAAAGTTTCGCAAAATCGTTATTACCAAAAAAACGTTCACTATCCAAATATTATCGTTGAGAATGCACTTCGTACATGGTATAGAGAAAAATTTGGAATGGAGCCACCTAAAGAAGCATTTGATGAAACTCATATGAGAACTAATGGCTATTTAAAGGGTGAAAATAATTTTACCCATTTGGCTTATCCATTGGCTGCTTTTTTTGGTTGTTCTATGAATAAGTACGTATGACCTCAACACAGATTCCCTCTAAAATAAGATTATAATATTTATGTTTAAAGAGTCTATGATGGATTCTTGTTACTGTGCAATTATCATCCATATGAACGAAGTGATGTCGTAGATTTTGAATTTATAAAAGGAAATCCGGGGGAACATTGCCCCATCACACGCCCTCTAAAAAACATAAACGAAAATTTCGCAAACTTATGCATTGGATGTAAGGAATATTGTCAAAAAATAATGCTTGTTTTTTTTTTTCTATATCAAAGTTCCGTTGCTTGTGCTCCTATGAGAATATTTACATTCTCATTTTATTGACCGGAGTTGTTTTGAAGCTCATCTTCGAACGTATATACATACATATATATACATGTATCTTTGAACCTATATACATACATATATATATATATATATACAGGATCTACAAGGTTTTCTGAGTGAGTCCTGTAAATTATGTATAATCTTCATCAGTACTAAATTCTGCTTGTCGTCCGTACTATTCTCCGTCCGCTCGGCTGTTTATGTATGACAAACATTCCCGGTTGAAAACTTAAACGCGTCAGAAGTTATTGCATGGGGGAGGGGGGCAGGTTAGTATTACAAATGAGCTGAATTCTTTAAAGCACGCACTCTCCAATACAACATAAGCCGAGAACGCATCTATTATCGAAATTAACAAAAGTGGATTTTTTTTGCTCATTAAGAGCAGTCTCTAGAGCAGTCGATCACGTTAAAAGTTTCGCACATATATTCTGTTATAGATGCTTCTATAGCAATTGGATAGAATTGCAAAAAATCAGCCATGCCCACCCAATATTTGAAAATTATAAGTCTACTTACTCTTGCTTATTCGTCAATGGGCCAGTGCTTTCGGATTAGTTTATGTCGGGAGTCAAATCTTTTTAGTCCTTTTCTTAATATTATATAAATAATTTGTTTTATTCTGTTACAGTGGAAAGAAATGCTCTCTCTACTGCACATTCTAATCATTATTCTTTTATATTTTTTATATTGATTTGTTGTATTCAATACTGTAATGAAATTTAAACTTTTTGTTTTGCTATTTACATCTATTTTATATGCGAAATAATTTCATTTATTACAAATAGCATTAAAAATACAATCATTCAAACAATTGCATTCATTCGTATTGAAATATCCCAGTGAGATATTGAGGGATGTTGTTTTAATTACAGTTCGTAATGAATTCAAAATTAAAATGAGGATAACTCGCAAAGCTTTTAAAATGGTTTTGAAAGTTACGACGAGTACGTCGTAAACATCAGGAAGAAGGCAGAAATGCTTGACGATCTATAGTTTGCAACAACAAGAATAATCAAAGATAAAAGAGTTGTGGTACAAAATTTCCAGACACGCATGCAACGCATAGAAGCAAGTTTCAAAAATCTCATAGAGTATATAAATACTTGACTAGTTTCAAATTCGCGATGCATCTAAGCATGCCTGCCCGCTCACCTCTCCATCTGTCCGTCTGAACAATTGTGTAGTATCTGTTGTTGTGCATTCACAAAGATTAAGGTATCGCCTACAAACACACGTACGACGCCCACAAGTCTATATAGCAAAAAACGTGGACATTTTTGCTTTCCGTGTGTTCGAGTTGTTGCTCATAAAGTACAATACGCACAATATAATAATATCCACTTTTGGTTCGAAGGTATAAAATAAACGACTGCTCTCATCCGATATTGCTCTTTTCCTTTTCAGGATCACGTTTATGGGTATAAAAGATTCCGTCGCCATCGAATATAATTTTCTTTCTTGTTATTTTTATATCTATTTTAGGCTACGTATAACAAGTAAAAACAAAAAACAATTATCTGCTTTTTAAAAACACAATTATTGTCAGTTTATATTGTATTGTGGGTGTGGCCTTTAAATGATTTCACGGATTTCCAATACCAACTATCCGCAAAAATTTTCAAAGTTTTTGGCAAATTTTGATACGATAGCTTTATCTTTACGGTGAAGGGAATATTCTTCCACAGACGTAACACAGTGGGACACGTTTAAATTGATTTAGAATTTGATACGGATCGAGAATATATAATATGTACAGTGTCTCCGTAGCATAAACTTATATGACATATCATCGTAATAACCAGTTTAGGTAATAGTGAATAGAAACGTTTTGCCACATGGCCGATAGATCTATATATGCACTTTTTGTACACCGCAACGGGTATATTTAGTTCGTGCGGAAGGACATGAGATCGGTCTGTCGTTTATTACACTGAACTAACTTTCCGAATTGATCAAAGCTAGTCTGTCCGTCTATTCGTCTGATGTCTGGTCATGTAAATTTGATTTAAGAATAGTACAGAATGTGATTAATTATCGAGGCCGATCTGCCAATAATGTCGATGTTTTCGATTTTCCATTCATTAAATTCTACGTCACTAAAAAGTAAGAAAATTATTTTCGGAAATAGTGAAATCTTTCATAGGGATCATGCTTTTCTCTAAAAAAAAAAAAAAAAACAAAAGATATGAAATTTCAGTGCTTCATACTATGGCATGGACGAGTCCGAGTTTTTCTATTTGGTTCATCTGTACATTAAGATTATACAGGGCATATGCGTGCGAATGGCACATGCGTGCGCATCGTTACATCTCTTGTAGAACATGAATAAAAAAATGCATTTTTCATTTTTTGTCAACAGCGGCGTTCTGATATCAAGCTGTACTTTGGGTGGGTTCCCATTTTGAATATCAGCTTACCTGCAAGAACTCCCAATGATCGTGCAACCAAGAGAACGTTTACTACAGCTTTGACATAAATAAATAAACAGGCAGGTGAATAGATGATAGGCGGCCACGTCTAGATAGTTTTAGTACATGATAGCGATCAAGACTCTAAAGGGTTTCTGAGACTTTCTCTTGCTTGTTGCACACGTTGTAGCAAAGGAACAAAATACTAAGATTCTGCAACTAGATGATCATCTATAGATTATGTTGTTAAGTTGTTTACAGTATTATCTGTTGTACAACATTCACATACTCTGCCGGTGGATATAATATAAAGATTTTCACATGTAAAAGTCTGTACTTAAGAAGAAAAAGAAGAACACACAAGAAAAATTCTTTCCGATTTTTTATTTAAACAAGAAAAAAAAAATCCTGTTTTGTTGCTTGGTCTTCCTTACTGCATTGTCACTGTCTACGATTTTGTATCTCGAATAACAAAACAAAAGTCAATTTATAATCGGATGACCAGCAGATATATATATATATATATATATATATCTATATATATATATATATATATAATTTTAATTGAAGAATTGGTTTTGGCTTCTTCTTAGAAGGACATCGAGGATAAATTCGAATATAAAATTGACGTATTAGTTTAATTTCTCGGAAAACTGTGACGATGATCGTTAGGAAATTTTATATGGAAGCCGCAGCTGAAATGTCCAGGCAATCGCATGGAAACTGATGTAGAGAGCAAGCAGTACGATGAAATGGAATAAAACGGGTTTCGAGAAAAAATCATTCAAAATTTCAGATTTCAATTTTCGACACTTCTATGTCTGCGCCAGGGTTGCATTTAACCATATTTTCATCGCCAACTTCAAGCTTTACGTACTTTACGTACTGGCTACTTTAGTCAGTACTCACGAAATACTTATAAACCTTTAAGAAATATTTCATTGAAGTTGAATCGATTTGTCGAGATTTCATTTTAAATTTACTCAGCGATGATCTAACGATTTGTAATTTTAAAAGTGATTTCCTTCTACATATCTTAGATTGCGCGACGAAAAGATGACAGTGGCTTTTAATTTGCTTTTTATTTGTATTATTATTTTTTATTATTTTTTATTATTTTTTATTTTTATTTTTTTTTGTTATAAACAATTTGCATACACCCTCCGATCTTTAGTTAAATCAACAAATCCAATGCCTGGTTCAAATTCAAGATAAAAAAAAAATTAAATAAATAAAAAAAAGGTTAGTTTTTATTAGTTTAACAGCTTGTACTCTTTAACAGTTTCATTTAAAGCATAAAAAAACTCCCACTTTGTTATGTTTTTGTTGTAAAGCATAACCGATTGAGTTTGTTGCATATTTGTATCTTTTTAAACCATATTTTAATAATAATGGTTTTCGCTTTTTTTTCTTCTTTGCTTTTCTTCTTTGCTTTTTTTTGCATTTGACAGAAATCGCATAAAATGTCACGACGCGTCAATGTCTGTCATTGTGTCGTGTCATTTGCACTAAGCAATTCGTTTGTTGACTGAACGAATAGCTTTGCGATTGTGATTTCTTTTTGTCATTTTCGTTATAAAACAATTGCAACAATTGCAAATTGTTGCTATATATGTAAAAGAAAAAATAAAATATTATGCATGCAGTTAATAATTTTAACAGTAACACATGTAAGTACACTCATCCATTGATTTACACGTTCATTGAAAAATCTCTTTAATGAAAACCCTGTTGAATGGGATGCAAAATTTATTGAATAGACCGACAATAGCGTAATATAAGCCGCATAAATTGATCGCCAGAATGTAAAGAAATCCTAAGCCTTTAAACTCTATAAATTCAAATTCGAGAAGACAATTCAATTTCGCTTTAGGCTTTTTTTATTTACAGGTAAAATACAACTTATGTCTTCTAAAATAAGGGAATTATACTACGATGTTGTCGGCATGAGTAGCCGTGTCGCGAACATCAAATTAGCCAGTCAATGTTCCCGGGCTCAAATCTCAGTGCGATAGAGTTTACTTTTTTCGTAGATATAGAGAATCCTTTGTCGGCCGATGAAAACATATATAACACGCAGTGATTGGGCATACATCCACTACACTGCGTCCACCATCTCTCTACTTCTTCCTTTCGTTCTCTTTCCCCCCACATTTTTCGGAC
>NW_023998414.1:30189170-30252680 GCF_014805625.2 Glossina fuscipes | reverse complement strand
TTCCTTTCGTTCTCTTTCCCCCCACATTTTTCGGACCATCATCGGGTCATATTAAACTTATCAAAGCGACACATATCCGCTACGCTGCAGCCACCATCTCGCTACTTCTTCCTTTCGTTCTCTTTCCCTACTTTTTTCGGACCATCATCAGGTCATATTAAACTTATCAAAGCGACACATATCCGCTACCCTGGGGCCACCATCTCTCTACTTCTTCCTCTCGTTCTGCTTGCTTACTCTTTTCGGACCATCATCGGGTTTTATTAAACTTATCGATTCGACACACATCCGTTACGCTAAGCCCACCATCTCGCTACTTCTTTCTCTCGTTCTCTTTCCCTACTTTTTTTGGATGGCCATCGGGACCATGCGAAGAGGATGCGTTTCCTAAGTGATTGATCATATTAAAAAAAATCAAAAAAATTGATTTTTAAACTAAGAAATTGTTCATTTATCTGAAAAATCGTTTAAACAAATCGTAACCCTACGTAAATGTTCACTTCTCGTAATCAAAACTAAAATGTTCCAAACGAATGACATAAGTTTTGAACAGAAACTTGAGATGAATCTTTGACTGTACACAGCACTTTAAACACATGAAAGCACAAATTACATTGATGATTGCTGGCGCTGCTCCTTGGCTGCACGAGGGATTTACGCTTTTGCGCATTTTCAAGTCAACATTTTTGATTATACATAAGTTATAATGTAACGTTTACAATACAATAATTATGGCAGATATGTTTGCGTGTTGATAATCGAAATGTGTGCATAGCCATTTATGGGTGTGTATGTATTGCATGAATGTCTGCTAGCGAGCTTTATAGGCGAGATGGCTGGGCTGGCTGATGAGGGTCCCTCGTGTTCAAAATTATTCAAAATTCGAAGCGAATGTTTTTTAGCTGACGGACAAACAGCAGAAAGACGAATTATGCTAATCAAGGGCGTGTTTTCTTTATATGAAATATGTTTCGATCGAAACGATTGATTTTATTTACATAAATTTCTATTTATTTTTTGAAAGAAATTTACAAAGATTGCACATATAGCTTATGTCATATGCTAGCCTGGATTGAAAACTCTACTGCGCACTTGAGATTTGAGAACTCGCGACAATTGATTCACAATAAATAACTAAAAGTAAAATACAATTTTATTATTCAATTTCCTTAAAAGGCAAATTTCGAAGACAAAGTCTTGCTTGCACTATAATGCTTAGGTTCTTAAACATAAATATATATATATGTATATATATTTTATTTGCTATTCAATAATGCATTTTGGTATTTAATAAAGAAATTATTTTTATTATATTTTTTTAATGTTTTTGGTCGCACTTCTTATATTCAGCAAATTAAAAATAAATATTCGATATATTAATGATAATAATGATGTGAGGTGTGTTCAAATTTACTAATTCTTTAATTTCGAGCTCATTGTTTTCATAGTCTATTAATATTTTTCTTGTTTTTGTTTTTGTTTTTTTTTTCGTTTCCTATATAACGAGTTAATATCCACACATCTATACATATGCTTATACTTTTTAAATCTATAATAATGTGTTTTTAAAAAAAAAAAAAAACAAAAAACAAAAAACAAAAAACAAAAAAAGGAAAGAAAAGATTATTACAGAAAAATTGTTCACTTAATTGCAAAACATAATTTAACATAACAAATTGTCAAAATCGAATAAGACAATAAACAAAAGCATATTATGTAAATTTGTTTTGCACAATTTTGTTAGCCAAAACAACAATTGACCCCTGGTGCAAAATTTGTTTACAAAATTAAGTTGTATTAAGCAATTAATTTTATTTGATTTAGAATTAATAAAAAAATTTGAGCCGAATTTTCGATACCCGACAACAATAAGCAGATCCATCTGAATGAAAATTATATTATTATATATTTTCAGTCACATATATTATTTCTCAATTACCGTGTGGAAGATGATCTCTATTTGACAAAATATTTGTCAACGAATTGGCGAAATGTTGGCTACCCTAGTACAATATTGGATACATATAGAAAGAAACATAGAGCACATTACAATAAATTGACATTTGATCAAAGTATAAATGAAGCAGAGTAAAGAGTAAATTGAATCTTGATATATCTCTGATAAGCATGTGTGAAAATCGATTTGATGATATTGACTTGAAATATCAGCAAATGAAAGCTTAGTGTAAAAATGATTGCAATTAGCCGCACTCCCCTGCTCGGAAATTCAATCGCATGCTGTTGAATTTAAAAAAAATTTAATAAATTATCATTGTTGTGTCGTGTCGTGTCGTGTCCGTCCTGCCTACGTCGTACGTAATTAATAATTACGCTTTGCTTTAACGACTTAGGAATCATCCTTGACTCTAAGCTTAGATTCAATGTCACATATTGAAACTTATGCTGATAAATCTCGCTAAAACTCTTTTGCATTTCATTAAAAGATGGTCCAATGACTTTGATAATCCCTATATACCTAAATTGCGAAAAGTTTGCATACGTCCTTGCTTAGGCAAATTCAAAAGAAAATCAATGCGTTCGCGTCTTAAGCTTAATTTCTAATTTTTTGAGTTGCTCAGCTTGGTTTGGATTCTGTCAGTGCCTCTATCCCCATACAAGAATAGATTAAAGCTTATTACTTTGCCGTGACTTTCGAAAAGGCGCACAAATTTTCACCTTATCAATAATGGTTAAATTAATGAAATGAATCTATTTCCATCCAGGCAGTGTTGGATCATATTTCAGGCTTCTTAGGCAAAACATTCCTTTGCGTTTAGTACACTGTCGTGCTAATTAGTTTCTGCATAATTCATTTTGTGTCGTATGCGGAATTGTAAATGTTAATTAAGGCCTACCTTGGACCTACTTTTTTGTTCTTACAATGTAGTAAAAAATGAGAAAAATATTAAGTCGATAATCCAAACTTTAAGGTAAATTAAATAAATATATTTTCTTCATGCGATGCAATAGTTCCAAGATCAGCTGAAATTGATTATGATGTAGTTTTCTCCGTTAGTTCTCCGTTCATCTCATTCGCATCCTTAATAAACCATAATTAATATTCATTTGCCATAGGTATTTTCTGGTATTATAAGCAACAAAATGTTTTAACATATCTTTTAGATTCATTTGCTCACCCTTGCATAGCTCGCAATCAATTGCTGAACACAGTTTTCCATACATATTTTACGTATACCTTTGATAAATATAAATGAAGGCGATCTTTCGATTGTTTCGGATTTTTACTCTGATATTATTGTTATTGCAGTTTCCTTTAACAATTCAGAGGATTATTGTCATGCATGAAACAAGTGGAACAGCACAGGTTCCAGCCGGATGTTCAAAACATTACGGACTTTATTTCCGTATTCCATTTGGAATACATTACGTTACGCATGCCAGGCCAGGCTAGCAACAACCGAATGTTTTGTTACGTATGAGCTTTGCAGTCTCTCAGCAGCTTTGGAGATAGCGGAGTTTGTTATGAATGAATTGATCTACAGAATAAGCGCAATTTACAAGCATATAGATGTTCATATGGGAAGCTTGTAATCCATTTTTAGATTAAATTGAAAAACAATTGATTTTCAAATCAAGCGCCATTTACACGCAGTGAACATCTATATGACAAGCTTATAATCGCTCGTTGACTTGAATTGAAAGAATCCTTATCGTGAAGAGTTAATGAAACGTTTAAGCCTATGGCACGCTTTGACGACATGAACTTTTCGTGGATATCACTTTTTTTTTTTTATCATAATTCAAATTTACGTTAGATTATCAATGGTTGTGATTTTGGGTATTGCGAGCAGATGTGTTCAGGGTGAGAAACATTTACTTGGATTTACTTATGCGTCTGCGTGATGGAAGTCTCCAATAATTTTCGGAAATTTTGCAAATTTAACGAGAAAACTAATAGACAGACAGACAAATGAGTGCTTGAATAAATTTAATGATTGAGAATTGAATTGATTTCAGAATATCTTTTCCTCTATTTATATGGAATTTTCTTAGATTTCGTCGACGAAATAACAAACCACAATACCTGTACTTACTTCTTATTAGCGCACTATTATGAATGCGTTCAATCTTTTGTTTGCACTTATGTATCGGACTGTGAGAGTGACAACAGTGTGGGATGATATGGCACGATAACGACGAATTATAATTAATGATGGAATAGTTTTTATGATGAACCCTATAATTACATAAGTTGTCAATTTTATTAGATATTTGGATGTATTTTGATCATTTTCGTTAATATATACCACTGATTAAAATACGTGCAAGCAATTATACCCGACTTGCCATGATAATGAGGGCAATGGATTTAGATCGCTTTAATTACCGTCCCATAATTTAGACAAAGAAATGAGTGAGAAGAATAAGTTTTCTTCCACATAAATTTAAGTTCATTTAATGTAATTTTGTTCAATGCATTATTAATATACATGTTTTACCGATTAAGCATTTTTCGTTTCTTTTTATTCAAGTTTGTTCTAATTGCTCAATCAATGCATTTTTTAAAGTAAATTTTTTATTTTTTCGTAAACTTGAATTTTATTTGCTTACTTGCACTGCATTTATTGATGAAAATCATAACATTTTGTGAAATATTAATTTTAGTTTGCATATATCGTGGGTTTTGTTGCTTATTATTACAACAGTCTGTCTATATGGGATGTTGATATTGTTGTTAACAAATGTCCAAAGAATCATGAAAATTTTGAACAGTCGTCTCTAGGATTCGCGAACAATAGTTTGATTCAAGCATCAGAATATCGTTTCAATAAAATCCTTAGCAGTAGGCATTGCTAAATGTGTCTAAAGATGAAATTAACTCTTAACTTTTAACTTTCACAGAGAGTGTTAACAATATTAATTACATTTAAATATTGCGAGTAGGTTTCGTCCCATTTCCCAGGGCTGGGGCAGCTGAGCGGCCCAGCGAAGGATAACACGCAAGAAATTTATATTCGCAGAGACTCTTTTATTTCTTTTATAATTAGTTTATAATCACTAATTCTAATTAAGTCTAACCACGACTCACTTCCTCTCTGATCTCACAACGATTACTTCTTCTCTGATCGAGAGTCTAGCCTCGACTCATTAATCCGACTTCTCTACTCGATAGTCTATCCTCGAGTCTCAAACACGACTAACTTAACTAAACTAAGACCAGCCTATTCTACCCTATTCTATTCTTATGCTATTCCTATCCTATCTTAATCTATTATTTTTCTATTCCTATTCTATCGTAATCTAACACTCCCTTTTCTTCACCAGAGATACAGAATCCGTGAGCCCAAAACGAGGGACGTCTTTGGGTCCTCACAATATGTATATACAAAGTTTACAGTTTGAAGGCTTGAAGACTTCTCCGCTTTGCTACATTTGTGTGGATGCAGCGTTTCAAGAAAACTGCACTTGTGCACTACGCTCTTTTCCCTACAAAAGGCCTTATTTGTGCTTGCATTTTCTAATTACCTCGATATTTAATTTATTCAATTTTATGGCTGTCGAAATAATGCGAAATTAATTTAATCTTTTTCTCATGTTCACTTCTTAACCCGTTCCTTTATCCATTCGTTCGTATCGTTTTTTTTTTTCAATTTTTCTGCTTTGCTTTTCTCTCGGTTCGACTGCATGCAGTTGACATTGAGAATTTCCATTTATCAATCAATTGAAAAAAAAAAAAAAAATTACTTACCGGACCGGAGCTGTCCTTATGTCCAAGGCTACTCTATGCCCTGCCCTATCTATCACGGTCTCGATCGAAGTCTCCCACATAAAATCATAGGCCGACAATATTACAAGCCAGTGAAGAAAAGTTATGATAACACTTTTTAGATAACACTATATTACAAATCTTGTTACTCTACAACTATTTCCATCATAAAGTAGTAAAAATGTACTTTTGTTGCCATACACGCGAAACTTTCTATTGGGTAGGATTTAAAAATACCCATACGTAGCCTAAGTTTGTTGTAATTAATTTTTCGTCAAATTATCACTATAAAGGATTAAAAATTACAATTATTTTCTATATATAGAGATTTTCGTAGGAACGGTTAAATAATGGAGGACTTAAAATAAAGCTCTAAATTTACTATGCTGAAAAACGACTGCTTTTGTCGAGAAATTTATTTATTTTTTTTTCTTATAAACGAGTTTTTCAATTCTATGGGCAGTGATTCAAAAAAAGGAACCTATCCTAATCCATTTTCAATGAGTATTCGTCTTTGGAGAAAAGCAAATCAAAATATTTTTGTAAAATAAATTTCAACTAAAGCCTTATTACTCGATTATACATTTTGTATTGATAATATATTTAGAGGAATTTTTGTAATTATGACCTTTCGAAGGAAATTCATATATCGATATGTCGTCTTTTAAGCTACTACATTATTTAACTAATTTCAAACACAAATATTATATAATAACAATCGTATAAAAAATAAAAAATATATATATATATATATATAGATGTGTGTATATATGCATTTCTGCGCTCTGCAAAGAAAATAAATTACATTGTAAAGAAAAAGAAAAAGAAAACCAATGAATTAATTACAAAGAATACGTAATGGCTCATCAATATTTTATGTCAATCATTCGATGAAGCAAAACTTTATTATTTTAATTGCGATAAATAATTTTTATGTTAATTGCAGTCGAGAAGATTAAACGATTGAAAGTATATTAAGTGCATTAAAGCATTAGTAATATCTCAATACTTTTCATCCATTGCTTTCGTATGAAAATAAACAAAATGGAAGAAGAGCGATTGATTCGCTTTCATCTACAATGAAATGCAAGATAATTAGTAAAAACTCTGAAAGGATGCCGAACGTAATAGTGAACGCACCGTTCAGACTTATGTAATAAGTTTATCATAATCACTTTCAATAAATATAAGACTTATAGAAACAAAACAGACGTCGTATAACCATGAACGGATGATTTGTTTTGATTTTTTAATATTGATCGCACATCCAAGGAGTCATGTGTACGATGCATGCCATCGTCGGGCATGCGTGTCGTTGTGAACTTTCGAAAATCGGCTTACGTTAAATCCTTTTAAGACTAAAGCGATTATGTTTAGTTATGTTGGCCAGCATTTCCCCCCACTATACTGTGAGAGTCTTGAAATTGAATATCTTTGGTACGATAAGTGTTTGTGTGTCATAATTGAAAATGATCTCTGTGAACATAATATCTGATAGTGTTTGGGGTACTCTAAGATTCATCTATGCTATGCTAACATGTATCTACCTCTGCGCAGTAGATGGAAATTGGCTCATGCTCTTCTTACGCCGTAAATTGTCTGTTGTCTTGAAATTGTGTCTGCCTCTACTTCTGCTCAATACACTCAATAAGTTGCGATTAATCGTTAATGTAATTGTTACATTCGTATATAACCTCCATACACAATGTTTTGCGAGTGATTCAAAACTGCAACTGCTTACCGCATGAAATATTTTTTTTTTTTTCCGATTTTAATAAAGTTCTTCGTCTTAAGTTTATGGACTATTTTCGCCGCCATGCATAACTACTACTGCGGATGAGTTAATATTGACGTGAACTTGCCATGTACTTCTTGACCCGTATATATTTCTAGCAGTATTGACTGGACAGCCGGCTGGACAGCCGATTCAGTTCACGCGTGATTTTCAAAATGGGTAATGCTTTCATTCACGGTGAAATGTATGCAATATTTCACAAGCAATAATGGTTATAATCCGAAATCGCATGCCCCAAATGCCATCGGTACTTTAGAGTTAAAGAATGCGAATAAATGGCTCCGTCATTGGGGAAACTAAAGCCTATTTTGGTAATCTTCATTTGTTCGAAAAAAAAAGGAAACGCATCGAAACATGAGACTAACAATGGGCTGATCCTATCACTCATAATGGGTAAAGTCAAATTTCGCCAAAAAAAAAAAAAAAAAATGCGAATTTCATATTTGGTCCCGCGAGTTTTTGATCTACCTATCATGATCGTATTAAACAAACTAATGCGTCTAGACCAAAACCAAACACCAGCACACATATTAAACTGTAAATAAAAGCTGGAAGTGAAAATCCACTCCTAATATTCGATATCTCTTCATATACGTAGTAAGTAAGTATTTTGTTTTGTCAATCATGTTTGATAACTCTGTAGCTCGTTTCATCTCGCTAAAAGTAAAGATTAATCGCGGTCACTCTGCTGCGCATATACTGAAGAGGCTTACCATAAAGAAAATATTTCCATTTAACTAGTTTAAGTTACTATATAATCCAAGAGCTTACAAACGTAGATCAGCGTTCATATATAGCCCCTTAGCAATGCTGTGTGTTGTTAACTACCATTTCAAGTTTCCACTGGAGTGTTTCAAATTTTTGACCATAAATAACGTGTGTCAAATCAATTGATATGCCAGGACTGCATTTACACTGTGCATAGACTGATAATGCAAGATCGAAATGTAACAGAGAAAATATAAAAGATTACAAGATCGTTTAGCCATCAAAAAGTTTCTTGCTCGTTGAATTCCACGTATATTGACAAAATTTCAAGAATATAATTGAGTTCAAAATCGGTGTTTTAAGAGACGTATAAAAGATCGTAACCAATGATGGAGGGAATGATGGATCTCTATGCATAAGCCAGAAGATAAACAGCAGTCGACTATATGGGCGTGTCAAGACGATGAAAACCTAACAAAAACTGTTCGCTGTTAAAGCACTTTGATATAATTGATTTGGACAGTGCGTTGGAAGATATCTAAAACGATTAACTTTTAATGGTAGCCAACCATTCGTTTATCGAAAGTCTGTGGTGAAATAAGGAAAACGAACAAACGCTGTCGGATCATTCTCCATCAGGACGTTGCGAGCTCTGACTCATATCTGCTAACAACCGAACAACAAATCGAATTAATAGTTTATACGCCTTGGCCACTGACTTCTTCTTCTTGTTGTAGCCCAAGGTCAAGTATAAATAGCGCGGACAATGGTTTTCATTGGCGGACGAAGTGACAGGTGTCTTGAGCAGGATTGTGAAAAAATGCTTCGAACATATGCAAAACCGTATAGATCGTCTTCATACAAAATGTGTACCTTGTTGTCATATAAACGCGTGCTTTTCATTTGGACATTTATACGAGCAGAGTTTCAAGGAATCGACCTATGTAATTCAACTCAGCTAATTTACACTTTGGCATAAAATACTAGAAATTACATCAGCTTGCCATAAAATAAACTGATTGGGTTCTGTAAGAATGTTTTCTGTCGGATCGAATCTAAAATAAGGAAAAGATTGATTTTATATCACTTAAACCTGCCGCTAACAAAATATTATCTTTCATCGATTGTTTGCGAGAAATAGAAAGCGCTGTGTGCTATGTGAGTAAAGCTGCCTGCGCCCAAAAATTCACCATTCGACCTGCAACAGTGTAGCCTTGAGAACTTTTGCAATGTGTGTGGCCGAGCGTTTATCGGTACTTATTAGATTGTTACAAAAAATTCTCCTGAAACGATTTAGAAAATTATTCGGACCCGTTTAATAAATAGTGTCTTGCATAAATGCGCACAAATCCATTTATATAATATACGTTTGCCACAAGTTGCGTAGGGTATATAAAAATGTAATGAATGCGAAAATGATGCGATTCATCTACACATGCGTACATGATTGGCATTAGATGTATGTAATAGAAGACACTCTATAATATAATAATAGAAAATTTAAATCCATATTTTTCAATATATAAAAGATATATTACAATAGTGTAGTTATATAAGAATTGCATTCTGATCGATACGCTGATGTAAATGCGTAAATATTGTAAAATAAATCTTTGTGACTTTAATGTTTTTTAAGCGACGGGTATGTGCGAGAATTGCTTTAAAGCCTTCTTACGTACTTTTAGAATATTTGTCGTCGATTAAATCTTAATAGGCAATGAATTTTTAATTTTCTTTAAAAATCCATAAATACTTGCAATTTATTTAAAACATCCGTTATTTTAGAATATCATCATAATCATCATCATAATCATCATCATTATCATCATCATCATCATCATCATCATCATCATTTTTATAGATCATAAATGTCATATAATCAAGTTGGCTGCTAAGTTAGATAATCATAACGTTGTGTGCTGACATTCAAGTGGGGAGTGGGGGAAAAAAAAAACCAAATATATATTTTGCTGTTGTTTTTATTTTTCCACTAATTTTTTTTTTTTTTTTTTTTTTTTTTCTTACAATATGAAAATGCTAATAAGTATTATTACTATTTTATAACATTATTACATAAGAACATGAACGATTATACAAGCAGAAGACAAAGCGAGAAGATGTTAGTGATGTAGATGACGGTGACGACAATCTGTTTTTGTGTTTTTTTTTTGTTTTTTTTTTTTTTTTTTTTTATTCTATTTTCATATAAGAAAACAGCAAGCGCACCGACATATAAACAATTATCATCGTCATAGCATTTGGAGATAACGTGTCGTGATTTAATTATGCAAAGACATTGAACCATAATGAACTTTCGATTTGATTGCAATAATAGATAAATATTGTCGTTGCTGCGGTTGTGTTTAAAACGTGCATCCATTACATAAAACTTTAAATAATTATTTGCAGCCAGACAACAGCTCAAAACAACGCGGGTAGACAACGCACGACCACGTTTCTATTTCTGAACAAATGAAGAAGATGTAAACTTTTTAAATATTAGCGAATAATGGTATTTATTAAGCGCATGCAGCCAACCTAATTTACTGACTGACTGACTGACTAACTGACTAACTGACTAACTGACTGCGATTTTTTATTAATGAATAATGAACCAAATGAGTCATATTACGAAGCTATAAACGTTTGGTTGTTGACTTCACACACAAACAGATTAATGTAAGTGTGTTTCAATGTGTTCTCATTTACCAAATGATTTATAATAATCATATAGTTTATATGTGTATGTGTATGAGTGTGTATTCGTTTCTTATTTTTGTTTTTTTTTTTTTTTTTAATTAAAGAGTATATGAACATTGATAGATTTGATGATTGGTTGAGATAAATTTATTTAACCACCAATTACTTAATAAACTTAAATTAGATTTTTTTTAATTTATTTTAAAAAAAAATAAAAAATTAAAAAATTTAACTAGAACTTGTTCGTCAATTCGTTGCTCTATTTTAAACTCATACTCATTGTCGTCTGTTTTGATCATTTAAGGGTTCGTCCTCTTCTTAGTTTTTGTTAGATAAGAGCATTGTCTGAATATATGGTAGAAGGCCTTCCCGACCAATTGTTATAAGGGCTTATTCCAATCCTCATCATTGCAAATGATGCCAAATAATACTAGCCTTTCGATTATCTCGATCTGCATTTCATGCTAATTGTAAGAATTCAATCGTTGCTACCGAATAAACGGGAGCACTAGAACTTGATCGTCAATTCGTCAATAAACTATGATTACAGTTTTAGGTTTACGAAATATTCGATGCGTGTATAAGTTTCAAAATTTTCTCATTTGATTTGCATACGCACTGGGACTATAATTTAAATATGTCGTTACTAACAAATCGACATAAAACAAATGAAAAAAAAAAAAATGCTTGTGAAGGATTAAGAAAAAGTCGATAAGTAAGCGAATTTTTAAAAAAATATGAAACTAATTACGATAGCGATCGATGGTTCGTCTTGTTAACCATATAGAACCGTGTATTGGTACAAGGAGGATTGATTGCATGCTAGACATACTGGTGCCTGATAATGCTTCAACCATATAGCAATAAGTTGAATGGAAATATTGTTTCATTAGCTTGCGGCCGGCATTAATGTTGAGACACTTTTTTTTTTCATTCGTTAATAAATTGAATTTATTAAGCGATTTATATATTATGCCTTTGACTTGCACCTGATAATCAAGAATCGACACCAGTTGATTTTCTCTCCAATTATGGCTTATCGTTATTATTCTTATTGCAATAAATCATCGTTGGCGAAAGCAGAAATAGATAGAGAGAATTTTCAACTCTATTATAATGAAGCAAATCAAGTTAAATGATTAGTGCAACGCAAAAGACTTTCGATTTAATTTCGCTTCTTTTTTTTTTTTTTCTATCTCTCTGCACAAGCTCGATTACGTGTTAATGTGTCCTTGTTAGACATTACTGCTTATTAAATTCATTTAGACAATGCCCAGAATACCAAGAAATGTGGCAGCATTACCTTACTCTTGTCCTTGCCTTGTTGTCGAATATTGTGAATATTTCATGATGAAGTCTCGTCTTGCTAATGCTTGCGTAACAATGGTGTAAAAAGTAAATTGCGTTTATAGAAATAAGTTTGACATCGTCTGTTACGAACGCGGTTACTCCATCAATGAGCGCAGAAAAATTCCTCTAGTTAGCACAACAACAAATTTTCTTATCATTTCGAAATGAAGCGTACAAGAAAAAATACAAGCATTATTTTTTTTTTTTTTTTTGTAAAACAAAGATCTGGATGGATTTCATCTGTGGTGCATATAAATCTGGATATTACCTTTTCTCACTGAACAGTAGCGCAACATCGAAGAAAGCAATGTATCTCTCTTGGTACTAAGGATTTCTGTGCCTATAAAGCATAATATTTAAAATGATATTGAACAAAGAGAGAGCACCTTTCGTAAAGGAATGGAAGAGATCTTACGAAGTTAGTACGTGATTCGATAAGGGGAATTAAAATATCTCAATCCTTCACACCATTTCCTGCCCTGCTCTCGTCTTCATCAAAGTTCCTGAAGATTTCTCGGCCCGAGCAAAATTGTTTCATATTCATATATATATTTAATAAAATCGTACCTCATTCAATAGTGGAGAAGGAGATATCATCGCCTCTATCCTTCCGCCTTCCGTTCACGCTTCTTTTTTTTTTTTTTTTTGGTTTAAATAAGTCCAGCGCGATCAAACGAACACTAACTATTTTAAGAGGAGTTATCGTGAACTTTAACCATGCGGCATCTGTCTCTCTCGCTCTCTCTCTCTCTCTCTCTCTCTCTCTCTCTCGTTAACCTTTCACCTTAAACTCTTCGCAAGAGTTAAGTTAACGAATAGCAATGTGTGTAATAAAAAAGAGTTTAAAGATTTAAAGTAACAAATGTATCAATCAGTAAAGTAAATGAATGCACTTCTCTTCCAAAAGTAAATAAATCTACGTTAATTATCAATTAACCTTTTCTCAAATATATGAATAATTATATAATATAAATCATACTCAAACATGACCTTCAAATTTTATTTTAAATGTATCTAAAAAAAAAAAAAAAAAGAGAAGAACAAATGATTTGAAATGTTTACGAAACTTAAGAAGTAAATTTATCTAAGAAAATATATGATTAACAGACTCCCTCTTTATAAGTTTTAACCCAGGTTTATGGGTAGTTATGCGAAGAAAAAAATTAAAAAAACAAAAAAAAAAATTAAAAAAACAAAAAAAAAATAAAAAAAAATTGAAAAAAAAGAGTATAGTAAACATACAAAGAATGTACTATAAATTGTATGCAATTGTTATGTTGTCTATTGCTAAACACATACCATCACATGCCAGATGCTAACCCGTCAACCGCACTTATTACATGAATTTGCTACAAAGCTTCTACATTTATAGGTATAAGCATGCAATAATGCTGTCAAGGTTTTACAATTGCCATCACTCTCAGAAATCTAATTGTTTATAATTCGTTGGAAATTATTGTATTGTACAAAGGCAAAAAGAAGATAAAACTTTAAAATGACTAAGAAATACAGCATACATAATAGATTATATAGAAAACAAACAAACTTCATAATTTTCCCTTAGTTGACTTTAACAACAACACCAACAAAATTATGTGACAAAAGACAACTAAGATCCGAAACTCATCTTTTGCTTAAGTCGATTGTTTGATTAATGACACATGATAATTATACACAAACATATGCATATGTGCATATGATGCATGCATATAGATATATATATATATATATATATTCATATTTATATGCATATAGAATACATCTACATATCTGTATTATATTCAAATTGTTGCTAACAATAAATTTAAAATTTTCTATGAAATTATGTCAAGTTTTATGATCTCCGATCCGAGTTATCTGTAGGTGCTAATGTTAATGCCATTTTAACGCTACACTTTTCTGTTATTATCATGCAAATTGTGCATTCGATTTACGCTTCGAGTGTCATTTAATCATTATTTGTGCTTTAAATTTCATATAATTTATGTAACTGTACACCGTGTGAACATCTACAATTGAACCGCATTTTTCTTTGACTAGCAAATGATTAATGTTTATTATTCTATATGTTAATGTAACTGTTTGTTCTCCTTCTCTCTCTCTCTCTCTCTCTCTCTTTCTCTTTTACTTTTTAAATGTGCGTAAGGGAGAAAGTCTTTTATTGGAAGAAACATTCTTACGAGATGAATAGTCGCATTAGAGCATATATTCACTTTGTGTTGTGAAAAGTCAAAAGTTCCCTTCGCACATTAAAGTCCTTATGGCGATCTGAATTTGTTGTTAATCAAAAAGTAGTGACGCAACGAACACTCATAATAATAATAAAATATTCTGTAATACAGACGTAAGCGAGCGCAATTTGTTTTTAGTAAGAAACTCGAATTTTTTCTTAAAAAATTGATCCATTAATTTCAGGTCTGCCAACATTATGTAAGCTTACCAACTGTCTTACATTCTAAATATATCTTAACAGAGTTACCATCAATGTTGAAAGTATTATTACTCCCCACATCCTGTTAGACATTCATCACATTTAATTTTAATATGAGTCTGGTCAATTTTCACATGAGTCTGATTTAAAACGTAGCAACTTTAACTAACTGAAGACGGTCAACGTTGATTATTTTGACGAGAACTGCTCAACACGTCTCATTGCAGTTTGTTGTCACTATACAATATCGCAATTGTATACACGTAATTTCCAACCGCAGTTAAGAGTCAATACGGTTCGCTTTGGAGATCTTAGATGTCCGCTGTGCCCGCTATACACCTTACTATTCGCTCTAAGTTTTCAATTGTAGGAACAGAATAGGTATCCGTGAGGAAGGCCTTAAGATTTGCTTTCTATAACCTGACAACAGATTTTTCTGTTGGACGCCTAAGAGGAGCGTCGGAAGAAGTCCCGTTTTTATTTTATGAAAAGGGTGAGATGCGTTTTATCCCATATAATTCTTTGCTATGGGGACCGACAACCCGCCACTGCTAGTGTAAGAACGTAATATTTAAACGTAATACTTACAGTGTGTTAACAGTTGCACAACTAGCCAATAGTGTTATGTAAGTGCGTTTTACTCCGTAGTGAAGAAAGACATCCTTTATATACCCGTTAACCGAAAGATGACGGGTATATTAATCTTGTTGTTTGTTGACGTTTGCAACGTCCAAAAACAAGCTTCAAAGATCCTACAAAATATATACAAGAATATGTACATATATATATATATATATATATAATATATAATCTTGATTAGCATCAAATTCTCAATCTATTTAAGCATGTACGTCTGTCCATCTGGGCAATGTCGTTTGTAAACATTGTCCTGGCCGCAAAGATTAAGCTATCGGTTCAGGTTTAGCACAAACATTGAAAGTTCTTGCATGAACGTTGACGATGAAATTGACAGCGCCACATAAACTGGGAAAATCTCTGTCTTCCTAAAGCTATATAAAAAATTCGTTATTTGCGAATTTGTAATAAGCAACAACAGGTAAACTTGACCGGATATTCTATGGTCGACACTGTAGTACCTGAAAAAATATAGGACAAATTGACCCAAAATTTAATTTTTTGTTTTCAACGCCTTTAAAACGCACACAAACAAGCCTCAAAAATCCCATCAAATATATAAAAACTCAATTAGTTTCAAATTCGGAATCGATTTAAGCATGTCGTTCTGTTTATCTGTCTATTCGTGTGTCTACCAAGTTTTGTAGTAGCTGTGGTAACCAGTTCTCTCTTTCGCCTACAAATTTACAAAAGAAAGTAAAAATGCAGTAAACACCGCCCACACGCTGGTGCAACAAAAACTATGAGAATCTTTGCTTTCCGTGTTTTTTGCTTGTTATCCACATAGTTCGACACATACACCATATATATGACCATTGTTATTCTGGAAATAGAGAGAAATCACTCGCACTCCTCTAATATTGTCAAATATGAAAATGCAGTTCTTTTCCTTTTTTTTGCGATCACAGAGATGACTACAATAGATCCGATCATGTCCGAATATAAATTTCTTACTTGTTTGACGAGTTAGTAAAGAGCAGCAAACATAAGTTCACGACAAAATTTAAACAGGCCCTCCCTTTTTCGATTTTTGCTTATTCATTATTAGCATTTTCTTCTTTAGTTTTTTTTTTTTCCCCCCTTTTCTTGGAAAAACAAAACAATGCCTAATAAGCTACTGTCGACAATTTATGTTCAAAGACGAATTAAAAATTGACTCCTCCATTGTTCTTGGAATTTTCAAAATGGGGAGTGTCGAAGGCGAGCCTAGTATCATGTCGCCAATATGCGCTTACTAGGCGGTGAAGCGTGTGAAGAGAACAAGAACATTTAATTGCTAAATGTATGATTTTGCATCTTCGTTTCTTTATTATGTAAGAAATCACTTTAGGCAAGATCGTAAAAATTCCAAAACCTATAATAAAATAAACTATCTACCAGTCTTTGCAAGGAATTATTTATTTTTACGTAAACTCTTTTTATGTAAACTCATAAAAAATGAATGCGTCCGCAACAAGGCATACAATTATTACGGAGTAAACATTTCAAATTATTTTAAGCACTAGCTTAACATATTAATTCATATAAAAAGTAATGAAAAAGCCAACTAAGCGTTGGCTTGAGTTATGTTCATCCAACAATTTGGCTCAGTTAGCAGTCAATGAAAAAAATTTTGAAATCGATAATAATAAAAGCGATATAGATAGAAGGAAAAAGGAATTATAAAATATTTTTACTTCTACCATAGAATAGTTGGAATAACTTGGATTTTTTCATGGGATTTGTCATCGTATATACGAAGGAGCGCATGTTATAATAAGAATCATATATGTCATCCTTGCCGTTACTTTGTTTGTACTTGCATGTACGCATCATCAAATATCCATAAATTAGAAATTGGACCGATTAAAGTAATCCACGCGGGTGCCCATTGGCGAAATCATCAAAATGAAAGGAACCGAGACACTAGTAAAGCTTGTTAAATTCACCCGCAAATTGTTAAGAAGATCCGAGAATATCTAAAGCGTAGTAAGCCTACTATTCCCAAGGCAGTATTAGTATTGTCGTTGCAGACAATATGGCATGTAACAGGTATTATCGGAGTTTGATGTTTTTAGACATATACGAATGTTATAGCTTTCTTTGCCATCCAGATTTAAATAATTAAACCATAAAACCAACAATCTTAGGTCCTATGGAATAATTTTATTTTAATGCGGCTACAAATATGATACATGCCTTTGTCGTCTCTAGAGCTGAACGGGATAATGTAAGCAATCATCACATGGCCAAGAATCAACTTATTGTTCTCCAAAGAAAATTAATTTTAACGAGAAGGTTAATATTTTTTCCGACTCTAATCTCCCGAATCGACCAATAACCTATTTCTATGCGATTACGGTGTGTTAGTAGACCGGTCTGGGCCAATTTTGCAAACGAAGATGCCTACGATCCCGACTAATATCCGGGGTAAGAGTTTTTCAGAACTAATGTTACTTCGCGATTTCTGTTTAAAGATGAAAACAACAAAAAATGGTCGGCTTTTTCCGTAATAGTTTTAGTTTCTTTTCAATTGTGGGCGTATCTGTGTGGGCGAATGACACTCATTTTTGACCGTAAAAAATACTCGTGACAAATCGTGTTGGCTGCCTATTATAGCTTCTCTCAAAATGTTTCACTTTGGCAAAAATAGCTAAGTGTCATTGTTAGAATGTAGAAAGTACAACAACACCTCTACTTGCAAATATTTTGATAAAGTAATACAAAGTATCAGTGCGCACAACAGCAATAGCGGTTAACTGACGCAAAGTTATCCTGTTGCAGGACAACGCTCGCCGACAAGCTACAAGAGTTGTCAAGGACACACTGTTGCAGGGCAAATGGGCAGTTGTGCCACACCCAGCTTGCTCACCAAACATGGCCCCTCCCGATCACGCTTGTTGAGGCAGTGTGAAAAGGGGTCGCTGCCAAACCAATAGCATTGTTTCGACACGGTATCGCCGTCTTGCCCGAAAGATTGTAAAAAGTTGTAGACAACGATGAAAAATATCTTGATTAATATATATATATTGTGCCAATTTTTCTCGATAAGCGCCTTGTTCAAGAGAAATATGATCAAGATACATGCAAGCACCTAATACTTAAAAAGTCTTTTCCTTTTCCTATAAATAAATGTGTTTTTGACACACCATTGCCGTCATAAGCTTTGTTTTTTTTTTTTTAACTTGAAAGTGGAAATGAGTCAATTAGTCGCACTCGACCGTTCTAAGGCACTCGTTTGAGTAACATTGCACACACGTTACCAGTCACAAGGCATTTTTTTGTTTTTTTTTTTTTTTTTTGTGAATTTCGTAACTAAGACATAATGTTTTATAACAGAAGTTATATCGAGAGTTGTATTGTGGCTATTGGTCATAGCAAGAGAAAAATACATTAGATTACTAGTGTTAAGCCTATAAAAAAAAAAAACAAAAAAATCCTATTCATTCTTGAATAGAACTTCCCGAGAAGCTTGAGAGTTTATAAGTAAATAAAATAAGCGATTAAATGCCGCAGTTAAAAATGCAAAACGAATTAAACGGTAATTTAATAAATTCGTTTAACTAAGCACAATTTAAGTAGATAAAGCGTTGACTTGCATCGCATACAAATATTTATTTATGCATGTGTGTATATGATTGGTCAGTTAGAAAAATTCTTGTCTTTGTGGATAATTAATTAATGATTTGATTAAAAGAAAAATGGAAAAAACAAATGATGAGGATGAGGATGAGGAGGATGAGGATGAGGAGGATGAGGAGGAGGAGGAGGGGGAGGAGATAAACATTAAAGATTTCGATTTAATGGTAGCGATAAATAAATAAATAAATAAGAAAGAGAACAATTTTAAAATATTTCAACACATGACACCGAACTGAATAATAAATAATGAATTCGAATGCAATCGAATAAAATCAAATGAAAAACAAAGCAAAAGCTCATGTATATGATGCTGATGGTAATGGCGATGCATAAGGAAATCTCGAGCAAACAATGCCCAGATCTATGTTAGACAACTTGATCGTGTCATTTGAAGATAAATGCATAAATATTGCTTAGCGTAGAGGACTGATCTCGTTATACATGCTGTTTATATACAAAATGTTCTTTTGTTAAATGAAAGAATTCCTATATCCATCGATTTATAATCAGATCACCGCCGTTTATATAATCAATAATCATTAATCTGATTTACTGGCATTAAACACACACATGAGATGCTTGTTGTTATAAATAGATATATCAATGTTAATAAATGCGATATCTTTTACTTACGTACACGATGTTGATCTTATTGTTGTTGTTGCTGTTGTTGCTGTTATTATTATTATTATTGTCGTTGTTAAAACATTTCTATGAACTGTTTGTATTAAGTAAAGGCTGCAAAAAATAAATGAATAAAAAAAATAAAAATAAAAAAAAAAAAAATAAAAAAAAAACGAGAAAAAATTGCTAACTGCTAGTTATTGATAAATTATTGGCATTTGAGATATAAATGGCAAATCTATATATGTACGGTATGTATATATACATATGCGTGCGCGTATTAAGTTAACAGGAAAATTTATATATATATATATATATATATAACGTTATAATAATAGGCAAAAAATACCAGAAATTGAAAATCACTAAAACTAGTTTAAAGTTCGCGTTTAAGTGCTAAACAATATATTATATGAGCGTAAGTGTTTGAGTATTTCGATGCATTCGATGTATGCATGCATGCATGCGGTTTTATAGATTTAAAACGAGAGCCGTCTGTTGAGCTCAGTACGAAATTAGTCATGTTTACAACAATAATGCTAGCATTGCAGTAAGCGCATACAACACACAGCCAGTGCGAAGCAAATGCGAAGCCTATGACTAGGGTCAAGTTTAGCATAACAAGTTTCTTATTGCAGCACGATTGTGGTTAAATTAAATTTTTAATTTTATTTATCATATACTTTATATATGCCACCTTTAAAAACCCTACCATTGTATCCATTGTCTTTAACACCTTTAACCGTCTAACAAGCATAAACATTTGCACTTGCCAGCGCAATCATTGGCTCGGCCGCCGCCTAGTCTGTATTAACAACGCACATATAACGTAGAGATGTTTTTAAATCAGCATCTGTTATGGCAGTGGCTATGTTGTAATATGAATCCTCTTCGTTAGTTGCGAGTACGTTAAAGTCAATGTCATTTATTATTATTATAGCTGACATTAACCTTTCCCATTATATGCAGGCATCTGTTTTTTTAAGAATAACACAACAGCGATGAGCTGGCTTTACATATGGTCTTCAATGTAAATTTATTGTTATCGTTGCTGTTGTTTTTACTTGAAAAAAAATAAGAAAAACATAGTTATTTTTTGTCATGAACTTTTTATTAAAACAAACTGCGCCCACTTGTGTTTACGTCAGCATCAGCATCACCATCAGCACAAGCACCAGCATCAGCAATGTTAGCATCTGCTTACAATTTTTGATAGGAATTTTCTAATATATATTCTTAATCAAATTAAGCGATAAAATCAATTTTCGGTTTGAGCCGAACTTTTACTTACGTTTCGTAAAAGTAATTCACATCTAAGTAATATCGAAGGTTTTTCTAAATTTTTCTATTTGTTTTTTTTTTTTTTTTTTTAATATTCCGTAAGAGAGAATAAATTCGATCCCGAAAAATCTTAATAGTTTTTAGATTATATTATGATATACTCACTCGTGTAGCCATCTATTATGGTAACAGGGCGGTGCACTCGTCACGCTCGAGTTTCTCCGATTGCCAGAGTACTTGTCAAGCCAAGCCAATTCGACTTAATGATAAATGATTCGTAAATAAAGGTGAAGTTATTTGCGAGCGTACCATCGCCAAATTGTCGGACGGTTGGGAAAAACGTATAACTAGCGATGATATTTCGAGTAAAATATTGTCTATTATTTGCGTACAATCATCATTTTTTCTATACGAAAATTCCGGTTTCATATTTACATACCTAGGAAAAAATTCATTTTTGAGTTTAGATGGACAAACGACTTCAAGCACATTTTTACTTAACTATTAAAAGTGTAACATTCGATCAATTATTTGTAATCAATATTTCACACATATCTACATACAAACTAAAAACCAATTTCGTGAGAAAGTTAGTTCAACTTATTTAAGTGGATTTGTAAATAAAATATTGTCTAATAAAATAGGTGTATATATATATATAGGTGTATATATATATATATATATATATATATACAATTGCCTAATAGCTATAATTTGAAAAGAGTAACTTCGTAGCCTTTGCCTCGGAACTCAACGCTCAGCTCACCTGAGTGTTAGTAACAGCCCAACTGATAATATTGCTGCAAGGTGTAAGCTAATAAGAATCATATTAGATCACGTATAACTGTTTCTCGACATTTATTATCATTTCTCTTCATAAATGCAATTTTCGAAATGTAGCCCCTATCAGACTTTGACGAGCAGATTAAAAGTGAACAAGGATAGCTGATAGATTTTTCCTACAATTATTCATTAGAAACACGATTCGAACTTGCTCAGGCGTGGCTTAAAGAGTTTGTAAGCATCTAGGTCCCAACTTCAGAGTATAATGTTACTTGTCATGCAATTAATGCTGGATCGTGTTCTAAATTAAAAAAAAAAAAATTGTACGACGTTTTCAATGATTACAAGAACAGAAAAACCATCCCTACCTGCATTTGGCTGGCATTGCTTGCTTGTCTCACTCACAAACAGCATTTTTGATAGACACTTGTAGCGTTTTTTGAAAAGCCCGTCACCTTTTCGCCCGATATATACTCGAGCGACAATTCCAGGCGAGCGAATAAAGTCGTCCCTTACTGCTTTACAAGCAGTAAGCAACCAACTTTTTTACTAAAATAGAACGAACATCAGGAACGATGTAATTATACGGCTTAAGTCATTGTTTGAAGGATAGTGATTTTCCCCACGTGAGCAGGCGGGCAGTGGAATTAGTTCACAAACGGGCCATCTGCGAACGTAGTTGTTTATAGAATGAATCGCCGCTGCAGTAGCTCATGATAATCTTGGCAGATCGGTCGGTCGGCATAAATCCTATATTGTAGGTCAATTTGCAAAAGATGCGAGGGTATCACTTTGCCCGGCTATTTAGTGAGCATTTTTGGACGACGGATTGCTATTTGATGGCAGAGTTTCCTTGCTAACCATAATAACGCATAGTTCATATATTCACGGAAAAATATATGCAGAGCTACGTTATTAGTTGCTATTTTTATGAAAAATGCGCCTTTCAAGGCGTATTCAAAGGTAGGCATTTTCACTTCAGCTAAAAATGCATTTTTCAAATAATTAAAGAAGTGTTACAATGTGACAATATATAGAGGCGATCGAGACAAACCGGGATAACGTCCATCCGAATGAGCATCCGAATGGGTAAGAATCGCAAAATCCAGCATGATTTACTTTGTTCATAGCTACAATAAAGGCTAAGGCGGTAGGTAATAGTTATCGATTCGCCACACGCCCGCTAAAAGATGACCACGACATTCCTATCTCTTTCTCCTTCCTCTTTTCATTCTCACCGTCACCTTGTTGAAGGAACGATTAGAAAAAATTTTAAATCCAACTGATACTATTTCACTAAATACAATATTCTCCAAGAGTATATTTGGAAATTCCCATGGACTTGTTTCCGTTGTTCATATACCTGTAGTGAATAGTAAACTGTACGTATTCATCCCAAAAGATAGGGTGCACCGATGCAAGTATATATACATAACATTTGTTATTTTAATAGTTTTTGTTAAAACTTGAACTTTAACGAAAATATATGTAAATGAAAAAAAAAACAAAAAACAAAAAAAAAATATTATAATTAAAGATTAAAATTTTCCCACTGTTTAAGTGATTCATGCTTAAATATATATTTCTACAATACTTTGCGGCACGTTATTAAACAAAAATTGTGAAAATGTGATATTTAACTAAAGAGGAGTGCATTGTTATTTAGAAGACCTTAAGAATCCGTTAAAGACATAAATCATAATTTGATATTTATTTGAAGTATTGGGTGGGTCTAATGTGTAACTGTTTTCTCGCACGCAACAATGCTCATAAATCTTTTTTTTTTGATTTAAATAAATAAAATTTTAAATTTTGCAAAGATTTGATTGAAGGAATTTTTTATTTTTTTTTAAGTCGATTACCGCAATCAAGAATTGTTCAATTCTCCCTCATCTATGGCCAAATAGCATTGTCTTGATGCCTTTTCAAACTGCATCATAGACAATAAATATCGCAAATAAATAAAATTTGATTACACCAAAAAGCATCATTGTAGTGGTAAAGGGATCGGATGCATGCAATTACGTGTTTTGCTTACTTATTCTGATTTGATATGTGAATTAATACAAATCACAAGTCAACAATTCTCCGGTCTGACGCATATATGACATGATTCTTGACAGACCTTGAATTCTTCAATTCTGGATAGTATTAACATTCAAACGGAAGGTGTCACAATTTCAATAAAGTCCGACCATTAGCTTACAAGTTACACTTAAAAATCGAAATTTCGTTTGTTATGTAAACGCGGCGTTTAAACGTGAGAAAAAACACTGCTCACCATCAGCATTGCTTTAACAGATGTTATGGTGATACTTGCCTAAGGACATCGATAATGCTGATCGCTCTGGTCGCCCGAATTCATTGGTTGTTCCAGAAAACATAAAAAAATGCACAACATTTTTTCGAAAGGCCGAAAAGTGAAGTTGTGCAGAATAGCTGACAGCCCCCAGAAGGCAGTGCATTTAGTCGCTTGCATGAACGTTTGCCCATGAGAAAGCCCTGCGCGAAGTGGGAGCCACTCTTCCCGACTTTCTACAACAATGTGTTGACGATTCAGAACCCTGAGCTGCGTAGCATATATGTGATAAGCGATGAAACATGGATTCATTACTACACCCCAGAATTAAATCGGCAATGAGCCGAGTGGAGAGCAACCGGCGAAGCGATCAAAAATCAGATATGACTGTCAACAGTGCTGCCTTATACGTGTCAGAAAACAGATCTATTGGGTGATGCAATTTGTGAGCACATGTGAAATCAATTTTCTATATAACCCCCAAAATGTTCTGAAACGTAAGCGTCAAATTCAGTCTATATGGTGGATGCAATGCAGCTTCAATTGTTCCCATGAACAAGGGGATACAACTAAATTTCCGTACTCTATAATATTGGGTGGGCGCGGCTGATTTTTTATGTGGTCCACGTGGTTTACTTTATAAGTAACAAATACAAGGCTAAAGGTCTCCACAGTTTTTGTTACAGTATTAGGTAGGCGTGGTTCGCCCATAAAATATACGCTACATTTTTTATAAATTTTTCTGCTGTGGTTTGCGAATAATAAGCGGAAAAACAGTTTTTTATTCCTTTTGAGAAGCAGAGGTGTTTTCAGTTTATATGGTACTGTAGGCGTGTCTTTGGACCGATTTGACCCATTTGCAATAGCAACCTGCATGGAGGGACATCCAAATTTGGAGTCCATAGTTTCATTGTTGCGGCTAAGAGAACATTAACCAGAGACATTATACAGATGGATAAATGTTTAAATCGATGCACAATTTCGTGCTTGTGGGATCTCTGAAGTTTTCGTTTCGTTGCTAATTCATCTTTCGGTGATGGGTATAAAAAAATTGAGAAAATTATATGCGACTTTGACTGACTCTCCTTTTTTACAGACACATGTTATGTCAACATTTTATTATATAACTGTTGTATATGTTATAAGCCGGCAATTCTCGCGTATATTACTTAACGTGCCTATGCACACGCACATGCATACTTAAAATGCTTACCGTAACTAATCATATCTTTAACATAACATGCACACAGAAAAAGACTTGCAACAATGTAATGGGAACACTATCGCTTACTCAAATAAATGCAATGGTTTTAGAGCGACTTCTCGACCTCATTTATCTAAATTAAACGCATAACATTAAAAACCTCTCTACATGTGAGAAATTTCCCGATTCGAACTATTTCTGCATTGAAGTCGCGCGATAAAAACCGCTATTGAGTTTCCAAGTAATTGAGATTTTCAAATTTCTTTTTATTTCTTCTGTATTACAAGATAATCTTATAGACAACTCATGCCTATTTTCAAATTGTGATTTTCTGTGGGAATATGCAGACGCAACATAAAACTCGAATCTCTTTCAATTTCTTAATTAATTAAAAACTTAACGGTAGATGACAATGCACTTGTCTTCATTCATAAACTATGATTTCTTAAATGTGTGTACTTGTGCAGTTCGATACCGAACAATGGCATAAATAGCATAACATAAATAAAGTAAGTCAAGTAAGGTTTGTTTAAAAATAAACGAAAAACAATTAAATATTTTTATTAATTATTCCGTTAATGGGAATCTATTCCTCGTCACAACATGGCTTAAAATATTCAAAGAAGAGCATAAATTGATCGGTTTTTGAGTGAAAATCTTTTATTTCGCTGAAATCCTCGTTCCAATCGAATAATTTTTGTTGATCTTGCTTTTGCGTTTTGCTCAATTCGTTCGCATAAAGTTCGATTGAATTTGAAACGTTTTCATAAAATTCCATATAACGTCCACGAATTTTATCCATAAATTCACGAATTTTATATTTCTCAATCAAATTTTCCGCTTCGTCAGAATGAATGATTTTAACGCTAACTTCCCTATCAGCACTCAGTATATCTTCCGTCAATCTATACATATTTAATAAAGTTTGCTCACTTTCGGAACTCTTTATATTTGCCAAATCTTTAGCGAACTTCTCGTGGCGTCTATTGGGAAGCTCCCTATCGGGGAAATCATTGTTTCGCTTTATCTCTTCTTGAATTTTCATAGTGAAGTCCAAGAACTCTTCACTGCTCTTCAATGTAAAATCGATGAAATTGTTTAAAACTTGCTTATACAACTTGTTATGTTCATTTAATTGTTCGTCGTCCGCCGATGTGAAATCAACACTCTTCGGTACTGGCGTTGTTAAGCAGGGCTGAAAGTTTTTCACATTTACGCAATATATATTTAATATTTAATTTTTTTTTTTTTTTTTAATGAATTTATAAAAATATTTACCTGAACGACTAGAATTATTCCTAAATAAATAATAAAATTATTCTTCATTTTTTTTTTTTAAATCACGTTTTCGGTATAGTATAGTATAGTGTAACTGAGCGATGAGATGCTCAGATGATTTCTATTTAAATATACCCTAAACTTTTTGCTATATGCTCTACAAAATAAAAAGAAGATAAGGAGAATAGATTTTATTGAGAAAGTTCAAGAATTCATTTTCAACCATATAGAGAACGGTTTGTTATATGTATTGAGCAATCACGACTTTGCTTCGGCATTCAAATTGCGGCGCATCGTCTACCACTTTCAATCTTTATACGTACACTGGGATAATATCTTTGACGGAGAGACAAAGACAAAAGGGTGAGGAGAAGAGTTTCTACAAAATCAAATTTCCAACCCTTTTAAGTTGGCTTATAAATAATTAATACACATCTGTGGATGTAAAGATAATAATGAATAAAACAACATTTTCCTGATATATTGAATTTCAAGACAAAAACAAAATCGTTCGCCTTTAAAAAAAAATTAGTTTAGATCCTCACAAAAGTTGGCAGCAAGTCTTATGGGCATTTCGATAAGCTAAGCAAGTGCGGTCATCTAGGGCGACATATGTGTGCGCATATATCTTTTTGTGTCCATATGAACGTATATGTATGTCTATGCATGTGCATTACATGAAAAAAGGCATGACGGCCGTACCAACTAATAGATTGTAATAGAACCAAACAGAGTAAAACTTGAATTTTATTTTGATAGATTTTTCCGTATATTTAATAATGTAATACACGCTCATACGGTTCCTATTAAAACAGATTATTATTTAATATGGAAAAGCTCTGCATTTATGTACATTGTACGATTGCGCATATGATGGATCATAAGTATGAATAATATGAGATTCGATGAATTATAAACGGACATATGGACATATATTACTAATTTTTAAACTTGAAGCCCCAGTTCTTGTTCCATAAAACTATTTAACATCATGATGCAGTAAACAAGCAGACGAATAAAGAGACATAGACGTTGCTTTAATATATATATATATACTGTAGGGCAGCCCTCTTGTGGTTTAACGTTTCTATTCAACTTCCTTTGGGATTAAGTTCGCACCAATGAATTGTGATTTTTACGTCAACTTTAACACAGAAATTTATATTTGCAGCATTTTAGTGCCCGTTCTGATCTTGTCCGTAAAAATCTTACAATACAACTCTCTCGCGATTCGACTCACTTTTCGTTTCGCACACATTCTGCTTATATATCCTTTTGATAAGCAAGTAACTCATCGCGACATGTTCATATTTGTGCCTTTTCCCGCCTTCATTCGAAAATATTTCTGTTATCTGTCGGATCATAACATTAATACGAGTGTCTGCCGAAAAATCCTGAGGAATAACAAAAATTGTTCGGAACCCAATCGTTTCATACTTTTTCACTTGGAATAAGTCTAACATAAGATTTTCTGTGGGCATATAGACAGACCGTTTCCTATATAGGTTGGCCGATGAATTGATTCTCCTACGCTGGCATATCGCAACGATCTCTAGTATATGAAATCTGATAAGATTATTTCTAGATCTTGAAAGTGCTTGGCAAATCTTATATACCGCCTGTCATGGCTAAGAAAAATATTTTTTTTTTGCACGAAAACAACCGTCAATTATTTATTATCGAAATTCTTCAAACTCATGCGATATTATTTACTACCATTTAAAATGCGATAGTCGCTATAAGAGGGCGAAGCATGCGATGCAAAACTATTCAAATTCTTGACTACAATTATAAGCGTAGTCGTCGTGCAAAATATTTGGGTAATTCTTGCGTTAATTGTGTGCAGTAGGAGAATATAATAGAAGAGAAGCGAATACATTTTTAAAAGCTATGTTCATCTAAGCTATGTTCCTGTCACAGTTTGTGAATATGATCGCAACCTTCAATTTCAATTTATCTATTTTGTAACTATAAAGCTTCTAAAAGCGAATTCCATAAGTAGTTACATCGTTTCATTTCTTCTTTTTTTTTTTTTGCAAAAACATTCTCTAAAAACTTCAGTTAACTTTAAGATAAGAGTTTAACATTTTCTGCTAATCAATTCGTTCAAGATTGTTAGATAAATATCTATTATATAATTTACTGCCAAGTTTTTTTATTTATTCAACTACTTAAGCATTGGCGAACTATTTTTGCTCACAACATGGCTTACTCCAATCTAACATCATTTCTTCCTCTTGCTTCTGAGTTGCGTGCAATTCGTGCGCATAAACTGCGGCTGCTTTCGAAAGATTTTCGTAACACTGTATACAACATTCACAAATATTAGCCACAAATTCTAGAATTTTATAAAATTCGGTCATATTTTCTCCTTTTAGAGGATCTTTTTTAAAATCGGACATGTCTTCTACTATTCTATATGTATATATATATGCAAATATATGCATCGAGGCTTGTATCATGATACTGTGTTTCATGAGGTCTACTAAAAGGTTCTATATCGGGTCAACTATCATTTTCCTATATCTTTTCTTTAGTTTTGAAGTAATGAAGTGAGAAAACTTCTCGACAATTTCATTTTGAACATCAGATTACTCTGTACAAGCTATTGTGTTCATTTAATTGATCATCGGCCACAATTTTATAAAATTTTATATCTTTACTTATTTAATATTGATGTTTGCAATAATTTTTTTTATAATATTTGACCTTAAACGGTAGGATCATTCCGAAATAATAAATAGCAAAATAATTTTTTCATTTTTTCAATCAACTGAACGATAAGATCTTTAAATAATTTTTATTTTATCATTGTGTAAACACTTATTGTTATACGCCGTTAAGATTAGACAGATAATGGGGGTTATACCTTGCGAGAGAGTTCAAGGATTATTCTATGAATCATATCGGGGAATTTTAATATATATTGTCTGATCATCGGTCGGTTTGTGAGATCATTATATATGTTTGAGATATTTTCATGGAATTTATTGTATTCGTATTAAATGTTTTTTTTTTTTTTTTTTTTTTTTTTTTTTTAATATTTCATAATTTCCATGGTCGACTAACAATTAACATACGAATGTTTATATGTGCGCAAATAGATTCTATTCAATGAATTTTGTTACTTCACAGAACGTGCGTAGCTCGTCCAATATTTATGGAAATTCAGATGGTGGTGCTTGCACGATGTAAGATTCACTTATGTAGGAAATTGCCATTGAGTGTAAATCAAAAAGAGAGTGAAAGGGATGCCTATATTCCCCAAAGCTGAAGCTACGAAAATGATTAAGTTGGTTTGAAATGAAAGCTCAGTGAGCTATCGAACAGTCAGAAAATGATTTGTAAAATTTGGTACAAAAAATTGTTCCTCTTGACGATCGCACACGTTATTCAACTTGGGCAGGAAATTTCTCCCTACTTCGGCGTACTCTTCAGACCTATACACTTCTGATTCCTACTGGTTAAGATCGGTGCAGTCATAATTATCGGCTGAGCAATTCTGCGAATTTAAAGATGTGCGAAAATCCGTTGAGGAATAACGAAGCTTCTATCGTGAAGGCATTTGCCAGCTTCCAGGTAATAAACACAAAACTATAGATAATGATGGTAGATATTTCGATTTATTTATTACATATCGTAAATAATATTAAACTTTATTAAGAAATAAATAAAATTTACATGAACATATATTACATACAAATACACATATCCTAATAATTTTTTGAGTGACACATATATAATGTTTAACCTCTGCTTAGGCGTTGCTTTTTATGCGCTTCTCACTTGTGCTATTTGTTTCTTGCAACTTTTTTTATGCGTGCATGAATGAATACCTACAGAGATGGGAATAGGGAGATAGAATATGCACTTATTACTTGGAAATTTTTTACTCCAAATGGATGCTAAGTTTAGTCAAAATATACTAAATTCATTGACGTGGGAGTTAATTTTTATACACAATATGTACACCAAAGCACCGCACCCAGTAAAATTAGCAAAAGGTAAACTGAAAGCACTTGATATCGATACTTCATCCAGACTAGGATTCATTACACTTCTAATTGACTGCTTCGATATTGCACGCAAGGATCACTCAACGAATAGTTTCGTTCAAAAGGTCCATGTGCCGGCCCAGCAGAAATCAAAAACCGGTTGAAAAATGCATTGTTAACGAGAAGCATAATATTAAAATCAAAGCAATTTTTAGTATTCTCTTGAAAGAAACGTCTTTCTCATGCTAAATGTACCAGCGACTGGATTTTTTGTCAAAATCCGATAATATTTTACACGTTATTGTATGAAATTATGAAAATTGCATTGTGCCCATAAGTAATTGCACAAATTGAAAACTGCATTTACTGCATTTATTCTGATCCTGCATTTCATAAAGTGAATTTTCGCAATCAAATACGGATTTTGTAAGCAAAAGCTTAAGACTAGATTTAGCGCTATTAAGAAATTGCTACAGTTGCAGTTACGTCATCATAAAATTTTTCATAAAAGACATGTTTTTTATTGGGTTAGTAGATGCTTTGAGCCATCCATTATAGGAGAAAAAAACTTGATTTACTAATAGAAAATCATTTCCTCTAAAGTTTGCTCGAACACTTTAAAAGCCTGCTTCAAACAAAGCTTAAGTAGCAGCCTTATGTCTTAACTAGTGATTTCTTACTCCTCTAATATCTTATCGTAGGTCTTTCGAAAGCATTTATATTCATTTAAAATGGTCTCCAAGTAAAAATACATTAATTTCGCTCCATCGATATGGTCATCTGAAGCAATTTAAAGACTTTCAAAACTTCTGGTAAGAAACTAAAAGTTTCCGTTACAAATATGGTGTTGACTATGAATTTAACAATGGGATTGCGCAACTAGCCGTATGGCCTTTGGAGTTTAGATTGACAAAAAAGAAAAAAAGAAACGAAGACAAGTAAAAAAATTCTGTTCGGCCGAGACCAAGTCTTTTATACCCATCGTTTTTGCCCGTCATATAATATTGTGACATTCGTGATGTTTACTTATCGTAGTTATTTTGGGATTAACACATTTTTAGGCCGATAATATATGTTCGGATGAGTAATGTACAGAATAATTTTCAACATTCTGTCTTGTTTATCCTATGAGTAATAAGCAAGAACCAGAAAAAAAATTAATATAGAGCAAAATTTATCATTTATAGCTTTGTATAGGCGTGGCCGTTTTTTTCTACTTTTGAAGACATGCTTCAGGACCGAAAACCGAAATTATTTGTATTTCAAAAAATATTGATAGTCTCAGATTATGTTGTTCTGCGATCGTGTCCTTTGATCATCCCATCATCATTTCTCCACATGTTCAATAACAATCTGCGCACAAGAACTTGCAATCCTTCTGCCAGATTTGAAGTCGATAGCTTCATTTTTGCAACCACGAGAATGCTTACCACGAAGAGAGATAAGCATACATGCTTAAATCGATATACAATTTCATGCTGATCAAGATATTTTTATATATAGTTGATGGGATCTCTGAAGCTGCCTGCCGTGTATTGCAAATATTTTGACAAAATGAATACATCCCTCATGAGTGATCGGTATAATGAAAATGCCTACGATACGTTCCAAATGTTAAGCATCATGATCGCAACAATTTTCATTCAGTCAATTACTTTGTGATGCGTGGAAGATTACAATAATAATTAATAAGTGCCCTTTTTTTTTTTTTTGGACATTCAGAAATCTTTAGTGTTACCCTTAAAAACAGTAGTATATTTTTATTTCAACGCTGTAGCTATGTGCAGTTAGGGTGAAAAAAGTTTAAAACAGCAATAAACAACAATTAAGATTAAACTATGGTTTAGTATTTGCAATTAGGTGTAAGTTTATTTTGATTTAAATGATAACGACGAAACCTTTGCATAAGTTTGGAAGAAAAATTTTCCATTCATTAATATAATGAAGGTCAAACGATTATTCATCGTAAAAAATGCTGAAGAATTGCAAAAATTTTTCGGTCTTTTCTACACATTTCTTTTCTTCGTGAAAGTCTTCATGCCACTTAAGTAATTCTTTCTGCTCTTCCTTTTGAGTTTCATTCAGTTCGCTGATATACTCCTCATAGGCCTCTTCGAATCCCTTATAAAACTCAAAATAAAACGCGTAAAGTTTTTCCAAGAAATCTGTGACGTGATATTTTTCAATGAGTCTTTTAGTCTCTTCATCAGCATTTGGATCCTCTACATGTTTGGCAGAGTAAATAATTTCTCTTTGCAACTTAGCTACTTCCATAAGTTTGTCTTCGGTGGTTTTCGCTTCTTTCAGCTTTTCAAGAGATTTAAGATATTTTTCGTGCTCTCTGTCCATTAACTCTTTATCTTTTAAATCGTTATTTTTCTCTAATTCTTTGAAAGCCTTAGACCTGTATTCGTCACAGATCTCACCGAGGTCCGCATTAAATGCGACGAACTTATCTAAGGTTAACTCGAATAACTTATTGTGCTCGTTCAGTTGCTCTTTGTCGGTACTATCCGTATCTGGGACCGGACTGGCCAAATAATTCTAAAAAATTTTTCATTGTTTAGATTATTTTCCTATAACATCTCTTTACCACTTACCTGAACTGTCAAGATTAAAATCAAACAATTAATAAAATAGACTTTCATTGTTTTGCCTTTGTTTTCTGGACTACTACGCGTTTAAAGTACTGAAGCACAACTGAGTGTTTTTGTGCACAAAACGTTTCCATTTGAATATTTATACCCTGAGCCAGCTGCAGTTTAGTGTATGTTAAGTTTTTGCGATTGTATGGGTAAAACCTAGAAAAACTTAAAGGACATACCAAACTGGCATAATACTGAACGATTCTCGATCATATTGTGCATCAGTTTAACTTTCTCTCCGTCTCTCCGTCTGTCTATTTATTTGCCGGTCTGTTTATTCGTTTGATGTCTGATCGTACGTTTTTGCGTTCAATCAACAAGCCGCCACTTTTGAGTTATTTTCACGAAATTTTACGAACAAATTTAGCGATGATTGAATTTATGTCTTGGGCGCCCTCCCTTCCTGAAAACTATGCCTTTATCCGAAAGTAAATAAAAAAATATAAACCAAGTGATGTAGGATGTTTAAGGATCGTCCTTGCCCAACCATAATATGGTTATTGGTTTTTAAATGTAAAAAAATATAATGATGAGCTGATAAGAATTCATAATAAAGTCCAGAATTACCTGAGTGTGTCTCGCAAAAGGTTTTTAAAGGCCACCACGAGAGCATGTACTGTAAAAATGCTTGCAAAAAGGAACTTTAATCATTCCAAAAATTACTGATGATAGCAATTTTCAATTGTACAGTAATTCATTATAGGGGTTCACTTCGCAACGCAAGTACGACATATAGAGAATTAATAAATTAAGATCACAAATATTGTTTCCATATTCGCTATAGCGCATACATTAGATTGGTGGACAAGTTAAATATTGTAAATATTTCTGAACTTTTTTAACATTTTCAAATTATAATAACAATCACAAGTTTTTGGCTTAGATGTCGGATTAAATAATAAAATTGGCATTCATTAAAAAAAAAGTCCTATAATGTTTAGACTTAGTTTACTTTTTTTAGTGAAGCAAACTCGCAATATTCATTTAGGATTTTTAAATTTTTCTAGTTAGCACCATAAGGTGCTATCGCTTACGCTTCAGAAGATTTTAGAGGTTACGTAGAAAATGGATTCCACATGTGCTAACAAATCACATCACTCAATAACTCTCCCATCTGACGCAGGTATGGCAACACTGTGAACACAAATATATCTGATTTCAGTGTAGTAATGACCTTCAGGCGATCTAAGTACAAATTTCATGATATTTCAACTACTTATTTGCAAGTTACACCTATTTTTAGTGACACTACCTGTTCGGGTCGTTTCGGACAACTTTGGTTGGTTGCTCCGTAGTCGACTGACAGCCGTCTTACGCCTGGAGTGTAGCGGCAAGCCTATGTTTCATTCATTGTCACCCATATCCCATGAGTGCCGAATTCTCACCCACTTCGAATCGAGCGTATAGACGGACAATTTTAATCGACTCGAAATTTGACGCCGATCACGAATTTGTATAATTTATTGGATTTCTCAAGCTTATTTCTGGGCGTTGCAAACGTTTTGACAAAATAAATGTACCCCTCATCCTTCGGCGATGGGTATAAAAAAGCTGCTTATCAAGTAAATGATTTAATCACTCACTAATAGTACGCCTAAAAAAATGATTTCTCTTTTTCATTAATCCTTTTTTTTTTTTTGGTTTTTTTAAACAAATCAGAATTAATTGATCATTTTTAGGAAAGTAAGTTTTATTTATTATAGCTTTCCAAAGGCAGTACGCAAACTGTACCTGATAGCAGTATTTTAATTTTATTATTTCATTTTTTAAAATTTGTTAATGTGAAATAGAACTTAGTGGTTGTTGAGCGTGCGTAAACTGTAGCCAAGTTTAGATTTTAATCGTGTATAACTTTTTATAACTTTTCGAAAAGAATTGCGTATTTCGCTATGTAGATGTGAAAGGTCTTGTAATGTCATATTGATTCGTTGTTTTTCTTCGATTGCTACTATCAGCTTTATCAGCTGACGATGACATCGACATCAAACTGATGATTTAAGCTTTATATTTTTATTTTTATTTTTTTTTTTTTTTTAATGAAAATCATCGTTCAGTGCAGTTTGTTTTGTTTCATCATGCCTGGGTAACAATTGAATGCCGTTTTATTGGGTATCATTAAATTCAAAATAATTTCGTTTAAAGAAAAACTACATATGAGAGCATTGTCTTAAACGAAAGTCTTTTCTATGCATAGAAAGCTTTTTAATGAGCTGGAAACATCTTAACACGTTCATAGACATGAAATGGATTGAATGCTATAACATAAAAATTTCAAAGTTAAATATTTTTCATTTAATTGTAGATAAACATAGAGATTTTAAATTATTGTATTTGCCGAAGTATTGATTAACTGACTCTTTAGGTTTCCTCCACTATCCCTTTCGTGCATGTTTTCGCTTATATAAATGATGCTATAGCATTCCCGTCATACTAAATGAAACATTTGATCTACATTGTCGTGAATGTTATAGCATTCGTTGCATATATGATCTACTAACTAACCTTGGAATTTACCACACCTGTCTGTTCTGTTTTTTGTTAATCACAGCAATTTTCCCTAGCCATGAATGTGTTAAATGATAAGATTTTCTCATGACCGAACTAATTGGCCTGCTATCAACCTATACATTTGATCGAATAGAAAGTCAAGATTTTTTAAATAGAAAATCTCTACAATCTACGGAGCTTAACTTCTGCGACGCATTCAACATCATAAACATTGTGTATCTATTTAAGCAGCTCAACTGTTTTCTTTATCTTTCGCGACTAAGAAAAATAAATAAAAAACAAATAATTTGTTTTTACTTTGAAAGAGATTACAAAGATTTGGGCTAATATCTTATCTAAAGGTACCTCACGTTAAAGGCCAAGAAAAAGGAGTTGTAATAATTGCAGAAGTTCATCTGCCTTTTGCTTTAGAGCAAAAGAAAAAAAAAAAAAGAAAAAAAAACTACAGTGCGAGTAACAAGTCAGTATTTACGGGTTCAAATCTTTCTCTGCGGTAGAGTTTACCAAGGGCGTAACTGTAGTGATGAGTGTTCAGTCAATAAAGGCATAATAGTTACTAATTGAACAACAGACCCGCTAGGCTGCCCCCTCCTTCCTCCCTGTCATTGCCTTTCTTCACATCTTCTTCTTTCTGGCCGTCACCGCGTGACTGATCATTAAAAATATAATTATTCACGTTAACTGATTCGTTGATATTATTTGTTCAAGAAGTGCATCATACGAACTAATTGTTCTTCTTATCACTCAGTGATTTGCGTGAACGAAAAAAAAAATTCCCCAACATCTTATTGCTAGACAATGCTAATGGATTTTTTTTTTTTTTTTTTTTAAGCTTTAACAGAATGATAAAAAAAACTTTAATGCATCAAGAGTTCAAAGCGAATTTTCAAAGATCCATTACTTATGAGTTTTTGTAATGAAAGCTAAATTGTTTTCCTGAGAAATACTAAAGCAATGCTATAGACATTTATAGGCAATTATAAGGTAACATTTTGCGAGCGTCACATATGTAACGATGCGATTAATACGAATATACGGTATTATTCGCTTTAATTAGGTACAAAAAAAAAAAAAAAAAAAAAAACCGGCTTTCATATCATAAACTATTGTATGTAGAAAAAAATGCAAAAAGCTTGAATTTAAAAAGAAAAATAAACAAATAAATAAATAACAAATAAATAAAAAGAAAATTATCTACGTTTAGTTGTTTGTTTATTCGTTGTATTGATTTCCTGTTACGTGATTGAAACGCAACAAACAAAATATGTAAGTAACAAAAAACAAGAATAAATAAATAAATAAATAAATAAATAAATAAATGAATACAAGAGAAAAAAAAAATGAGGAGAAAATTTTTCGATACGCGATGATTTGAAAAATTGAAAATTGCTTGCGAACACATGTATATAAGATACGTACGTATGCATATAAGGTTGTTACGTAGAAATCCGGAAAATGATTTCATTTTCTCTCGCTCTCTTCGCATACGCATACGCATACATATTAATGAAAAACATAAACATAAGTAGACATGACCATAAATAATCGGCAATGTTAGCTTAAGTATCAGTTGCATTGCATATGTATATTTTTCTTGATTTGTTGTTTGTTAACAACATCCAAATCAAAGTTGTTTTCATGATAATGATGATGATGATGATAATGATGATGACGATGTTTTCGTTTAAGGCAATTTGCATACGCTGCGTACACCAAAGCACACGCATCTTTTTTTCATGTTGCATAGTAAAAAAAAAAAAAAAACACACAAAAAAAAAGAAAAAAAAAATGAAATCAAAAACTCTCTTCTACGTTTACCTTGTGTTTTTAATTAAGTCTTTTGTTTTCCTTTTTATTTTTTATTTTTGTTTTTTGTTTTTTTTAAATAATTAATAGTAGTAATAGTTAACGGAATTTATTTCATTAAATTGCGTTTAACATGCAAATGCAAACAAGTTTTATTACATCTGCGTTTCAAATGTGCATTACTATGAGGTCAATTTTATTAATTTATTTATTCGAAATCATTTTTCATCAAATAATAATAATTCGTGCATTTAATTTTAAATTTAGGCCATTTAAAAAGAGCCCGTAAGAAAATTAAGCAATAAATCTTAAATGCCCTAAAAACAAAAGCTTTCTTTTTAGTTAAATTTCATCTGCATATCGCATTTATGAATGATAGGGTTATAGCCATCCGCTATAATTTTTTTGTTTTTGGTTCCTCTGTGAAAGACATAAATAAATATTTATTGCACGGACACATCTAATTATGATTCACAATTTGATGCTGGGATCTCTGAAGCTTTCTTCTGCAAACGTCAACGTTGATATTGCGACCTTACAATTATTCTTTCCAGCCTTAGCTTCACTACGGTTGGGCTATGAAAATCATAAAATGAAATCAATTTCATCCGATTTCGCACAAGCAATTTTACAGCTCTTGGAACTGACAGTTGAGTGCATTGGAAACAAATAATTATTACCTTCACATTTTCTAATACGATCCGAGAACCAAATCAGTATATATAAATTGGTAAACAAAAAAAAAAAAAAAGAAGAAAAAACAAACCTTTTTTAAGCCGACACTATTTTTATGTTATGCCTATATCAGCATTCGGTAGCAATATTTTGGGAAACCTACAAAATTCCTTTGAAAAATTCAATTTCAAGATGGCAAAGTGGCTTTGATTGTCCCTTAAACTGCGACAATCTATTTTGTCAATAAACTGATGAAGGGTTTTAGAAAGTTTTCACATACACACACACACACACACACACACACAAATAATGCATATAATCGTGTAAAGATATTGCAAGCATCTCTTCTTTCATCGTTTTATATTTTAATTTATCATTATTATTATTATTATTATTATTATTATTATTATTATTATAAACTTAGCCAGAGAATAAATTCTAAGACTAAAGTCTTAAAGCACTAGCATCTAAGGCTTTCGGCTTTTATTAAAAACTCTACCGCACTTGAGATTTGAACTCACGACCAATGAGTTGCTAGTCGAGACTCTTGCCTACTCGGCCACTCAGGCGGATGTATTTTTTTTATTTTAATAAGAAAAATTGTTTATATTGTCTGCTCATCAACAATTTGAGAATTCTTCTCAGGTCCGGAAATTTGTAACTACAGCTCGGAGCAACAGAATGAAAGTCACAAAATGAATTTGATATTTGCTTATGATTAATTGCCAGCGCACTTATAACATTCCAGGATAATATCAACTGCGATTATTGATTTCATGATTTGGTTTCGCTCCAAATCTCACTTATTTGAAAATTGGTAAAGTTGTGGAAAAAGTTGAAAGAAATTTCACGAATATAAATTGAAAATGGATATGACATACAGTTGAACGCTAAAGCTGAAGTTAATGAACAGAATCGCTTGATCTCTTTGATCAAATTTCCATAATGAATTCGATCCGATAATACAAATGCTATTATAATTTATTTTGAGAGTTAACAAACATACATTTGGGCTAAAGAAAGAAGAAAAAAGAAACTTATAACTAATAGATAAGATTTTCGACTATAGATATTGGGCGAGTGAGAAACCATATCATATTGCGTTCGCCAAGTACTTTCACTACCACTATGACATTAGCTATTGCAATAGCTAGATTTTTTGAAATTGACAAAAGATATTTTCATATATCGCTGGGAGATATATTATATATTTATATACTCTGATATATATGTTATGATCCATTTTCCGAAAAGATAATGACTAAGAACTGATGTAGGCGCACAATTGACAATAACTTGTTTGAGGAAGTTGGTAGCAGCCAAGATACCCTAAACGACGAATATAGCTTTCTTACTTGTGTGTTACATAATCGACAGCAAAAAGCGATCATCGATAATTCATTACAAATATCACAATGCCTTTGTCCATGGGAACGTATAACAACTTTTAAGTGGCAAAGTGGCAATAGTACGATTGCTTTGATTGATCTTGCTTTTAGCGAAAAACAAAAGAAACAATTAAAAGAATTGTATTCGGTCGTGACCGAATCTTCTATACATACATCTCAACTAAGAATTACATTTTTATACGATTGATTGGGCGTGGATGATTTTTTTTCTATCTTCTAGAATGAAAAATGAAATTTATGTCGTTCTATTTGTTATAGCTTAGGATAAGCGAGCTTATAACACGGGAAACAAATGCGTTTACAGTTTTTGTGGCGTAGATGTGTAAGCATTTTAGGTATGTCCTTTCGCCGATTTGCGAATAGGACAATGCTTACCATAGATACTACCAAATCAGATCGGCAATCAGACAGACGGACATGCTTAGTTGCATTCCGAATTTGAAATCGGCCAAGTATTTATACACTTTATGAAGTTTATGAGAGGGGATCTTGAAAAGAAATGATTGTTTATGACACACTACAAAATTAAGTAGGCATGGTCAGTTTTGCGGATTTTTTTTTTTTTTTTTTTTTTGTAGAGCCCAACCAAAACACGTTCCAATTTATTAGATACTTGTTTACTGCAATTTATGAGTAATGAGCAAAAAAAAAAAAAAGAATTTTTTATTCCTTTCGTAAAACAATGGTGTCCGTCCTCACTTTATGTAATAGTTGTAGGCGGTCCTTCTACCGATTTAATCCATTTTCAATATCAACTTGCCTGCAAGGATTTATAATGTTTCTGCCAAATTTAAAATCGATAGGTTTATTTTTCCGGCCAGAATAATGTTTACAAAAGACATTGCAAAATCGGACAGACGGACATGCTAAAACCGATTTAGAATTTGATACTGATCGAGAAGATAAATATTTTTTTGGGGGATCTCTGAGGCGTTGCAAACGTTTTGACAAACTGAATATATCCCTCATATTACGGCGATGGGTATAAAAGCGAAGAAGACAAAGTAGACGAAGAAGAAAAAATAACTTTAAATACGAAAAAATTTAGGTTAAAGTTGAAAGTACTTTAATTAATTATCGTTTAAAGCGATTTTAGGGTTTGCTTGGTGAATGCAAAGAGATATGTAAATTTAAAGATGAGAAAGATGTATTATATAGATAAGCAAGTAAGCTATATATTTACAGAGTATGGTGTACTAAGTTTATATAGCTATAAGCTATAAGAAAGACATATCGCATATCGCGCATTATATAATAAGATAATGAAAGTATTTCGAGAAAATGCGACGGTTTGCTTAAACCTCAATAATAAATTAAGATTAAATGTAAGAATTTCGATGAAAAGGCAAGAATTGGATTAGACTTACTCTCTCTTACAAGTGTTATACAATAATATAATTCACGTCGGTTTATCGCCAAGAATACTGCAAACGTTTCGAATATCTTCAAAAAAAGAAATTCTTTGCTTCATTTTATGCTGAATACAAAATGTCCCGCTTTAAAATTTTAAATGATATCGAATAGCGATAGGCGATAGATAGGTTAGAGAAGAGCAACTGAAAATAATCCAAGATATTTTTTTAAGCGGAGATTTTGCTTTGCGAAATGATTTTAAAATTAAAAAAAAAAAAATAGTTTTTTGCTCACCACACACCAAATATGGAAAAATTTCCATTTATATTATGTAGGCGAACCTATTGTATCTGGAGAAAAATGGAAAAATTTTGCCTCGGACAGCGAACGGTAGAAAATATCGACAAACAGTTGTACCAGCCACAAAAAAAAGAGCTTCAAAGATCTATTTGTCCGTGTGTTCATCTCTTCATCTCTCCGGGAACTCATGTGTCCAATATACCTTCCTAACGTTTGAAATGATTCTGAAATATATTTGTATTGTTCGTTCAATATCCGGCGTAAGTAGAAGCTCGTTGCTGGCTGTCGAGATTGCAGTGACAAAGCTCACTTAGAATTTCCAATGCCCGGATAGTAGAGAAGAGATTAGATATTCCGGTGTTGAATGCAGTAAGTAAAAGCCTTTTATCAGCCTGGAGCTGAGTCTAGCGTATCTCTGATACAAAGCAAATAATTGAAGCTCATAAAGCTATTTGTTTGCAAGTGAAAATGTTAATCAATCGAAACATATTGAAATAATTGTATATATGTGGCTTAGTTAGTTCAAATTCTGCTTTTCATTTATAGCTATAAAAATAAACTTATGGATATCTCTGTTCTTCTGAAAAGTCCATTCTATATATCACAATTTAAACGCGGCCTTTGCAAATGCATTTACGCACTGCGATCAATTCTAAACCCAATCATAGAAAAAAATAAAAGAAAATTCGCTTACAATTATTACGTTTCTGTAACAAATTTAATAAAGAAAACTACTTCATCTTCCATTTATATGTATACATATATAAATAAATATGTATTTTTAAAGCGTATTTCTTGCAATGAATTTATACTTCGATGCCTCTTATAAAAAGTCATTTTTCGTTTCATAACTTTTTCTACACATCGTACAACTTTTATGAAACAATAGCTCATGTACTACACATGAACTCTGTGCTTAAGAAGGAGTTATACATACATATTGAACCGTAAAGTAAACTAAGTAAACCGTCATGAAACCATAAAAATCAATAATATTTTTATATATATTCGGTAATTTCTGGATATATGCACACTTTGTTATTCGGTTTGTGACATTCGGAAATCGAAAATCGCGAATCGAAAAACCCGCAAAAAATATATGTTTTTTCGATAATTATGAAAATAAATTTTTAAATGCAAAGTGAAATATCTTGTATTTGTCTATCTGTTCGTCTCTTAGGCTATTGTTTGAATTATCAAGGAATTATTAAGGAAATATTGAAAAAAAAAAAAAAACGACGCTATATATAATAGATACTTGCATGTATTTCGATCAGCGATATCTATAAGGGAAAATTATAAAGCAATGTGAACCAAACAAAATCAAGGATGTGCGTCAATGTACGATCAACGATCAAATTCGATGACAATGATTTTGACCTTTCAGTTAGAAGCTTACGGTAATGCTGATGGAGCATATCCCAATTCTTGGTTCAACGGCGTAAGAGAGGCGATTGTGATACCAATCACAAAGAAGAACCTGGAAAACCAAAAACAAATTCGCAAATAATGAAATGCAAAACTTTTTGAACGAAAACGCAGCTCAAACTGTCAAAGAACGTTCGAACATCTTAACAGTTGATAAATCAACAGTTTGTAGACGTTTGTAGACGTTTGTAGATGCGATGCGAAGGATCCAAAAAGAGGCAAAATGGTTAACATACGAATTGATTAAAGATGCCATTTCGAACCGTTTGAACATTGCAATTTTGTTGCTTGCCAGGCAAATAACGAAGACTTCTTTTGTGTGTGTAATATGACTGGCGATGGAAAGTGAGTCTATATTACGACAATCTCAAGCGCAAAAAGTCGTGAGCTAGTTTAGGAGAGCCATCCTCGCGGACACCGAAGCGGAAGATTCATGGTCATAAGGGCAAGCAAGGGGTGGTGTATTACGAGCTGCTAAGATCGATTGAGACTATTACCGCAGATGTCTATCAACGTCAAGTGAATAAATTGAATTAACCGAAGCAAACTCATCCTCTCGTATAACAACGCCCGGCCGCACGTTGCAAGAGCTGTCAAGTGTACACTGTTGCAGCTCAAAAGGTAACCTGTCCCGCATGCATCAAAAGTACTACCTAATGACTACCACTTGTTCCCACCGATGCAGTACGTCTTGGCTTGCGCGCCGTATAAGTGCGAATAGTGCCTTTTCAAGTGAAAAAATGCTCAAAAATATACCTGCAAGCACCTATCTCAGTTGGTTGTAGAAGTACACCTACGATAGCTAAGTGAGCATAAGAAAGAAGTCTGGGAAGAAGCAATAAGTTACATATAAAATTTTGTCATGGCGTTGCCTTTCATTTGTTGCTTGTCATCGCAGTATCTTTTTGACATCTCAACTTGTCAGATACAATTATATATTTTTACGTTAATATGAGCGCTTCAACCACCTGTGCAAATTACTCGACATTTTCAATCGAAATGCGGTTAGTTAGCGCACGTGAGCTTACATCAGTATATTCGTCCTCTTATCTCTTGTGAAAAGCTTGAAATTCTCTTATGCAAATTCATAATTCGCTCGTGCAAGCGAGATAAATTAAAAAACTCAAGGAATAAGAAAAATGCTGGAATTTATATATATGTACGTGTGATAGGATCGTAACTAATACAAAGTAGCAAAGAGTATGAAAGCAGGTTGTTGGGGCCACAAACTTTTTCTTTGGATACGGACTACAAAAAATTTGGATTACGAGCCCTACCAATAATATGTGTTAGGTGACCATCTTCGGAATTGTCCATAGCCTTAAGTGGATGCAATTGATGGAATTAAATGCCTTTGATGTGTTATATAGTCGAAAACCAAACTGAAAATCCCAACATCTTACACGATAAGAGAAAGAATTTCAGTTAGGCACGCGAAAAGCATATGAAACATATATATCTTAAATGAGAAGTATTTAAGATTCATCTCAAGCCGACTGTAATTTTCTTACTTATTATTATTGTATTGTAAATTTTTCCTACATTGGTTTTCAAAGCAAACGTATGTAAGTACGTACACCTTTAGATTTTCATAGAAAATCGAGACAAAAAATTTTATATCTATGGCTGTCTATGGCAGCCACAATCAACAACACCTACGTATTCATTTTATGACAGAAAAATACAGACAATAGAGAGCTTCCTTTCAATTTCCAACTTGGCAGTGATTGTTTGTTAAATCTGAAGAAGCTAAGTTTTGTTAAATAGTTTTATAAAAACTTTTTCATTAAGTTAACTAAAAACGAGCCCATCAATTATGAATGGGAAGAGATTGGCAACGGGGTCAAATAGCAGAGTCATACAAAATTTTATAAAATATAAGACAAAACAAAATTCTGTTAAATCTATATAAATTTAATGGTTTTGAAGAAAAAACTGAAAAAAAAAAAAAATTATATAAAAAAAAATCTTTTTTTGGCAAGTAAGCGAAATCTGTTTTAGGTTTCACACACATTTTTCTTCGTCCTCTTCTTCTTAATCCGCTGCATCTTTTTCTTTTTTTTCTTCTTTTTCTTCTTCGCCTTTGCACAAGATAACCTTTAATATAAATTTCATTGTAAATATTTTGTAATTTTTGCGCTTTTTAAATGTCATTTCCACTAAATGTTTACTAGCAAACTTGCCACAGACACACAAACATATATAGTATATCGAAATGAATCGAATATGTGTACGAATAAAGTGAAACATTAGACCAAATATATCCATAACCGAAACGAGAAATGCCTTTGTTAGTCAAATTCTCGGAATAAAGCAAATACAAATCAACTTTTGCTTCATAGAATATGTACATATATATATATATATATGTATATGTAGATGTATAGGTATGAATTTAATCAGTTTGAATTTCAGTTTCAATTGTTAGTTGCTTCATTGGTTTTGAGGATAGCAACCGCAATAGTATAGTGCTGCTTACTCATAATACCCTCAGCGCTGTTTACCCAACACTTGCTTTAACAAAGTTTTCCTCTTAAGATATTTCTCTTAATTTTTTTTTTTTTTTTTTTTTTTTTTTTTTTGTTTTATTTTTCTTTTGTGCAACTTAAATGTCAGGAAAAATCATGGCAATTGTGTTGGATAAAACACAAGAACAGTAAAAATAGACTTTTGAATTGTTGTTGCTTATGTTGTTTTTGTTGTTGTTATTATTATTATTATTGTTTATTTTATTTAGAGAACATTAAACCATTTCTGTTATTATAGTGCATGGAAACGTGTTTTATTTTATTTTTTTTAATTTTTTTTTGTTTTTTTTTTTTTTTTTGAAAAACAAAACAAAATTTTATAAATACTGGTGGAGTTAAACGTTTGACCTATTGTGATTCTTTCTTTGTTGTCTTTTTCTTTTTTTTTCTCTTTTTTTTTTCTTGCTATTTATTTATAAACATATATATATTATTATTTTTTCGTTTTTTATTAAAACTATCAATTTGTCTTACTGTCTGCTGTTGTATAATTTAGAGGCATTTGTTTTTTTTTTTTTTTTTTTGTCAAAATTTTCATTTTCACGCAACTGAACTTTCGCGAAGTGTTTGCGGACCCTTAGACGTGCTTATATAAAAATCATTCATTTTGTACTTGTCAACAATTGCTGAATATTGTGGTCAGGAAAGCGATACTGATATCTTCCTTTTCAGGTGCTACGTGGAATTGGTGACATATGTTCGGAAACAATTTGCCGTATTTGCACTTTGTCATTTTAGCAGGCAGTCGCGAAGAGCTCTTTTCACTTTTGAGTCGACAGGCTCGTTTTAATTAACCTACATTCTCTAGAGAAGAGAAGGCTGGTTCCTGTCGCGAGTATCACACCTAAGCTCATTAGCAGTGAACTAGAGTCATAATCAATGAGCTCGATCTCTCGTCTCCCACTTAGACTCTCTAGGCAACTTTTTCCGTTACGCTTACCGTGGTGTAGGCTTAACTGTAAACTCTATTTTTTTATACAAGTCCTCTGTAAGCACTTTAATGAAAACTTTCACTTCTTCTGCATTTCAGATAAAAGGGATCATTCGAAGTCTATTGTATGCTACATTACTTGCGATAATGGTGTACGCGATACTCAAGACAACTTGGCATAGGCTCATCAATATATTCAAGGGCAATTTGCAGGATCGAAAAATCTTTAGGAAAACTCTTGCCTATGATATCTGCTAAAGGCTTTATTGCTTCAAATAATTGGAATTATAACCAGTAAGAATATCATATTCGTCCAAGACCGACTCTTTTACACCCATCACCGTTAACAAAAGAATGACTAAAAGAGGCATGCTATCTTTTAATTCACATCTTTAACATAACATGTACACAGAAAAACACTTGCAACAATGTAATGGGAACACTATTGCTTACTCAAATAAATGCAATGGTTTTAGAGCGACTTCTCGACCTCATTTATCTAAATTAAACGCATAACATTAAAAACCTCTGTACATGTGAGAAATTTCCCGATTCGAACTATTTCTGCATTGAAGATAATCTTATAGACAACTCATGCCTATTTTCAAATTGTGATTTTCTGTGGGAATATGCAGACGCAACATAAAACTCGAATCTCTTTCAATTTCTTAATTAATTAAAAACTTAACCGTAGATGACAATGCACTTGTCTTCATTCATAAACCATGATTTCTCAAACGTGTACTTGTGCAGTTCGATACCGAACAATAGCATAAATAACATAACATAAATAAAGTAAGTCAAGTAAGGTGTGTTTAAAAATAAACGAAAAACAATTAAATATTTTTATTAATTATTCCGTTAATGGGAATCTATTCCTCGTCACAACATGGCTTAAAATATTCAAAGAAGAGCATAAATTTATCGGTTTTTGAGTGAAAATCTTTTATTTCGCTGAAATCCTCGTTCCAATCGAATAATTTTTGTTGATCTTGCTTTTGCGTTTTGCTCAATTCGTTCGCATAAAGTTCGATTGAATTTGAAACGTTTTCATAAAATTCCATATAACGTCCACGAATTTTATCCATAAATTCACGAATTTTATATTTCTCAATCAAATTTTCCGCTTCGTCAGAATGAACGATTTTAACGCTAACTTCCCTATCAGCACTCAGTATATCTTCCGTCAATCTATACATATTTAATAAAGTTTGCTCACTTTCGGAACTCTTTATATTTGCCAAATCTTTAGCGAACTTCTCGTGGCGTCTATTGGGAAGCTCCCTATCGGGGAAATCATTGTTTCGCTTTATCTCTTCTTGAATTTTCATAGTGAAGTCCAAGAACTCTTCACTGCTCTTCAATGTAAAATCGATGAAATTGTTTAAAACTTGCTTATACAACTTGTTATGTTCATTTAATTGTTCGTCGTCCGCCGATGTGAAATCAACACTCTTCGGTACTGGCGTTGTTAAGCAGGGCTGAAAGTTTTTCACATTTACGCAATATATATTCAATATTTAATTTTTTTCTTTTTTTTAATGAATTTATAAAAATATTTACCTGAACGACTAGAATTATTCCTAAATAAATAATAAAATTATTCTTCATTTTTTTTTTTTAAATCACGTTTTCGGTATAGTATAGTATAGTGTAACTGAGCGATGAGATGCTCAGATGATTTCTATTTAAATATACCCTAAACTTTTTTCTATATGCTCTACAAAATAAAAAGAAGATAAGGAGAATAGATTTTAGTGAGAAAGTTCAAGAATTCATTTTCAACCATATAGAGAACGGTTTGTTATATGTATTGAGCAATCACGACTTTGCTTCGGCATTCAAATTGCGGCGCATCGTCTACCATTTTCAATCTTTTTACTTACACTGGGATAATATCTTTGACGGAGAGACAAAGACAAAAGGGTGAGGAGAAGAGTTTCTACAAAATCAAATTTCCAACCCTTTTAAGTTGGCTTATAAATAATTAATACACATGTGTGGATGTAAAGATAATAATGAATAAAACAACATTTTCCTGAAATATTGAATTTCAAGACAAAAACAAAATCGTTCGCCTTTAAAAAAAAATTAGTTTAGATCCTCACAAAAGTTGGCAGCAAGTCTTATGGGCATTTCGATAAGCTAAGCAAGTGCGGTCATCTAGGGCGACATATGTGTGCGCATATATCTTTTTGTGTCCATATGAACGTATATGTATGTCTACGCATGTGCATTATATGAAAAAAGGCATGACGGCCGTACCAACTAATAGATTGTAATAGAACCAAACAGAGTAAAACTTGAATTTTATTTTGATAGATTTTTCCGTATATTTAATAATGTAATACACGCTCATACGGTTCCTATTAAAACAGATTATTATTTAATATGGAAAAGCTCTGCATTTATGTACATTGTACGAATGCGCATATGATGGATCATAAGTATGAATAATATCGAGATTCGATGAATTATAAACGGACATATGGACATATATTACTAATTTTTGAACTTGAAGCCCCAGTTCTTGTTCCATAAAACTATTTAACATCATGATGCAGTAAACAAGCAGACGAATAAAGAGACGTAGACGTTGCTTTAATATATATATATATACTGTAGGGCAGCCCTCTTGTGGTTTAACGTTTCTATTCAACTGCCTTTGGGATTAAGTTCGCACCAATGAATTGTGATTTTTACGTCAACTTTAATTTTGTTTGCCATTCCGCGGACATCTACTTACGATTTATATACACAGAAATTTATATTTGCAACATTTTAGTGCTCGTTCTGATCTTGTCCGTAAAAATCTTACAATACAACTCTCTCGCGATTCGACTCACTTTTCGTTTCGCACACATTCTGCTTATATATCCTTTTGATAAGCAAGTAACTTCATCGCGACATGTTCATATTTGTGCCTTTTCCCGCTTTCATTCGAAAATATTTCTGTTATCTGTCGGATCATAACATTAATACGAGTGTCTGCCGGAAAATCCTGAGGAATAACAAAAAATGTTCGGAACCCAATCGTTTCATACTTTTTCACTTGGAATAAGTCTAACATAAGATTTTCTGTGGGCATATAGACAGACCGTTTCCTATATAGGTTGGCCGATGAATTGATTCTCCTACGCTGGCATATCGCAACGATCTCTAGTATATGAAATCTGAGAAGATTATTTCTAGATCTTGAAAGTGCTTGGCAAATCTTATATACCGCCTGTCGTGGCTAAGAAAAATAATTTTTTTTTACACAAAAACAACCGTCAATAATTTATTATCGAAATTCTTCAAACTCATGCGATATTATTTACTACCATTTAAAATGCGATAGTCGCTATAAGAGGGCGAAGCATGCGATGCAAAACTATTCAAATTCTTGACTACAATTATAAGCGTAGTCGTCGTGCAAAATATTTGGGTAATTCTTGCGTTAATTGTGTGCAGTAGGAGAACATAATAGAAGAGAAGCGAATACATTTTTGAAAGCTATGTTCATCTAAGCTATGTTCCTGTCACAGTTTGTGAATATGATCGCAACCTTCAATTTCAATTTATCTATTTTGTAACTATAAAGCTTCTAAAAGCGAATTCCATAAGTAGTTACATCGTTTCATTTCTTCTTTTTTTTTTTTGCAAAAACATTCTCTAAAAACTTCAGTTAACTTTAAGATAAGAGTTTAACATTTTCTGCTAATCAATTCGTTCAAGATTGTTAGATAAATATCTATTATATAATTTACTGTCAAGTTTTTTTATTTATTCAACTACTTAAGCATTGGCGAACTATTTTTGCTCACAACATGGCTTACTCCAATCTAACATCATTTCTTCCTCTTGCTTCTGAGTTGCGTGCAATTCGTGCGCATAAACTGCGGCTGCTTTCGAAAGATTTTCGTAACACTGTATACAACATTCACAAATATTAGCCACAAATTCTAGAATTTTATAAAATTCGGTCATATTTTCTCCTTTTAGAGGATCTTTTTTAAAATCATGTGCAAGTATGTGCATCGAGGCTTGTACATCAACGGATGCCAGATATCGGGTAATTTATCGTTTTTCTTTATCTCTTCTTCACTTTTCGTACTAAGTGAAAGAACTCCTCCCCAATTCAATTCAATTTGAAAATCGGCGCACTTTTTCAAAATATCTTTATGGAACTTGATACAATCACTTAATCGTTTATTATTCGGCAATTGTAGAATCTCCGCTATCCGGCACCGGTGAACCTGAAAATTTTCTTTATTCACTTATGTATTTTAAATTATTGTAATAATACTTTTTATTAAGCGTTACATGGCGCAGGGGAAGTAATCCTAGAAAAAGGTAATAAAATAACTCTTCATTTACTTAAATCACGTTCTCAGCATTTTATTGCAACTCACCGATGAAATACGCAAATGATTTCTATTTGAATATTTTCTAAACATTTTTCTATGTGTTTTACGAAATGAAAAGATAAGGAGAGCAAATCCAAGAACTTCCTTTGTGCCGATTGAACAATCACGGATCCTGAGGAGTATTTCTATGCTTTGAAACGAGTACGTATTATGTCTAATGATAATATCTTGAGTTTGCAAATCGTTTTGGACCGATAAAAACAAATGAGATACAATTTCAAGAAAAAGATTTAAATCTTGAGTCAAAAATTGATTACTTACATCACCGTTGACAGAATCATATAATTTCTAGATAAGACTAACCTTCAAACGATAAGTTTACACAATTTCATGACATTCTAGTAATTAATTGTTGTAAACGATTCTACATTTACGACTATCAAAACAATGGAAAATTCCATGCGATATGTGACAATGGATGAAACATGGACGGACGCTTCGTTGAACTGCATTAGACTTAGATCAGCAGTCGGCCTAGTAGACGGCAATCAGCGAAAGCCAGAAAGCTAGTGTCACCAAAATAAATGTAAAAATGTCATAAAATTTGAACATATATCGCCTGAAGGTCGTTACTATCCAGAAATGATCAGATGAATTTGCAATATATGTATTCGATCGGAGATTTATTGAGTGAGATATGATATTTGCTTATACAAATATTTATAATGACCTTAATGAGAAGATTTTTCTTTAATTGCGAAACTTTCTCTCTTTGGTCTTTTGCGAATATTTGCATTAACCTCTGTTCAGATAATTTCCGAAATAATTTCCTTAAATCGTAAGGAAACGAATTAATAAATCGTGTTTATCAATGCTTTAAATTTAAACAAAGCTTTGCCAGTAATTTAATTAAATATAGGCTTTATTGCGTGTACATTACGTGTAAAAAGTTACTTTTAAAAATTTTTTGAAAAATATTTTTATATATGTGTTTTTTAATACATATATATATATCGCGTTTTAGAACTCCTACACTCAACAACATTTCATATTGTTATACATATACCTGTACGATAACTATTGTAAACTGACAAATAACTTTGCTATCAACATCAATCAATTGTTTCTTGAGCACCTTTTTTAAGTAATTTTTATGACAGTTCGGTTACATAGTTAAGCAGAGAAAAAAAGCAAAAAAAAATAAAAAAATAGAAGCCACCAACAAAGGATAGATAGGTAGATAGGTAGGTGTTAAGACATTCAATATATCTACATTCATTGAGACAGTATCCAATTGATGTTGTTCGCTATGCAGCAATTACCAAAACAAAAAACAAACTCTTAAATAACCAAAATTGGAGATGTATATACGCGTTTTAACACTCAGTAATTTAAACATTTATAACTTTAAAAGGTAACATTAAAGACTATCAGTTAAAAAGAAAAAGAAAAACAAAAAGAAAAACAAAAATAAAAATAAAAAGAGAAACTACAATAATAACAAAACAGCATATAGTTTGTCATCATGACGTTTTTACTGTAAGGCAGGCGGGTAAGCAGTCAAACAAACTTCACCATACATAGTAATTTTCATTGCATAGAAAATTTATACTTAACACATCATCATCATCATCATCATCACTGCTCAACTATTATTACATAAAAACAAAAAAAAAAAATAAAAAAAACAAAAAAAAAACTTTTTTTAATTTTTTTTTTTTCTTTTTTTTTTTTTTTTGCAATCTATTACATACTTGAGAAATTCTAACATTGTGTTGGTAATGATTTGTGGAAGAAAACAAAATTGTATGAAAGATTACAACAAGAAACAAAAAACAAAAAACAACAACAACAACAACAAACCGAATTATAGACAAGATTTGAAAAGTTAACACATTCTTATAAATTATGACTTGAATAAAGTGTCATTAATGTTGACTAAAATGAATTGTAATTAAAGTTAAGTGGCCAACGTAACCACACAGTATCAAGCGACGATCATACAGTAGCAAACCAAAATGCATGGTAGTGCGCTGTTAAATGTCTCTATAAGTGCATGTTCCTGCCATGGATGGCAATGTTTAATATGTTAAAAAGATTACTTTACTTAATGCGGCGTTCATCTTCAGGTGACACATGTAATTAATTGGAAATAAATTACTATTCAAGTTAAATTTTAAATTGCATTATATATCAAGAATAAAATCAGGTGATGATTTAAAATGATTAAAAAAAAAAAAATAAAATAAATAAATAAATAAATAATAATAAAAATAGCATGCATATATATGAAGCAATTAATTATGCGATTTTTTTTTTTTTTTTGATCTTACACATATACATATACATATGCTGATACATGACATTTTAATGACAAATTTGCAGAATATTTTAATTTTCGTTTAAAAAAAAAAAAAAAAAAACAATAAATCTCTACAATACAGTATCAAGAGATGATAACATTGCATCTTGGATTGTGTTATCAACTCATGATTTATGATGATCAATGTAATGAAAGATCGACGATGAACTATGCAAAAAGGAGCATCCATTTACAATAATGGAGAAGAAAGGACGCAAATTAATATGAAAAATAATACTTAGTTGCAAAAGACTTTATCGAAATCGAAGTGAAATGTTGTCATTTACTGAGAGAGAGAGAGAGAGAGAGAGAGAGAGAGAGAGAGAGAGAGAAAGAGATTGAGACAAACTTAACTACTAATACTCAAGTAAAGCTTCAAAACAATAGATTGCATGACGTTAGTGGTTGCACTTCGCAGTACGTAGGAGGTTGTTTTGAAAAGGGACAAAGTGTTTTCATGGATTGTGGGCCATATTTCGTCGCGAAGAATATTCCAACATCGATAAACGTCTACGGTGCAGACACTTCCACCGATCGCACTAAGGCAAACAAACAAACAACAAGTAAAAATGTTATTATTGAATAAACACGCTTATTAAATACCCTACATCACTTCGCCTAATGCAGTTAGTCGCACCCAAAAGTTGCACGTTATTTGAATGCAAGCGTATACGTTTCATTAAAAGGCCGTAAATTGTGGTGGTATCGCAAAAATGGACCGAACCAAATCTATTATGCCAAATTTAGAATGTCCAAACACTACTGCAATGTGTCTAGAAAATAGTCATTTTTTTCATATAAAAATACGAATATTCTAAAATACGATCTTATTTGGGGACCAATGCTAACCAATTTCAATAGCATTCGTCCTTGGGTCAAAACACGTCAGTGTACTAAATTTCGTGAAAAAGTAGCTTGAACAAAAATTTGCACGGACCGGCATGGACCGAAGGTCAGACAGGTTTTAATCGGTATAATCAAAAGTAGGTCTATCTTAAACCCTTCTTCTGCTTTTGTTACGTATATTCGTAGTATATCCTTTACCGCAAACGATGCGGAGTGCAATAAACATTGTTCGCGCGACTGTTTCGCCTCCACCTCTTGAAGATATTTTAAATAAACTTATGTAATGTCTATATATGTATTTCATAGGTTAAATCCGGTAGTGATCAATCAATAAATATTAAACATGTCTATACGCTTCATAGAGAAATCCTTGAACTTTGTCCTAAAGTGCAATCTTCTTATCTCTTTATTCAATAGAATCCATAATAATTAGTATTTAGAAAATATTTAAATAGAAATCATTTGAGCAACTCATCGATCAGTTGCAATCAATTATTGAAAAAGTAATTTAAAAAAACAAAAACAAAAATGCAAAATTATATTTTTATTTATTTAGGAGTGATTCTTCTAGTGTTTCAGGTAAAGCGTTTTCAAAATTATTAAAAACATTTTACATATATAAAAATGAATGCGTAAAAATTTGTAGTGCTATTTAACGTCCCCACTGCCGGACAGCGATGATACTCCAAGTGCGGAGGATAAAAAATTAAATGAACATAATAAGTTGTACAAGGAGATGTTGAAAAAGTTCACAGATTTCACAATTGAAATCAGTGAAGATTTCCTTGAATTCACTACGAAGATCACAGAGGAGATAAAGCAGAACAACGAATTACCCGATGTAGAGCATCCCAATCGACGTCAATTAGAATTTACTAAAGCGTTGGAACACATCAAGAGCTCCGAAAGCGATCATACTTTATTGAATATGTACAAGTTGACCGAAGATATAGTTGAAGCAACAAAAACACTCGACGATCCCAAATTTCTTACCGAGGAAACAAAAAAACTAATCGAAAAATACAAAGTTCGCGAATTTATGAATAAAATTCGTGAACGTTATATGAAGTTCTACGAAAGTCTCTCAGAAGCGGTTGATGTTTATGCGGACGAATTAAGCGAAACTCAAAAGCATGAACAACAAAAATTACTGGATTGGAATAAAGATTTAAGCGAAACGAAAGATTTTCAATCAAAAACTGATAAATTTTCAGATTTCTTTGATTTCTTTAAGCCATGCTGTGAAGGCCTGTAGATCACAACCTAATAAAATGTTCTTAATAAATCTGAGTTAGCATATTATTTGATTTGAATAACAGAACCGATAACATAGCGTTAAACTGACTTCTATGCTCTTATCATAGCAGTTGAATAGATGGATCTAAGAGTCCATGCTACGAATATAATCGTGATTTTCACGGACAATGAGACGCACATAAATCAGAATAAAATTTTTTAATGCATTCCCGCGTCACTTTCATATTTCTATATGTATAGCGTATGCAAATCATCCATAAAAGCTTGCATAGCGCGCCTTATCAAATTAATTGATTGATTGATTGATGTGACTTTTCGTATAAAAAATAAGTTTTCGTAGCTTCTACAAACCGTAGATCAGAGTTGCAGATGTATTTTGCAGTTCTACAAATACACTTTATAGATCCTATTCAATTATATAAGGTTTTGATGGGCACGAATAGAGCAATTAATTGACTCATTAGTTTGTCTGTGATATTGAAGACACAATTCCAATCTTAAAACCATGTCTTGAATATGCAACGATCTCAAATTCCTGCCTTTTGGATTATTTTAAGGCATCAGTAAGTTTGCTCGTTGATGACCTATATGCACCGCAACTAATCCAAATCCAAGAAATTTGAAATATACCTTTCAGTTTTATTGCAATAAACTACTAAAACTCGTGTGCTGTGTTGTGCGTTTTCTTCTTGACGACATTGCCACGTACGCTTATCACGCTGATAACAGTCACATATATAGACTTCAAATACTTTATATATGTGATTCGAAACATACATATCCCACGCACATCCAATCGGTTTAATCGTGTTTCGACATTCATCTATCTGTTGTATTCCTGAATGCCTTGTCATCGCAAAAACACACAAGCAGACCGACATGACATATATAGTTACACATCACGTAATATATTATGCAACTTCATTGGATCCCAGCAAACTTTCGTGAAATGTGTGCAATAATCGTGGTCAGAGTTGGCAGCCAATGCATGCAATAAATTATATTAAATTGTCTTTCTAAGCCATAGAGTCCTGACGCTTACATGACATATAATTCCCATAAGATTTATATTAAATTTGCCCAAGGATACTCAAAGCTTGGAAATATGTATCATTAATACACGATTTCTAATCACGAATCACGAATCACGAATCTAATCAATTTATCTTCGTCTATCTAATGATTTTCTTGTTGAATTGTATCATGAAATTTCCTATTCCACTATCCCCGATTCAATCAAGAATCGACGAAAACCTCAATAGTTTCTTTTTCTTTGCATAGATTATAATTCAAAATTTAATTATAAGTAATATTAGGGTAAACGTTTATTTGCGGGCAGCATATGTTAACAACATTTTTTTTATATTATTTATCACTAAAATATTGAAGATCGGCCGAAGAACAACAATACCACTGCAATATCTTAAAGCTACAATTAGCTAACTTCCTTATCCTTACCTCTAGATTTCTCTCTCCCTCTCTCTCTCTCTCTCTCTCTCTCTCTCTCTCTCGCTCTCTCTCTTAGTTTTCTTTGATAAAATCATATTTGCTATTCACCTTCATATATATGATTATGCATATACATACATATATAAAATATGTTATTTTATTGGTCATGTAAGCATAAATTTGTCATCAACATTTTGATTTCTACATAATTTTTGGTTTGATTTATTTTAAATAAATTTATCATTTTTAAAACAAACATTTTATTTTCATTTATTTTGTTTTTTTTTTTTTTAATTTTTAGACAAATTTTTTTTTAATTTCACACCACAGAAAAGAAAAAAAAAAATATTCATTAACACCTGACAACTTTATTTAGACAACCTACACGTTATGAAGTTATAAATCACTGAACTAACGGAATTCCTTGCAAATGATACGCACACGTATGAGCATACATATGCACAAACGCATAAAAATCAGCAGTCAGTTACTACAACTTACAAGAGGTCGATATGGTCACGCATAAATGTTCGCAAAGTTCTTGACAATGAGAGACCAGTGTAGACTATAACCAAATATCTATATATATATATATATATACATATATATAGGCATTTGCGCCCATATGTACAAAAATAACTACCACACGCAGCAAATATGTTATTAATTAAATATACACACCAAACCAAAAAAATTATATTTAAAGCAAAAAATAACAGGTAAGCGATGTATATTCAACTTAAGCCGAAACTTGAACACCGATAAGGTCTCATTTTTAGATGATTTTAAAAAAAAATTCCAACAATATTTTAATTACTACCAATCATAGGTAAGGTAATTAAAGGAAATATTAGATCATCAAATGTTAAGCCTATAAATGAAGAAACAAACGCATAGTTAGGTTTAAGTGTCTGCTGATATTCTTAAAAGCTTTATTTTTCACTTTCTTATCTTAGGCCAGATCAAAGTTCTTCATCTCATTTGTCGGCGTCCTTTAGATAGCGAGCCAACACCTCTTTCATACTATCATAATATATAGGAAGCAATGATAGACATTTTTTACGCTCAGTATTAGGTCTGTCTCTCAATTCTTCGTAACATTGGAATTAATTCCAGTATTAGATGAACGTTATTTGAACATTAGACTGAAATTCTAACGTCTTTTTACGGCTGTTGCAAACGATATGACGCAATTAGTGCATTTTGCTCGTTAGGTCATAAAAGCTTAAAAATTTAAGACACGTGCATGTGTAAGTTCAAATGCTTGAATCATACGCAATTTTTATTATCATTTCTAAAAAAGAGAGTATGTTCATTCAGCCGTGTCGTTTGTACCCCACATAAAAATTCTCATAAATGACTTGGTGAGGCGAGGAATATTTTAAATTGATTGAACTCATTTTATTTGTCTCTTTCCCTTTTACTAACATATTAATCATGATCTTGGGGCATTCCTTTTTCCGTTGAACAAACTAAGATCGCTCGTAAACTTCGCTACGTCTGTCAAATGCTTTTCGATGATGTTATGTGGGATAGACAAATGCATTATGGTTTTGAATGAAAACGAGATCTTCTGCTGCTTGTTACGCTATTGTTATTATTAAACAAAGGGCAACGATGAGTATGCAAGATTCGCCGCAAAACATATATATATATATATATATATATATAATAGAAGCCTATCTTGCTTGGGTCTATTTTATTACTTTAAATGTAAATTCACTAGCAATGATTTATGGATTTGTCATAACATGTTTGATAATCAAATATTTGATTAATAATTTTTAATATGTAGGCTGCGTTTAATACAATCTGACTTATAAAAGCATGCAAATGTTGCTTTAAATAAATTAAATTAAAAAAAAAACAAAAAAAAAACAAAAAAAAACAAAACAAAAAATGTGCAAATAAATATGTCAATAATTTTTTTTTTTTTTTTTTTTTATCATTATTATTATTTTATTTCAATTTCTTAGTATAACAATTTATGATTTCCATATGGAAATAAATAATCGAAATATATATATATATATATATATATATATATATATATATAAAATACGTTAACAAGCTTTAACTAACTAACATTGACATTATCAGTTATCTAGTGTTTTATGTAAGAATCCGTCATTGTATTTAAAATTATTACATTTAATACTTATTGCTTACGGTTATATGCATAAAGAATTGTGATCTCTTTACATGTCATGACATTAATGATGTTCACCATTATTACCTAAAAGCAATACATTCAAGCGCAACATTCTTGTGAAGGCTTGAGCAGCGTTACGTTGTAGAACGGACAGTGTACATGCATTGTTTGACATTAACCGTTCACTATTGATTGCATAAGCCTTATTTAAAATGACCAACGACAAGTTTTACACATAAGCCTGACTCATTTTTGTACGTATGTAAAATTTCAAAACCAATTTATATACATATATATATATATATATATATATATATATATATATATTATAGCGAACTGCGTTACGTATAAAAAAGAATCGCTTTCGAAAAGCTTAAACTCAACTATACTATATGATAAACTGTAGAAATACAATAAGTTTGCATATATCCTCGCATTTCGGTCCTCGTAATGATAGAATTTATCACATTTTATATACTTTACACGCGCATATACGAAAGATGGCAACTTTAAACTTGTTTAGATCGGAACTTAAACTTAAAGATTATTTCGAAATACTCATTACTAAAAACAACAACAACAAGATGACCTCCTCTTCTCCTTTATCGACTCGTAAATTAGTTTATTCAAATTCTGTTTGCTAAAAATGGTAAACGAGTTTTTGATTGTCGCCGATATCCACACATGTAACGATCAATCTCGGGAGAGAAAAGTCACAACATGCCATCATGAAACAAATGTAACAAATTGTAGACAAATTCAAATTTTCAATAATGTTTCTGCGATCGTGGCTACTAAATTCGATTGTTTGACAAACGACCGAAACTCTTCTATTACTGAACAACGATGCAAATATATATCATTTCCAAAAAGTTTTTTTAAACATCGCATGTGAAAGTTTATCTCTTACCGCCAGTCATATAAGCAAAATTACTCTTGCTATTCCGAAACTAATGCACTAAAACAACTATCGCATCTATATTAAAAATAGTATTCGCCCCAGGTGTCGGGAAATTTAGGAATCCCTTCCGTTATGCTTTGGCTGACCATAAATTGAAAATGAAAAAACGTATGCAAACAAAACAATGAATTGTTTTAAACGAACCTTGATGTAAGAAGCTTTATAAATGAATACAAAAAACTAAGGTTTCACTTACTAACAATCGATCAGAATGATCGATAGACATGAATAATAACATAATTTTTTGGATTAATTCGACAAGAAAAAGTTGCGCCTAAAATGCTGCTAATAGTTACTATTGCTAATAGTTAGTGTACTGTCTCAAAACATTCTTTGACATCAATAGCCGACTAATCCAAATATTATTTTAAATTATCTTTGGGGTCGTTAAAGAAGTACATTAACCGTTCTCTGGCTCTTCCAGTCCCCATCGAATACCCAGATGATTTCAATTTTTAAATAAACTATCTGACTTCATATCGCCTGCATCTGAGGATAAATATCGGACTACTCAACTATGAACAGAGACAACCTAGCTGAATAAAATCTAAATCTTAGTTCCCACATTTTTAGAAAGCCTCAGAAACTGTTTTAATCTCTGATCTCAATGAAATCAATAAATTTCGAAGAGACTAACACGATCGTCAACACTGAACTCCACGTAGTTCCACGCTTCAAATGAGTAAATGTTCTTAGGGCTGACAAATGATTCGCCCTGTGGAGTAGAGACAGACTGCTATAACTCATCTTAAATTTACTTCAATAAGAATCGTATTTTACTTGCCTGTCTTGGGTTTCCAGCTCACCCGATATTTTTATTGTCCGTAAACGTATTAAAGGCGTTGAAGGCTGGAAATATATTCACCAAAAAAGTTTAGATGTCCTTGGCATAATGTACATCGATTATCATTAAAAAAAAACAAAAACAGACCATGTGAAAAAATTGTATTCCGTTCACGTTGCATCTTTCGTACACATCGCCATTATCATATAACAGATTGAAGGAAAAAAGTAAAATATAAATTTTCACATTCTATAATACTGAATAAGCTTTGCTGCTTTTTGACATTCTAGTAGAATAATTTTCAACAAAATTTTTATTAGGTATGTCTTATAAGTAACGAGGAAAACGCACGGTAAGCAAAAGTGTTGTCAGTTTTGGTTGTATAGACGTGCAGGTGTTGTAATCGTATTCGTTGATCTGTTTACCGCATTTCTTAACTCTTTTACAAAATCATAGGCTATCTGTAGGATATCTTCGCCTTCGCGAACGGTAAAATGTGCACCGATACCGAACAGTAGAGCTTACGAACAAGTGGGCGGCCTAATGGACGGACATACTTTATGCAGTTTTTGAAATCTGCTTCCGCGCCTTAAACTGCGCTACAATTTGGTAGCAGTTAACACTGGTACTTCGTTTTCTGAGGTCAGGTTTACTGTGCTATCAAGAGGTGTGCCATCGGGCACCGTGAGGTTAAGCCGTCACGGCACCTAAATACTACTGCATACATGAGCAAATCAGCTATAACATGTTAGATGAGTCTTGCCTGTATGGAAAGGATAGGCAAATTGCTGAATGATACAAATCTTCAGGTTTGCAGCAATTCACAACTACAATCACAAAATATTTAATATTATATATACATACATACACATAAAAAAGAGATGTGTGTGTGTGTGTGTAAACATATTCCTTAAGTAATGAATATTTTTAAATTAATTTAAGAAATTTTTTACTTTGACTTTATTTACCGAATTTGGATAATTGCGTGGAGCAGAAAAGTGCCATTTGCAGAAAAAACAAATTGAAGAAATAAAAAATGAAACCAACTCAACCTTCACTAATGTTTATTAGAAATTAAATGTGAATACTCAGCATACACCGAAAAATCAAGTGCAAGTGTTCGAGGAAAAATAACCAGTAAAACACAACTGAAAACCAAAATGATCAGCAATTAGCCCAAATGAAAAGAAACAGTAACAGACAACAATACTGCTGTAGAAAATAATTGAAGAATATTAAGAAAAAAAAAAAAAAAAAAGTAGGAAAAATTTTAAAATTGAACAAAACGAGAAATAAAAAGAGAGAATAATGAAAATCCACAGCTTCTGTAGGGCAAAGCGCGCATAAAATTATTTACCGCATATGCACAACGCCAATGACCAAATAACACAATAACAAAAACAATGTATTATTACGAAAAGCAAAACGTAAAACCATTCCTGAGGCCAGGGCTAATAGATGTTTACCGCACACTTAATGTTGTCTTGTTATAAAGAAAAAATAAATAAATAAAAATAAAAAATAAAAAATAAAAAATAGAAAGAAAAAAAACTACTTGCACCACACAATTTATGGTCTCTTTGCATATTTATGGTTTTCTGGCACTAGTGCGGACTGGGACAAAATTTTGTTTATAAAACTCTTTGTATCGTACTGCACTATAATATGCACACACAGACAATCGCTGGTATGCATAATGGACCGCAAATGCAAATAACTTAATGCAATATAATAATGCTGTCAGAAGAAAAACAAAAAAGAGCAGAAAACAAAACAAAAAAAAAACAAAAAGAAACAAAAAAAAAAAAAAAGCAAAAAAAAAAAATGAAATAAAAAAAGAACAAATCTTATGAAAAATTGAACATGAACGAAACAAGTCATTGCACCATTGACTTTGATGTCGCAGTTTTTCAAATTGTTTCTTAAAATTTACAAAAATTTGTTAACACTGCCCAATCAATTTGTAACAAAATCAAACATTTGTAAATTAATTAATAAACTACAGGACCTGCTATATGCATTTTAAGAACGGGCCCAATTAAGTTTCTTGCTTAAGTTTTTCTTTCATAGCTAAAATTTATTAAACACAAACACAATGCGATTAGCAATGTGTACGAGAGACCTAATAGAGAGTGCATATGGTTTTAAGTAAACTTAATCAACTTTTCAGTCTGTCCATCTGTCCATCTAATCAAATAATAAGTATGACGCCAAAATTTTGACTAGAAAGTCATTGCATATTTTATATATATGCTGCATACACTAAATATTATGCCCAGTTTACACTACCATCATATATACATACATACATACATACATAATATTAGAATATACAGTATACAGCTCATATATATATATATATATATATATATAATATATAATATATAATGTATTCAGCTCATATAGTATACTATATATTATATAGAGTACATCTGTATACCCGGTTTACGTTTTTTTTTATTCGACTCCTTTTGCGATCAAGTTCATATCGTTAAATTGCGATTTTTAAAATAGTATAAATTTTATTTTACAAACCTAAGGTGATCTAATTACAAATTATTCCCAGGAACTTGTATTTACAACGTTTTAATTTTCATTCTGGTCCTGGGCGTTTGATTATTGCAATTCAACTCCTTTTCGCAAATATTCTGCTTATATAATGCCTTTTACAAGCCATTACATCATCATTACCAAAATTTATCCGGATATTTTTATCCGGATTTTTTTCCTCCTAAATTTTCTACCAATTATTGTTAAACTTTTCGCCAGTCGCCTGACTTTCTTTACAATTTCCTTTCCTAGAAAATCGACTCATTCTCATGAAAACTCAAAGCATAAAATGAGACATTTTCCCAAGAACTCCATTATAAAGATTAGATACGACACATACATTATAGAACATATCCTATTACTGTTATGTTCTTAGAATATTATCTATGTTTTTTGATAACGAAAGTAAACGTAAATAAAAGATTTGGATTAAATATTTTTTAGGATACATTTTTCGTAGACTTTGGCATTACTTGTGAAACACAATACACACGTAGTTGTACAGTGTGCAGAAGATGATAAAATGTGTTACGAAAACGCTGAACCCATGCGTATGGGATGAAGCACATGGCAGGCTAAATTATTTCTCTTTTCGTGTAGGAAAGGCATATGTAATCTTCCAAAAGGATTTTTGCGTTTACAAAAACAACTTTAGGATGTGGTTTATAAGCTGAAATAGGCATGTAATCTTCAAAAATATCTATCTAAGTTTGCCACAAAGATCATGTGATTGAATATTCTATCTCTCTCTCTCTCTCTCTCTCTCTCTCTCTCTCTCTCTCTC
>NW_023998414.1:30176344-30189160 GCF_014805625.2 Glossina fuscipes | reverse complement strand
TCTCTCTCTCTCTCTCTCTCTCTCTCTCTCTCTCTCTCTCTCTCTCTCTATGCTATGCATAGTATATACTATGCTGAACATGTAGACTATAACCGTACCTAGTGCACACTCTATACACTCTACATTGCATGCTCCACTCTACTCTACACTACTCTACATTACTCTACACTATATATTGCATGCTATATATGTGTTCTACATTATGCATGAATACTGTGCTTGTTCCATACTATATGTTTTACACGTACAATAATAAAAGATGTACAGAAGCTGAAGAATGCTAATATCTTGGTTATTGAAATTAAAGGTAATTGTGTTGGATGCAAAGTAATTCAAATTCCTGATTAACTAGATAAACATAAGCATTAATGAAAGTAAGGAGAAAAAGCTTTACAACTTGACTCGACGTCTTCTACTTAACGACTGTGCAACCTTAGAATTTGACCCGCGGATTTCTACTCGGCAGCTGATCCTTGCGTCTTTGTGTCGTTATCAGATCTTCTCTGTCTACTGTCTCTTCTAGGCGTCTACACTTTACGTGGAAGTATACCCTCAGTATTGTATTTACTACATGCTACTCATATATAATACTTGCAGTACATATCATATACAACGTTCATCATATACTGCTGATACAATGTGCTACGCACAGTTCACTTATAGTAAGTACTGTTTATATTAAATTTTATATATACAGTATATGCTATATGGGCAATGTAATACATATCGTTTGAAGGCTGGTACTGCCTAAAAGTCATATTTGTCGTACATTTGTGTGTCACCCTACGACCCTATAAAGTGATGTGTTATACTATGTCGTATATAACAAGTATATTATTATTATTATTAATTTCGCCAGAGAAATAAATTCTAAGACTAAACTCTTAAAAGCACTAGCATCTAAGGCTATCGGCTTTTATTAAAAAACTCTACCGCACTTGAGATTCGAACCCACGACCATTGGCTTGGTAAACAAGTATATTATATGAGGTACTTACTATAAAAAAAGCTCAACCTATATACTCTATAAACTACATACTTTCTATTATATATGCTGCATATACTCTCTATTATAGATCTGATATGCAATATATACTTTGCATGCTATATATTATATTATATTTAATAGATATTTACACAAAGAACACATAGCATAAGAGACGAGCTCCATTCAGCCCTCCATCCTAGGTTACTTGCCGTGGAATCTCATGTATCACGGCCTAGTTGGATATGGATCATTGAAACGGAGCAAAATTGATACGTTATGCCTATGACATTGCCCTGATCATGCAGTAAGCGTCAACTTCACTAACAGGGATTATAGCTAGCGATACTTAAAGCCGAATAAGCAATAAAACTAAAGTCATAGTGTTGGCTAATAAAGGCGTATTCCAACCGCCAAAAATAGAGATGGATGGGTACTGCATTCAATTTAGATCTAGCTTGAGATATCTGGATGGGTAATTAAATGCGAAACTAACATTTGCGGAACACACTAAGACGGCTTCCGGTAAAGCATTGCCAACCGCAACCACACTGTGCAAAGTTAAGCCAAACATGCGGCATCGATTTGGAGAGAGAGAAAGAGTTTTACAAAGTAAAAATCTCCAACGAAAACTGGCAGTAGTACAAAGACTGTGCATGTAGGGAGTGATATTGGCCTACCGCATAGCTCCGTGGATAGCGGCAACAAACAAGGACCATGTACACAATATAGGCTATACAGTATATGCACTATATACTAGTTCTACTGTGTACTATACGTATGATATTCTGCACAATTTATACTATATATGCTAAGGTTATACATACAAACTAATTAATTTATGCAGTTTAATATTATATATATATTATCCGCCAACGTAGACTCCTCTAAAATGTGAATAACTTGCAGAAACTTATGATTTTGTAGCGTTTGCCCTGAACCACAGCTTAACTATAGCAATTAAGAATTTGTCTTGCAGAAAATTTAGATTAATTCAGCGATATTTAATTTGCTTTAATTAATAATTTCATTAATAAAGTGAAATTGTATTGAAATTTTCACAAAATTCTACTTTACTTGAAAAATTTCAATATATTTAAGAAACGAAAGAAATTTGTTTTCTGTTCATTTTATTTCAAACTTTTTTCAGTTTTCAAATAACATTTACACATTGCTGTACAGAAAAACGTCACATCAAATTCATTCCATTGCAAACCGTTCGGGAGAAACACGAAATTTTAGAAAAATTAAATAAAATTTCGAAACAAAATTTAATCATGTTCTGAATTAGCAAACGATAGCCAGTGACCGCAAGAGGAACGTTCTTGACTAATTGTTCGTACAAAAAAAAAAAAAAAAGAAAAAAAAAAAAAATATCCACCTTCAAGTAAAAAATTCTGTCAAAAGGAAAGATTTACTTCGAAAGCAACGATTAACGCATTTTTTGCAATTCGTCGGGAGCGTTAATCCTAGACCTCGAAAATGGCAAAAAAGGGAGGCAAAGGTGGTAAAAAGGATAAAAAGGACAAAGGCAAAAAGGGTAAAGACAAGAAAGGTAAAGGAAAAAAAGGCAAAAAAAAGGCGCAGGTAAAACCCGTAGCAAAAGAAGAACCGCCACCACCGCCCCCACCGCCACCACCACCAGTAGAGGTTAAACTGAAAATAGAAGAACCGTGCGTTTTCAATTGTGCACAGGACAAAGTGACATACCGGCCAAATTCGTATCCTGGCCTATTATTACACCCGAGAACATTGGCCGTGGTTGGATCTGAATGCGGCAGCTACGACAGTCTGTGCAAACTTTTGCATGCAGGCTTTCGTTGTGCGGATCGTGTCTATACCATGGTACCCTGGGGCAATTATGTCATCTTCCGCAGTCAGGACGGCGATAACTATCTTTACTTTGTTTTCGATGGCTGCACTTGTAACGTTAATCGGTTTCGTTATTTAGATCTCACCTGTGGTACGGCCAGCTTGCTTTACTTTGAGGAACTGCATAAGGCGATTAACTACATAATCATGTCGCGTAGTCGACGTGAGGAGCTCAAAAATTTAAAACGATCCATGGTAGATGACGTTTGCAGCGAAATGTATGGAACTCAACATATATAAAAAATAAATAAAAATGAAGCATCAATCGCCACAATTTTGAAATTCTCTAAAAAACAAATCAAAAAAAAGAAATCTTTAAAAGAAAAAAAAAAGGCAAAATTTGATATTTTAGGCAAAATGGAAACTTCTTGCAATGAAGAAAAATCATTGAGAAAAAAGAGGAAACTAAAATTTCAATTGTAAAAAATTTTTACGTTAAAAATTTTTTCCAAAAATAAAATTTAATCAAAATTACACCTAAAACAAAAAAAAAAAAAAATGTAATCTTTCCAATGCAGTAAAAATGGATAGCATTAAAATCTAATTTCCTATGTAAGTATACTGCTGTTTTGGCATAGATTATGTGCGAATATAATAGGCAAACAAATAAAGGCACACATATGCATATACATATGCATATACATACATATATATATATATATATATATATATATATATATAGAAAAAAACTATTCAATGATTACATTTTATTTTTTAATTTGAAGAAAAATGTTAAGAGAAACACAAAAATTATGTTTTTCGTTTTTTTTTTTTTTCATCCTCTAAGCGGCGCGGTAGAGTTTTTAAAACCGCAAAGATTGCAACAGGGTTTCTACGATTTTTGAATGTACACATAAATATATGAATGTGTTGTATATATATAAATGAAGGGTAAAACAAGCTGACAAACATAAAAGTGAACGGATGAATATAATGCGAGAGAAGTTAAGAATAGAAAACGGCACAAGACAAGCGTCGCACCGAGGGAGAATAAAGTGTTTTAAACCAAAATTAACGTTAATGACAACGAAAACTATGATTGCGTGGTTTAACAATATCAAATAGTCTACAAAGTGTTGAGCCATTTTCCATTTACTCTGCTCACTCTACGACTTAGATGTCACGGTGCATATAACGACAGTATATTGTGAAAATTATATATATATATATATATATATATATATTGGAAGCCAGAGGCGAAAATTCGAATATGATGACTTTTACAAAAAAAAAAAAAAAAAAAAAAAAAAAAAAAAAAAAAAACACGTTGCCAAAGTTAATTGTCAAAAAATTCAAACTTGAAACTTTAGGTCTAAATATTTTCCAATTTGAGACGCTTACTGCATCGCTATAATAAGCTATAGCGATAAAATCCCTAATATTTTAATGAAAACCTAACGAAAACTTAAATTGTGGCAACCATAATGTCACCTAATACTTGAATACATTGATTACCATTCAAGGTTAATTCAACTGAACTATAATGTATCGTGGCCAGAAATCAGCTTCAATTCCAGGTCAAAATTGGATCATCCATTACGAGATGCAAATCTCAAACATAGCGATAGGATCCGCAATTGTACCTAATAGAATTGCATCGAATGAATTCAGTAGAAACGGGCAATAGTTGTCGATACCGCAACGTCCCAAACACGAATTTGCGAAATATAAATTTTGATATATCTGTTTTAATGCAAAAAATGCATGCAAGGAACCAGCTCAGCATTTAGGTATTTCATCAGTGAAAGGGGTAAAGTTAGTGTCACAATGGGTGCGAATATTAATATATAAAGGTAAGCAGCGTTTAGAACTGCCTGCAGTAGTAATTAGTGCGTTTCTAATTTAAATTTAATTTTAATCTGCAAATATTTAATACTTATTAGACAGAGGTATGTGGAAATAGTCAACCGTAGATAAGTGTATACAAATAAATAAATACTTATGTTTACATGGAGAAGACATATCTGGTAACGTGTTTAATAGCTACGCTTAAGTTAAGAGCCATATGTGCTTGTATTTGATTGTGATGCGGCCGCCATCATCAACAAGAATGTGTTGGTGTCCCCACATATGACAAACATCCATAAATACTTGTCGCTGCATCGTGCGATTGAGTGAGCGAGTGAATGAGCATTCAATAGTAATAATAATAATAATAATAACAATAATAATAATAATAATAATATAAAAACCATTAGACAATGTATTAACTTAGTGACCGAATGTACTTCTTCTTTTTTTTTTTTTTTTTTTTTTTTTCATTTCGCGTAGTCTTCTGCAACAATAACTTCCTTATTGCATGACAAGATGTCTGCATAATGTCTAGACATTCATTTCTGTTTAAATATTTTCTTCACTTTTGATGTAATTACGTGGCATCGTTCACACAGAAATCATCACAAAACGTTTTTATTATTATGTTGATGTGATGTGATGTGATGTGATGGGTTTTTTTTTTTTTTTTCTTGTTTACGTAAGATATGTCATCGATTGATTAATAGATAAGTTTTTGTTTTTGTTTTTTTTATAAATACATAAGTTCGATTTTTAAACCTATTATTCGCAAGCAGGATCTATTAATGGTATCTTTTGGCTTGAAACTGGTTACAACTATACAGCGCATAACAGGATTTACAACTGATGCTAATAGATGCTAGCGAGAACAAAGGCAACAATGAGTGAGACGCCGTCGATATGCATGAACAAAGTTTACCTTTTATCAAGTATGCTTAGATTGAAGAGGTACTTGGTTATGCTTCATTGGATCATTGCATATATATATCTTATATATGTGTACACATAAGGTACCAAGTATATCTGTATATATATATATATATATATACACAGTCTCCCGTTAATCGTATAATCGAGTTGTTAACCGGATTAGTATACAATAAAATATGATATTAGGCCAAGAAAAATGTTCCATATAACTGAGTCTATCAAACAACTAAGCCATAGTGTGTGTGCGGAATGTTCTAGTCCATAAATAACTTATCATAATACTAAAATATATCGTAATCGTGATCGAAAGAAATTGCATTTTGGAAATTAAGGGAAATTCTCAAAATTATTGACCACATTTTACAATGTCATTTTGGGCCAAGATCATAACGCTTCCTTACGCTTAAAAGGACTGTGGTGTTTGCGGTGAATGTGGTTGACGAAACTCAGTAGCATAGAAGAAGAAGAAGGTGTCGTGTTCTCAGTGCCCAATCGTTAAACCAATTGTACACTCCGTCCCGTCTTAAGATAGCTTACAGCGAAATTAAATCGTTGCCTCAGAAAACAGTTTCGAACTTTCTGCTTAGGCCTGGATATAAAAAGACATTCGATATTTGAGTATCACATGAAGTAACAGTGAAATTGAATTTGCACCTGTCAGCCGCTATTGTAAGGAAAGGAATTCAAGTCGTTATTGACAAGAAGAAATGAGATAATTAGTTCACATACAATAATAATGGCCGGAAGAGATCGTAATCGCTCTGTGAGTTGCTTCAACCTGGTCTCATAACCGGGTTTTACTCTTCGCTGTTAATGACTTATGCGATTAAAATGTGAAGTTAAGTTAAAGCGTGCGGAACTTTTTTTACATGGCCAGTCATACATGCAGGCGCGATGGTGATTAGGGAGAGTTATAGAAAAAGTGAGTTGAAAGAACGGAGTAAAGTTCGTGAATGTGCGACTGGAAATTGGATACATTAAGGCTAAGGCGTCGAAAGAATAATAAAGGAAATAGTAACACTACTCGACAATGCTATGACTTTCCGTATTTATTAAAGAAGGAACGATTAAGGCTGAAATCGGTAGACGGATACGTAAGCACGACCTTAAGTCTAGTCTCATCTCTAAACCAACGGTTCTAAAATGAAGAATATGAAAAAAATTATCAGCTTGTCTGCAAGTCTGCAAGCATCGATTGCTGTGCTAATGACTGGCTTTCAACAGATAAGAAAGCAAACATACGATAAACAAATAGATCTCACTATTTACGATATCCGAGAATCTATGCGTTTTTCCTTTCGTCGCTGCCTATCCTTATGCGATACAAACACTTCTTATGGAGAGAACAATAGATGCGAAGTGAATCTGTCAATTCTATGCTACATAGATTGTAACCGGTAGCTTCCACAAAACTCACAAAACGTTTTTACATGCGGCAAAAACTTTAAAAAAAAAATTAATTGCCGGAATCCGACATGAACTAGTTCATGCAATAAAAAGTTGAAGGCTTTAATTTTGCTTTAGTAGGCTTCTCAGCTGGACAGTGAAATACGTGCACTGTCTTTAAAGCTGTGAAAGCTGAAGTATTTAGCAAATTTCACTGTGAAGATGGATTGTAAAAGTAAATCGTATATGCGGACAAGAAAATACAATATGAATAATATAAGATAGATCGAGCAGCTCATTACAACCAAGAAGCAGGATGGCCAGGATGGGTCATCAGCATCGAAATCATGGAAATACATACAAACGAGTCCTTTGAACACCCAAAGAAAATATCAAGATATGCGGAGCGGTTAAAAAGACTTTTCTTAGTTCCAATAAACGCGTGATGATTTTGAACAAGCGACGAATATTGTATACTCGAAGTGTTCTCTGTCAAAAGCAACAGAAGACCTGTCAAGCATCGCGGAAAAAGCTTTTCTTGGGAGAGTATATGTCCAATACATGTCAGATAATATTTGTATATAAAAACTTGTCGGAAATTGTAATAATACCGCATGCCAAAGAAAATAAATAAAGATAAGCGTCTGCTATAAAAATTTCAGCAGGCTAACGATCTGAAACATTCATCCAATTTGGTGGAAATGCCATGTCACTCTTTCGGCCTCAATCCTGTTGAGAATGTTTGAGGAGAACTAAAGCGCCATGTTTCCCGTAGCAATAAAAAAGAATTGTGGAAAAGTATTCAAAAAGCATAGAGACCTGTGATAATCAATTTCAGTCATGCCTACAAAAACCCCAGCTACCCTTAAACCCAATAGTGATTATACCGGCTATTGACTGTCTGAACTGATTTCTATTAAAATGCTTTATTGCTAATATTGCTTTACATATCAAGATATTATATTGAACGATATTTCTGTTATAGCATTTAATTGAAAAGCAGAAAGTTTGCATTTATTTATAGCACAGGCAAAGAGCGTCATTAAGGAACGCTTCGCTTTCTTGTTTAGATGTGAAAAAATGTAAAAAAAGGTCAAGCGACGCTGCAAATTTTATTATATGGACGATGAACAATTGAATGCGTATTATTATATATAGAAATTTAGTAAAATCCATTTTAAGAAAGCCCCAAAGCTTAATCTGATCTTCAAGGTACTTTATCGTCAACGAATATTGGGGGAAAGAAATCGACATCACAAGTCAATAAGCTGCAACTGACGTTCATGTTGAAGTTGTCTCCTTTCTTAAAGGAACATTTTTTCCACAACATGCCAGGACCTAGGCAAAGTTAATTTGCAAAGTGATGCGGACCGAACTACACTATAAATTGATGTTTTCTGTGGCCAACTCTGCTTTCCGTCTTTCTTTTTTTTCCTCCTTCCTTTCTCTCTCTCTCTCTCTCTCTCTGTTTCACTCTGTTTCTATCCTCCCTCTCTCTCTCTCTCGCTATCTCTCTCTCTCTCTCTCTCTCTCTCTTTCTCGCTATCTCTCTCTTTCTCGCTATCTCTCTCTCTCTCTCTCTCTCTTTCTAGCTATCTCTCTGTCCGTCCCTCTCTCTTTCTCACTCTACCCCAAAAAATGGCATTCTCCATTGTGTTTTACATTTTACCTTTACAAGACGTGGTACAAACAATTAAGGAAAGCACGAAATGTTCCTTAAAAAAAGCAAACACACTATCACTAAAAGAAGAAAACAATTCTATTTAAACAATCTTGTACAGGAATAGGTGAAAGTTATTTTCTTTCCCACAGAAAGCCTGCCCGGATGAAACAATTTACAATCATAAGATCATATCCTATATAGTATACCTGTTAAGCAAAGGAAATAATTTTTCGCAAAACCGAGTGATGTTCAGCTGTTGGATCGGCCTATCCATAATGTTTTTTTTTTTAATTTTCCTCTTTAAGATAAGATAAGATATATATATATATATATATAAAATCATTTCTCTTTCAAAAAACAGGACACCTATTCTGATCTTATAACCCACCAAGAAAACAAAAACAAAGAATCCTGTAATTAAAGACTCCTTGAATGGGTGGAAGCATGGATTTAGAGTAAAACTAGCGCAGCAGCAGTGCATATAACAAGCATTTTCCACTCACAAACAAATATCCCTCTCACCCACTAGCACATGGCGCTTTAAGCATTAAGAGTTAAATAAAAATTTTTAGATTCAATATTATTCGATATCAAACGCTAATAGTTTCAGATGCATACAATACGAAAAGACGCACAAAACGTAAACGCAGGATAGTGAAAGAGGTAGTAATTTTTTACCATAGTTACTGCAGAGCTTAACCATTGTCAATTGCTTTGCTTATACTCTTTGTTAAATTCGCTTTTTCAATTTACAATAAATTAGGTTAATACCTCACTTAAAATGCACAAATACTATGAAATCATAAATTTATTATTAATATTTTTTTTTTTTTTTTTGCGAGGGGCTATATCCTCTTTGGACAACTATGTAAAGTTTCACGTCAATATATCTAATTGGTATAGAGTTACAAGTATGTTTGTAGCACCTTATAATGATAAGTTTGTCGTCTGGTGAAGAAATGACTTCCGACTGAGAGGACGTCGTGCAAGAAAAACCTTGAATTTATGCCTACGATTTATGCGATCGATTGTTCCATCGACTATTGCGGAAAAGGTGAGCCAAACAGCGCGAAAGTCGCTCAAAAGTCAAAGACATGTTGATAGTTTTTGTTGACTATCGAGCGCCACGCGGAACCGTAAAAAAAGGATATTATTGCTGCATTATGAGGGCGATAAAAATAGAAGAAGAACCAGAAGAAGAAGAAGAAAATTTACATTATATTTTGTTCACATTCGAAACTAGGAAATGGCAGGTTAACAGAAAATGTATGTGTTCGAATGTGTATGCTAATCAATTAATTTCATAATTTTAAAAACGTTGGAGTCGTCTTTTTCGTAACATACATCCATATTTCATGTAACGCCCTCGTTTTTAATGCGCTCATTTCAAATGTTTTCCTAACAATTAACAAATCGTCGTTGAATTTGTAATATATATATATATATATACGTATATGTAGATGTATATGTATATATATATATATCGTATATTACGTTTCTCTTCACACTGACGGCGCATAGCATTCCTATTGTTTTTCAATTTTTAACATAAACTCGTGCCCCATAAAATACTCGTCAATTGTAATACAAACATTTTCTTATTGCCACAGACAAACAACAGACAGTATGAAGCAATTCTGCGAATGATGATAATGATAATGATAATGATGATGATAATGATGATGATAATGATGATGATGCTGATTATCACTGAAGTAACTATGTATAGGAGAGAAAAAAGATATATAAATTTATAAAAAAAATGAAAAAAAAAAATAAAAAAAAAAAAATAAAAAAAAAAACTTTATAAATTGTTAGTAAGCACATCATTGTAACACTAAACAGAACGACAACGATTTCCCAATTTTTGAATGGTTAACTTTTGGTGGCTTGGATTTTAGTTATAGCGGTTTTCTTTTCTTTTTTTTTTTTTTTTTTTTTTTGTTTTTTCATATTTTTGGATATTTCGGAATTATGTTTACACAGGTTATGTAACATAAAGTGTTTATGTGTACGAAGTAACGATAAATAAACTAACATTTAGATAAAAATTTTATTAAGAAGATATACAAACGATGTATATATATATATGCATATATATATATACATATTTAGGTACGTATAATATAGGAAAACAAAATCCCAAGTCGGCGAAGAAGATGCTTGACTCCACCAGCACAACAGCACATCTAAACACACATGATTAAACAGCCTAAGCTTATACAAAGTCATAGTGCATAACAGCAGCGATGCCATTGTGTATTCCATGGAGATAGAAAGACAACAAACAGTCAACTTAAGCTGAAATCCAGTAACATTTACATCAAAGAGCAAATGCATTTTGCCATGCGAAATAGTTTCTCTAGTGTTTTATGTTATTTTCTTCTCTTTTTATTTATTTATTTATTTTTATTTTTATTTTTTTTATTTTTTTATTTTTTTTCATGCCATTTGCGGAAGCTACAACTTTTAATGCCATCAGGCATTAGCAACATTTGTTGGGTAGCATCACCCAAATCATTAAAAGCACCAGCACCAGCACCAGCACCAGCTCCAGCACCAACAACAATATTTACAGTCAGTCATCAAGTATCACAAAAGATCATTTGTTTTGTGGCTCTTAAGCTGCACCATAAAAAATGACAGTTGCTTCAATTTGATAGTTATGCAGTTCACTTCTTCTATTCATTGTGTTTCTTTCTTTAAAATTAACATTTACTGTTTCCTACCAGCGTAAAAGGCATATCCTATAAAAAAGCAAAAAGTGTTTGCACTAATACAATCATCGCATCGCATACATATTCGTGATTACACGAATATAATAATTATGAATGAATGAATTTTATCGATAATTAATGTTTAGAGTATTAAATTTTTTTTTTTTTTTTTCTTTTTATACAACTATTAACTCGATTTTAGTTTCTTTGGGATTAAAATTTTTTAATCAATTGAAAGGTGTTAGATTTAACTATAAAGATATATCTTATGGTATTTTCTTCTTCACTTCTTCTCAATTTAAACTCCATACCAATGATTTGTAATTTAATCGATTCAAAAGAAACATTTAGTTAAGCAAGTATATAAATATGTATATATATATATATATATTTGTCGACACGACTTTGCTTAATTGGTCGTTGCATATATGGCATTCATATATCTATGTAGTTACATATAATACAATCATTTTCATTCAAGCATACATATGTACATTCACACGTACATATATGTGTAATTGCGCATTTTGTAATGAATAAATGCAAGATTTTTAGAAAACATCTCTGAACATGTTAAGTAATAGATTATTTCCAATAGAAAAGCAACACTCCAAGATTACTAGTCAATCAATTAAAAACAACTTGACGAAAATAATTTGATTAGTTACGTTGGTTAGTTTGAAAACACCAAAAACTGCTGAGCACAACATGTCTAAATATATGTAAACCGATATAAATAAGGCTCAAGCTAGTGATATGTGTAGGTATGTAATTACTATCATTCTACATCCATCACTTACGCTTCGCTGCCAAATCATGTAAATAGGCATCACGTAGAAGCCGCCCATCCTTCCAAAGAGAACTTGAAATTATTTTCCTCATGTTTGTACGCTTATCTCAGAGAGAGCATATCATTTCTTTTGCGCACTGATAATACGAATCATTTAAAGGCTCTATCGTTTTTTTATATGCAACATTTTGAACAAAAATTAGAAGGTTTCTAGCAAATGGTCAGCAAAAATTCAACTCGGGAAAGAGATAATCCCTTTCAAACAAAAATATTTCATTATAAATATATTTCATGGCATGTGTGTACATATACTTAGAAATATATCTCAGACACAAACCTTACATAGCTTTAACATTTTGGGCGAACATAAGAAAAGCTTTTCAAAGAAAACTGAAAATTTGCTCAATTTGTTTACGCTGAATAAAGTAAAAGAGTAAACAAGGAAGAGAGAACAATCCATTTGATATACAGCTGCATGGGTGTTGCATGCTATTGAAAATTGTTTAAAAATTTCGTTAACACCTGAGCTAAGGTACATAGGTTTAACAAAATTAAAGCAATGGCAGGCGCGTATTTACACACAACTCTTGTTTTACCCGATTTACAAACTTCAGCAATAACAAGAACAATAGATTTTCCACACGAATTTTTTCGTTCCAGTATGGATTTAAAAAAAAAA
>NW_023998414.1:30108777-30176334 GCF_014805625.2 Glossina fuscipes | reverse complement strand
AAAAAAAAAAAAAAAAAAAAATGTAGTAAATTAAAAAATTTAAATATATTTCGCTATTGAAAAAAAAAAACAATGAAAATAATTTCAAAAAATATGTTGAGATTTTAAAAAATATTGCTTTAAATATCTAATAATTAATATTTATGTTCAAAACTTATTATATAGAAATCGCTGCACACTAAAAATCAATTAAACAACTTTCCGAAGCGGAGCGATTTAATAAAAGAAAGAATACAGTTTTCCATCCAAAGCCAAATGAATGCAAAGAGCAATCTTATCATTTTACAAATGCTCACTTTTTGGTATAGATGTGATGCTTGTCGAGAAATTTGGGCCATATCCACATTATCTGTATACAATGAATTCGAACTTTATTGATTTGTTTGTAATGAAATTTTTATGCACACGGATCCTACGTACAGTAAACTCCACCGTGCCATACTCATACATAAATAAGAATAAGAAAAAATTCTCAATTTATCCATAATTTAAATCAAAAAGAAGACAAATATTATAGTCGGAGAAAGCCGGCCTATTAGACACCCTACATCACTCCGCCTAATAGATTTCATTTTCAATGCTTCACAATGAAAATTATATCATAATAGTAATAGTAATTTAACAAAAAAAAAAAATTAACCGTGCCAAATTTGGTCCATTTCAGCCTATTCCCTGGATCTTATTCTAATAAGGATTTTCACGAAAATTTATGCTTTATAGAGCGGAAAAGTCTTTGTCTTAATATGTGATGATAAAAATTTACCCGCAATATTATAGTAATTTCATAAAAAAATGAGCTCAACAAAATTTGGACCACCTACGCCTATTTTTGGGTCCTGTCCTATGTAAGGTTTAGACTTATACTACACTAGGTTGAGTTTTGGGCCTGCTTTCCCATAAATTCGCACAGGAACAAGATATAATTTTTATATCCTATAATAAATATAAAAATTGTGGTGTGAACGATGTGGTTTAGGGTATGTAATGGTCGGCCTTGGTCAATTACAATGTTCTTATATTATTATATATTCTGAAAATTGGAATATTTTATATTTGGAAGTAGCCGAAAAAGAGGTCCGATCCGAAACGGTTTGAATAACGTTCGTCCTTGAATCGAAACACGTCAGTGTATCGAATTTCATTCAAATATCTCGAAATTTCTGAACCCAAAAATATGGACAGACATCAGACAGACATACGGGCAAAAAAGCTTATACCGATTTAGAAAATGATGGCAAATCGATCAGTGTAATCAATAATGGGGTTGTCCCAAAGCCGTCTGGGTGATAAATGCGTCCGCACAAACTTAATATACTCTGTAGTACAAGTTGTGTCGGATGTAACCAGAGCTTCCTTGGAAGTAAAGGTTAAAATTTGTATTACTGCTTTAGATTTTCTTTCAACTTCGTGAATAAATTTATCAAGACTCTATACCCATAAGTAATCGATTATTTGTAAAAAGTTTCTTCTATGTTTAGTTCGGCATCGATTTTTGAAAACGAAACACGTATCCTCCCGCAGCTTTCGAGAAAGCTGCCTGTCTGGAAACTATTCGAAAAACTATAATTACTTATTTTTTATAACCTAGTAATAAAGTGATGATGTTCGTACCCTCGGAGGATCAGACTTCTCACGTTACACAATTTTTCGTTTTCACACGGAATTAATGGAACAGTAAAAACAAAGAAAATTTACTATTTTTTTAGCGATGGTCACCACATGTCAGGATCGGTTCAGAAGATTCACCGCTGGTAATTATGTTCTCACAGACAGGCCTCGACCAGTTCAATTTGATAGTGGGACTCTAGCGAATACTGATTCATCATCAAGTATGCAAGAATTATAGAGCAACCTTGGGTCCCCATGGTCAAGTATGCAAAGACACCTACGCAAAGTTGGCAAAGGTCTAAAGACAAGTAATATGGATATCCCGTCAATTATCTGAAACAAGAATAAGAATATTGGTCGATCAATTTCAACTTCATTGCTGTCCAGATTTCGTGGAGAATCGTTGCCGGAGTTGAAGAATTGACTCTTGAAGGTAACATAACATAAAGCATTCCAAGCCAGGGCTTTCTGTAAATCAATTCCTAAATCTAGTCAATCACGGGGGCTACTTGAGTGATATTTTACCGCAAGAACCCTCGATTTCCGTAAGAGAGTGTAATGATGGATAATAATATAATAAATTTAAAAATAAAAAGCTAAACTAACTACAAAATTTTCGTTTAGATTTCAATATTATTGATTACTTATGGGTCCCTCTAACATATAAGATCGACCGGAAAGTTTTGTCCGTTTCTTTGTCAACAATTTTCGACACGTAAGCCCACGTTTATTTGATGCATGTTCGGCTCTCTACTGTTTATCGCTTAATATACACATACCGACGTAGCAAGGTAATTAGAACAAATTTGATTCACGTTAGTCTTAGATGTGAATCGATTTCGTACGGATGGCTACAGATAAAGGTCACTGTATTGTTTAAGAATTTCAGCAAGGAAGAATGTCGAAATTTATTGAAAATGCTTGATGAAGGTGCAGTTTCTGATAGGACACGCAGAACAGGGTTCGAAAAATTTGAAACAGATGATTTCGATGTTTCTGATAAGTCACGTTCTGGGCGACCATCTTTGATCGATGACGACGTGGTTAAGCAAGAATCGTTTCTGACAACACCAAAGGTCATAGAAATGCTTAACTCAGTGCAGCAAACCATATCGGACCCTAGTCGGAAAATAGGATTTAAGTGATTTGTATTTTATTTTATTCCAAAAACGGAGAAAACTTTCCGGTAGACCTTGTATACTCAACTCACTCTCAATGCGGTAGAGCTTACTTCGCTCATAGCTATAATGAGTGTTCAGCCGCTAAAAAGCAGATTATTATAATAATCCAGACTTTAGTAGAGTTTCGATTGGCATCTGTTATCCATTACAGAATATCCCTCCATATGTTTGTATATTTAACTTATAAGTCGCATTTTTTTGAGATATTTTTTGGCAAAGTTTAGAGTGTTTCGGCTCAAAGATAAATGCTACTGAAATTAGATTGGATCAGATCATTTTTTTGACTTTCGTGTTTTTTTTTTTTTGGGGGGGGGAATCGATGAAGGGTCAATGTTTTGAAGCTCCTCTCATATAACTTTTCATATATTTTTATAGCAAATATATTTAATAATAAAATCTTCCTCATAATAGTAACTTGACATAACAATAAACTGCACCAATATATGAACTACATAGATCTCCCCATCGCCTTCATGCCTTTTATAAGCCTTTGTAAGACAACATCATGAAGAAAATAGATGAACATTAATAAGGTCTTTGAGAAGAGAATCAGTTTTCCTATCGTTTTTTTATCACGAAAATCAATGAAGAACTAGGTTAAGCCAAGTGATGTAGGATATTTAGTGGACGGTCTAGCCCGATTATAATGTTCACACTTGTTTCTAAATTATAAGACTGTAACAATTCCAACAGTAAACAGACAAGCCCGCCTGTTGCTAAATCTTGGCTTGAAATCTCATAAATTTATTCAAGGAGTTTTTCCGCGCCCATCTCTACATGTTCCAAGGGAAACACCAAAGGAGAAGGAAATATAATGCATTTGCTCGATAGTGAGAGAAAAAATTCAATAAAGTTTTCTTTCTCGAACTCTTCACCTTGGGCGTTTCTCAGAATACAATCAATCAGTTGTAGAAATTTTGATTAAATACGTTTACCAAAACGTGGCAGCTTACGATCGACTATTTTTGGACACGAGTCGACGTGCGATGCAATTTTCATTTCCTCTTCTAATTTTCTTTATTTTATTTGCCCATCAAAGAATAAAAAGGAAATTCATTTGTTACTCACCTTACCTGCTGATAACAAACGCATCTCCCGTCATTTTTTTTTTATCTTTCTTCTAAAACATTTAAGATTCTTTTAAGCATTCAATATAAAATTTAATTTTCCAATATATATATACATATAAATATATATCTCCGATATAAAAACTCCAAATCTCCAGCATAATTGACTATTGGTTATTGGTTTTTCGATCAATCCGGTACAGATTGTCAGCTGGAATGAACACCGTTTACTTTACTTCACCCCATTAAGTAAGGATTTCTTTAAAAAGTATTGAAACTTTAGAAGTAAATCATTTGAAAATGCATTTACTGGTGTTGGAATGAATGGATAATGAAGTCACGAATGCACCTCTGCGTTCGATATTGTCAGTTGCCATTCGGTGTCGGGCGCTACTTTTACTTCTGATTCTGAATCTTGAAGAAACGCATATATATATATATTATTTGTAGATCTTATACGAATAAACGACCGACCCCATAATAAACCCATGTTGAGTAGTGAGTAAATATAAAAAATCTCAGTTTTTTTAGGACCAATTGCAGAGATATTGAAAATGTGATTATATAGGTGTGCTTAGATAAACGGAAGAACATGATTATGCATCTGGAATGCAATCTAGTAAAATATTGATTCAGGTAAAGTGAACATTTTAAGATACTCTCCCTATCATTATGTAGATATATAATCCTCTAAGAAAATCGATCAATTTTGAACTTTATCGCTTAATAAATGCCCAACGAAAGATTAGGATAAGTATGCTTACTATGAATTCAATTGGAAGTGATGGCCAATTAATAAAACGAAATGCTTGATGACGTCAACAAATGTAAAAATTGAAAAGGAACCGTTTTTTTTTTTTTCAAATCAAAAATCAAAATTAATAATTGATATTTTCATATCGTATGCATTAATGATAAAATGAATATATATACATACAATTTTCTACATATTAAGAACTAAATAAAGCAAAAGAAAAATGAAAATAAAAAATAAAATGAATTTTCTTTATAAATGTACTATAAATATATTTTTCATTTATAGATTAATCATTTGTATATAAGTTTGCATAAATGGGACGGAAACGAAAATAAGAGCAAACAGATAAGCAATTAGAAAATTTAAAACACCAAGAAGAACGAAATGTGCACGACAGTAACGAGAAAATATATTTACAAGTGTATGTGAGTGTGTTTCAAAAAAACTCTAATATTTATTTAAGATAAAATTAAAAGCAAAAAATAAATATAAAAGAAAATAATAATCAATAAAATGTATTACTCGTCCTTGGACGAATCTTAGATGCTCACCGTCTTGAGTTAAACGCCAATATAAGAATTGACATTTTGTATTCAGTAGAAACCGGGCAGATACGTATACAAGACCCCCACCACTATCGCGGAAGTCATTAATAAGTAACGTTTTGAAGAGAATAATATTTTACCGATCATAGGGAGTATATTATATACATTTACATACAAATGTTGATAACCTATAGTGGAATTGATTTGATTATGAATATTTGTTCCCCGCCCATCCCACTGTCTGGTAAAGATAGTCTCTTTCTCCATCCCACTACCAACATCTCATCCCACTGTCGATATATCCATTCAAGCCTGAGTTCAGCCATGAATAGTTTAAATGTACTGCGTCAATAAGCCGACAGTGTTTCCGTCGTTTTGGATGACGAAGGCAACATCCAGCAGGAAGCATCAGAGATCCCACAAAGTATATATACATTCTAAATCGATTTAAGTATATCCATCCGTCCGGTTATCTGTCTGCATGATGCTTATTCTAAATAACTCCAGAAAGAAGTTTCTAAATATTAGTAAGCCATTATGTAACCTTTTCAAGTTTCTAATCAATATATTTCAATATTTTCGTCATGCTCTTCATTCTTTAGCACGATCGGTTTACAGTTTAATTTACTATATTTCGCATATACAAAAATTTCATTCCGAAGCTCAAGCTTTGCATATATCAATCAAGAGACATCAAGAGACGAGTGTACACTTGCATTTGGACGACAAAATAAAGATAATTGAATAAATCACATTTGCTTTTATTATTTTGCAATATTTTCATATATGGTAAATAAATAGAAAAAAAAAAACAAAAAATTTACTAATAGTACCCTGTGTACGTTGTTTGGAAGAAAGCTCTGTTTAATTTCTTATTCTAATGAAATTAATTCAATATATTTATTTAATAAATACTTTTAAGTAATTATTACAGCTAAGATGTATGTATGTGTAGGTTCGTTTTGCAGTAGTGATGCTCCATTAACTCTCTCATTTATTTAATTCAGTGTTTAAATGAAATGAATATATATATATATATGTATATATGTATATATCAGAAAACATGTTTTATTATTATACTAAATCTATGTTCAGTCCAAAAAAAAAAAAAAAAAACAGATCCCTATGACGCAAACTGCAAATGTTTTCAATTACCTCAGTAAAGAAAATTTATTCAATTTTTCCTTTTATCATACGTCATTCATTAATTATTTTACTTCATATGATTAGATATGAAATTACAATATTTTTAGTATTTATTAATGTTTTTCGTATTAATTGTGAAAATAATTAGAAGAAAACAAGAAAAAAAAACAACAAAAAAGGAAATGATGAACCATCAGTAAATATGTAAAAATTATTAAAAAGTATATAAAAAAAATAAAACAATAAAAACATATTTTATTGTGTATTTTTTCATTATATGAACATTTATATTCGCCAAAAGCCCTCCATTAACCCATGCGACAATATATGCAAGCATCGGAGTTCATAACTTTTATTATTACAAAATTGTATTTTTGCGTTTATTTGCATAAATTAATTAATTCAAAATCAGTCGCTGAATGACAATTTAACTACCTGTATACGTTTGAATAATCATCTTCACCATTGACTTCTATTTCTTCCTCAAACATGATCAGTTCTAATAGGAAAAGCGCTATATATATATATTAGTTTGGGGAAAAAGAAATCCATTATTTTTATATGAACTTCACGACTTTATTTAACATGCTTCGGATTGTCCGATTTGGGTCAAATATGCACCGTTTTGTTGTATGATTTGTTGCCATTTTAAAGGTAACTTCAAAATGCCTCTCTCATAGAAGTCCTGGTCTCTATTTGCAAAAAACTCAAGTAGTCGATTTTCACAATCCTCCCTAGATTCCAATTTTTTATCATTAAAGAAATTTTGCAATGCAAGAAAAAGACGATAATCGCTTGGTGTCAAGTCCGGACTGTATGGCGGATGCATTAAAACTTCCCAACCAAGCTCCCGAAGTTTCTGGCGAGTCACTGTAGATGTATGTGGCCTAGCGTTGTTCTGGTGGAACACGACACCTCTCCTGTTGGCCAATTCTGGCCGTTTCTGGTCAATCGCTATCTTCAAACGGTCCAGTTGTTGACAGTAGAGATCAGAATTTAGCGTTTGGCCATATGGAAGCAACTCATAATAAATAATCCCCTTCCGGTCCCACCGAATGCATAGCAAAACCTTCCTGGCCGTGTGAGGTGCTTCACCGCTCTTTGACCACGATCGTTTTTGCACAGGGTCATCGTATGTGATCCATTTCTCATCTCCAGTCACCATCCGTTTAAAAAATGGGTCTATCTCATTCCGTTTGGCCAAGGCTTCGCAGATGGAAATTCGATCCATCATGTTGTTTTCTGGTAATTGGTGTGGCACCCAAACATCGAGCTTCTTTTTGAATCCAGCTTTGTGTAAATGGTTTAAAACTGTTTTATCGCCGATTTTTAGCTCCTGGGCGATGTTACGACTGCTAACATGCCGGTCAACTTCGATCATTTCTCCGATTTTATCCACATTTTCGACGACCGGCCTACCTGTGCGATGTGCATCTTTAACATCAAAAATTCCTGAACGGAATCTACGAAACCAAAATTGCACATAATTGGCTGTTACAGTATCGGAACCATAAACACCATTCACAATTTTACCCGGCTGGCTTGCATTTTCGCCTTTGTCAAAGAAAAACTGTAAAATGTACCGAATTTTCTCTTTGTTCCCTTTCCATTTTTAACACGCTGTAACTCACAACTGAATGCACCAAACAAAAAGGAGCAAAAGAATTTTTTTTACTGCGAAATGTACAGTATCGGAAATTGTTTGATCGATACTTTACGAGAAATCTATCAGTGCAGCCATCTACCGTAAAAATAATGGATTTCTTTTTGCCCAAACTAATATATATTTTTTTATTTTTTTTCTTTTATCATTATGATCGTGTTGAACTTCCAATTTCATTGATGATATGAACTTTTTGCAAATTTCTGCTTTCGGAATGTCGTGCCTTGCGTCTTTATATCCGAAGGATTCATTTTGTCAAAACGCGTGCAACGTCTACAAGAAAACTTCGAAGACCCGGCAGAGTGTACATATTCTTGATCAGCATCAAATTCTGAATCGATTTAAGCATGTCCAATCTATCCGTTTGGCTGTCTGTCCCCGTCTGTAATATGTCTGCTGTAAACATTCTCCTGTCTCCTGGCTCCTGGCTCCTGGCTCCTGGTTATTAAGCTAACGCCCTCAAATTGGCCACAAATATTGAAAATTCTTCTACGAATATTAGCAATTAAAGGCATCGAAGTACACGCCTACACAAAAGGAATAGAAAATTGGTTTTTCTCTCATTACGCACAACCATAACAGATAAATCTACAGAAATGTGAACGTATGGACGATCCTGTACCATCTGCATAAAAATTTTCAAAAATTGACCACGCCTACCCAATTGTTTTACTGTATCAAAATTTAATTTTTTTCAATACCTTTACAAGGCGCAACGTCATGCTTCATAAACCTTATAAAATATACAAATTCTTGGCCAGTTTCAAATTTGACATGCACCTAAACTTGTACCTGTACGTCGTTTAGGTCGTCTACCCAAATCTGTACTGTCATGAGCATGAAAATTTAGTTAGTTCTTTTACCTTTTTTCGACTTTTTTAGGATAACGGTGATGGGTGTAAAAGATTCGTTCACCAACGAATATAATCGTCTTACTTGTTTCCTTCCTAATGATATGATATGGATAGCATGATCTACATCTCAATACCTACCATTTAATTTAATGAAGCGTTTGAGAGCTACCACAAAAGAAACTTCTCCGTCCTTATATCATCTCAATATGAGCAAAACTAATGTCTTATGAAAAAATTCAAACCGACTCCGCGAAGAGAATTCTGTGATTGCACGAGAAGATGTAAGTGAAGTTATCATTTTATCGACGAAACCCCCTATTGGAGACTTGAAATCTAAGAACCACCAGACTCAACGTAGTTTTAGTTCAACGTCTCTAAGCTGCATCGAGTTATAGAAACTATTTGCGTGACAATGGGGCCCGTGGTTCGATTTATTGCGCAGAATTGTCTTCAGTAAGCAACTCGAAGCCTACGCCCTGCTCATAAATTTAACATTTCGGCCATAATTCTACGGGCCTCTGTTTTCGAGAAAAAGAGATACGAAATGGAAAACGAAATCCTTTCTTTTTCCTAGTCTTCGAAGTTAAGTGGTAGAGTTTCTTTATTAAGCCGATATAGAAATAGATACAAGTTTCTTTCCCCCTTTTTGATCTGGCATGCTCAAGAGGTGTAATAGAAAGTTGTCATAGAAAGTTTTTAGATGAATAATTAAGTAGTGAGACAGTATTCAGTCAGAGATGCATTGACGAAAAATTCTTTTTCGAATTTCGTACAAGTTTGAGTCGAATGCATATAACTAATCTACATGTCTTTAGCTAGAGAAGTATTGAAATTTTTTTTAGATATATTGATCTTTATACGCCAAAGTGAGTTGAGTTATTTGACTGAAAGAGTTCTCTTATCAAAAATGTCCATATTTAGAATGTTCTTTCGTATATTATTCAAACATATTTCTCTCCTTTATTTTTTTTTTTTACCGCCTACGACAATTTACCTATTGCGAGGCAATGAGATAAACGAAAGGAAAATGTATGGCTCCAATAGTCGCATACATAACTAACTTAATTTCTTGACAGAGCCTGTCGAGTCGCTCTCAGTCGCCTTAATGTTGATACATATTTTTGAACATATCTTTAGTTGGAAATACGTTCAAAGGCATGCATTCGAGCGGTATAGTACTTAGACGCGAGCAGACAAGATATTGCACTATAACTTCCTAGTAGGGATTCATTTAGCGCTGACAGCCTGTGCTCGGCGGGGCGCTTGAAGAAAAATATTTTTTTGCAGGTAAAGCATTTTTCTTCCATACTATCTATTAAGCCAATAAAAAATATTTCTAAAAAATTTACATTGTTATGTCCTCTTGAATGATTTCTGCTTACCCGTTTTTTCTTTTTTTTTTTTTGTTTTTCTCTCTTTTGCATTTTTTACTCTTTAACGTAAATAAAACTTGTACGAAATCGTTACCATATTACAGTTTCCTATTTTATTAATATGTAATTAGTTTAGTAATTCGTGAAATATTTATACAAGTAATCTTGTTCTTGTTACATATGCGTAGGGAATTAATTTCATTATTATTTGAATAGATAATTAATTAATTAATATAACTTAAAAGCTAATTTGTTGTTGCGAATGTTTTCTTTTGTTATTTTGTTCTTAATGATTACACGAAATAATCCAACGCTACTAGAATAATCCTTTTTATATATATATCAAAAAAAAAAAAACAAAAAAAAAAAAGGAAAAGGAAAAGAACTCCATACCTAAAAAGTTAAAATGTAATTTATAGCGTATATCAAAATATCGAAAAAGAAATGAAACGAGCTTAAAGTGTCAAAGGTATTCAAAAAAATTAAGGGATATATGTAACCGTACAAATAATAATTTAAAGACAAGATACGAAATACATTTCCAAAATTTAAATATAATAATAATAATAATAATAATAATAATAATATAATAAAGAAAAAAGAAGTGAAAAGAATAAAGAAAACTCTCATCTATATGTCAAATAGCTGGACATAAACTTATTACGGTTTACTTTTTTTTTATATAATTTTATGTCGTTGATAAAGTGACCACATCGCTGCTACTGCTGCGACTTTTGCTAGAGGATGAGGATTTCGCTTTGATTTCGGTTAAAGTAACTGAACCGGGACCGTTGAGGAAATGCATTTTCACATGCTTTTGCAGGTCTTGTTGTGAATCGAAAAATACTTGACAAAGATCGCAGGGATAACGGGATTTAACCATTGCGTTATCCATGGGCGCTCTTTTACGATTTTCTTGCAACGAATCTTCGTCATCATCATCATCAAATTCGTCAGAATCGACTTCTTCGTCCTCAGCTTCTATGATAGCTAAATTGCTTCGATTGTTCAGGTGTTGACTTCCCCGACTCGCAATTTCATTTGTATCTTCATTTGTGTCGGGATCCTCTTCAATATCATCTTCATCTTCATCTTCAGCGTCATCACCATCACCATCACCATTGCCATCTACATCACCATCACCATCACCATCACCATCACCATCACCATCACCATCGCCATCACCATCACCATCACCATCAGCATCGCCATCACCATCACCGTCACCATCGCCTTCTTCATCTAAATCGTCGTCCTCATCACCTACAGTCTGCTGAGCTCCTACAGCCATTTCATCAAGTTCCTCTTCGTCAGCGGCAGAGTCCTCATCATATTCATCGACAGCCACTCTTCTTTCGACTTCATCTTCATCGACCTCATCTTCCACCTCGTCAACGTCATCGTAATGATCTTTAGCACTGTCGCAAGATTCTTCAAGATTATTGGTTTGCTGTTCGGTGACAACAGGTACTTCAGTATTATCTAGTGGCTCTTGTTTGATTTTAACTTTAAGCAATTCTTCCGCTTGATCATTTTTGGAATTTTTCTGCTGTTCTAATTGCTTTGGCGATTGCGTCTGTTGGATCGAGCCTTTCTGTGCCGATTGTGATTGTTCGATCGGTATAATAAATGCTTCTTTCATATGATTATGTATATGATTAATTAATTTCTCTTTGCGTGACACATAGGTGCCACACAAATCACAGCCCCATTGAAACGGTCCGAAAGGCTTCATTACACGCGCATCGGCCACTTTATGTTCAATCCAATCCGCTTTACTTTCAAATTTTAAATTACATCGACGACAATTGTTAGGTGCATCCAATTCAATTTTTGGCGGCACCGGTAGATTACCGATCTCATTCTTGTGTAATTCATATAAATGACGACGTAAATTATTATTGCTGATAAAAGTGGAAGGACAATATTCGCATTTGAGTTCACGTTTACGTTTCTGGGATTTTGAAAGGGGGACGGATTGTCGGGGCATAAGACCCACCGCTTGTAATCCCAGTAGACGTTGATGGTTGATCGGGATTGAATGGTGCGATTGATCCTGGTGCTGCTGTTGCTGATTGGTACTGCTGAATGTACCCAGATTCGATGTACGCTGATCTACTTCGTTCTATTTTATAAAAAAAATAAATAAATAAATAAAATAATAATGAAAAGCATAAAAAAAGAAAAAGAAATAAGAAAAAAAAAATAAATAAATAAATAAGAACAAAAGAGAAGAGATGTATGTTATGAAAACAAACTTCTTTAGGGGAAAAATTTCATTAAATTTATTATTTTGTGACTGGTGTGGAGGCAAACAACACAAGTTCATAAATTTGTTGAAAAATGTCCTTTAAATTTGGAAGGCAAAACCATAGAATTTTGAGACTTTTATCGTTAAACTTAAATCATGAGATTTTCTTGTAAGCAAATTTTATTAATTGAAATAAAATCATATCTATGAATGATGATATTCTATCTGAAATTGAAATTCGAACTGAAATTTGCTCAAATTTTCGTTCGAATTTTGGCATTGGCTAATTGTTATGTAAACAAATGTTGAGAGCATGTATGGAAAAAAGTGGAGATTTTTTTTTATTACAAAATGAGCAAAACTCCCCAAAAGATATGCATTTCTTTATTGCAATTGTGTAACAAATTAACGAATAAATCCGTTTGATAGTCTACTCGCATCGCTTTTCATTTTTGCACTTTCTTGATAAGGAATTATGCATAGACGTATTAAAGAGGGAGGGTATCAAGTATTTGGCTATCGAGCGAGTCCAAATTTTCATTATTTTCATTAAGATAAGAAAACGTTAAAGAGTTATTTCGTTGATCAACGGTCTCAATATTAATCTACGTACGTACAATATATTTATTTTTCACAGGATTAGTATAAAAAAAAAAAATAAAATATATTATACTTTCTTATAGAATACTTTCGTTTAGAGGCTATTCAAGAATCTAATCAATTTCAAAAATTGTTGCTTACAAAATTATACTCATGAGTTTTTAACCGTGCCCGTTTTTATGTAGTCACTCAAAGTCATTATATAAACAGAATTTTGTTTTTTGCCAAAACCATTTAATAATGTTGGACATCGAAATTGTTTATTTATCAAACGCCATAAAGCCTCGCTGCACAAGTCCACAAGCTCACCTGTTTGCTATCACCTCTGAAATGCCATTTCCGATGCACTTTAAGTGCAGTCATTTGCGTAAATATCTTCGAACACAAATCGCAAGCATACTCGCCATTCTCATTCATTCGATCCATATAAAATTGATTAGGATCAGCAGGCCCTGTGTCAAACATTGACGCCAATGGATTATCTGTATACAATTCCATTTCATGCATTTGAATATGTTTGCTGAATAAATCCTGATCGGTGAAACGCGCCCCGCAAATTGTACAAGCCACTTCCGGTAGCTTAATTTTTAGACCAGACCCTTGAAGACTAGCGCTGGTCGTAGTTGTCGTATTGGCAGCAACAGAGGTAGTATTAGCATTTTTCTCAGCATCATCATCATCGCGAGACGCTTCGTCTTCATCGTCATCATCGTCCCCGGTTTTATGTTTATAAATCGGTTGAGTCGATTCAGAATTGGCCGTGCCACCCGATTTAGCCGATCTTCGATTACAAGTCGGCGTATGATTTTCCAACATTTGAGTATCGAAAAATACTTTCTTACATAAATGGCATTCGGATGGCTCCGCGATTTGGGGATGCTTCTTGTAACGATGAACCTAAATGCGTAAATTAAGAAAGAAAGCAACCAAAAAATATAAACAAAATTCTTTACATATTTTAACCTTGTCATACCCATAAACTCTTACGACCACTATAAACATTGCCACAGTCCTTGCACGAATAATCATTCGAATCAAATTCATCGTGTGAATTTATATGAATTGCCAACTTTTTATTGGTGTTGAAGTTTGAGGGACAATATTTGCATTGATACCAATATAAAGGCACGTTACTAGTAGCGCTATTACCGCCAGCTCCCGATGTATTACCAATGCCACTAATTGGTGTCGATATACCGGACGCATCCGCTCCAGCTGAACTATTGTCGGCAGCACCCATCAAAGAGTCTTCGCCATAATCGTCATCATCGTTGTCTTGAGCTTCTCCTTGTTTGCCATGCACATTGGCCAAATGATGTTGTAACTCCACGTCGGTGCGATACACAATTGAGCATATCTCGCATTCATATTGCTTGATAATCATTTCATCCTTGAGCAATGTGTTATGTACTTTGAACATATGCACCTTAAGACCCTTCTCGTAGGCAAATTCAGCATCACACAACTGACACTTAATAAATTGGACATTTCGTATTTGATGATCATTAAGCATATGATACCGGTAAGATTTTTTAGTTGAAAAGCGCCGTTGACAGATGCGACAACGCATACGACGGAAACGGCGATCGGCTGCCTGCTCAAGTGTTCTTTTTAAGATGGTCTGTTGTACTGGCGGCGTAGAAAATGATGAACTTCCCGCCATGGCCGCCTTAGCAGCCATGGGATTTTGCAATTGATGCGAGCGCATATGATTCGATAGACCGATATTGTTATTAAAAACGGCCTTACAAATTGGGCACTCCTTCTGTCCATTCAAAACGGGCGTAATACTGACACTATTATTATTATTTGAAAGTTGCGCTGTTGCATTATTATCTAAACGCAACTTTTTAGCAGCATTCTCTCGACCACCTTCGTCGTCATCAACTGAAAGTGCAAAAAAAAGTTGAAAATAAAATATTTCCGCTGTGTCACCATTCGGCTTACCAGTTGTCCCACCATTTGTTATAGACATCAAATCCTTCATCACATAATCGTAGCGACCGCTATAAACGTTCTGATTATTGGTATGACCAGTAGGTTTGACAGTCTCCGCATTAACTATATACTCAAAACCGGTGTGACGCGTCTTATCAGCATCATGAACGTTAACCATATGATCGCGTAAATTAGATAGACGGGGATAGCCCACTCCACATTTTACACATTTGTAAGTTTGAGGCAATTGATCAGGATGTTTCGATTCCATATGACGTAATACATTGTTATAATTGTTGTACTGTTGGCCACAAATAGGACAAGCCTGGGGCATACGCGAGAAACATTGACTTTTGGCCGGCGGTGCTGGCGTCACGGTAGCTGAAAGATTCTTAAAACTACTGCTGCGCGAGTCATCAGCTGAAGATGCACCTACATCGAAAACATATATTTAATTAACAATTGCAAAAAAAAAAAAAATTCGGTTTTTTTTTTTTCATTTTTTACATACCCATGCTTGACTTTTTCCCCGGTGAGTTATCAGCATTTGTCATAAATTGAGGTTGATCGCGGAAAGCGGCCAAGTGCTTCTCTTGGACATGCTCCATAAATTTGTGTTGATTTTCATGTTTCGTATCGCAGGTGACGCAACGCAATATTACTATGCATTCCATGTTATTATAATGACGCTTGCGTTCGGCTGGATCTTCGATATCGATTGCGCAAAAACTGCACTGTGTTGTGCCAATGTCTTTACGTTGCGCAGCCGCATGTTCATCATAAACATGCGAACGAAATTCCAATTTCAAACGGAACGTTTTAGGGCACAACTTGCATTCATACATCTTGTTAACCAATAATTCTTTGGCTCTCATCTTTTCGGGTGTGGCGGCGACAGTGGCCGTCACGGCAGCTGCAAAATTAGCATTTTTCGCCATTAAATTTTGCAATATTTTATAAAGATTTATGCAGTTGCGTCGTTTTAAGTGTGAGATGAATAAAGCTTTCGAATCGTTCAGTTTCAAGCAATTGAAACAAAGATTACGTGGTAAAGTTAAATACTTTTTACGCATATGCGCCATAAATTTTTTATAAGTGCTGTAGTATTTATTGCAACAACGGCAAGTCATCGTTTGATATTGTAATAAAAATTCTTCATTTTGCTGAAGAAAGACAATTTTTTCATCGGTCAATAGCTGTTGATACTTTTCCGGGCAATCATAATCCCATCCCCCCATTTCGCTGTTATTAAAGGCATTTACCACTTCTTGGCGGTATTTCTGATTCGATATTAAGCCGCTGGTGTTCAATTTGCAAGCGTCAGCCGCAACAGCCGCGGCTACGGCACGTTGCAATTCCAACGAGGCATTTAAAGCGGCCGTTTGTTTATTTAAAGAACTATTGCTATTACCTGTAGATAGGCTATCAAATAGAGTCGGATGTAAATTGCGCTCATGTCGTCGAGCATTGGCCCGAGTGGAAAATTTCAAATTACATGCCCTACACGAAGCTTCTTTTGTATCCATTTTAATTAAGTTAGTAGTTGGTAGCGGTTTTAACTCAGTTAATAAGCGTTGAGCTTCGTAGTCACCATAATGTGAAGAATCCTTCAAAAGTGAGAAACTCGATTATAATAAATTATTGTTATATGCAAAATTGTTGAATTCACCATTAACGGTTCGTCGCCTTCATCGGCGGTACGCTCTAAAAACATTGTCGGATCTACTATTTCATCGGATTCATCATGTTGTTTTGTACTGTTATAATCGTCATCCGCATCAATTGGTTCATCTTTGATTTGAACTGCCGGTACGGGCTAAAAAACAAAAATGCAAATTTGGCAGAAAGAAGCAAAAACAATTTAAAAATGATGAAATTAATAGAATGAAAGCAAAATTTGCAAAATTTTAAACTTAAAATATTTTTCTCTTATTATTATTGTTATTATTATTATAATTATTATTATAATTATTATTATTATTATTATTATCATTGTGTACACCCTTCTTATCAATTTTGAGCAGGAATCTGCTCAAGAAATATATAAAAAAATTTTTAAATAAATTCTATAACGTTTAACGTTTCAGAAGCCTTGACTGTAAGAGACAAAAACATCTTGTGTTTTCCTAAAACATTCTCCAGGGGTAAAAATGCCCTGATATATATTACTTTAAAAACAAAAAAAAACAAAAAAAAACTAATAAATAAATAAATAAATCGCGAACAACATGTAACCGAAAGTATCAGTTTTCAGTCTTTACCAGATATTTTCAATAGCATATGCAAGAAACATTCGGAGCAATATGATATAAAAAATCAAAATACAAAATGTCTCAAAGTACATAAGTAAAACAGCTTTGAAGCTTTTATCGTTCAAAGATCTAGACTTTGAAGTTTGAAGAGCTAGATATTGTTTATGGGGAGACGGAGGAGGCACGAAGCTAATTGAAATTCATGTCCCTTTTTGATTTTTCTCTCAAATACAAGTTAATGTTATAACTCAAAAATTAATTATTATTGTTCTACATATATATATAAAACATAGGAATGTATGTGTTAATACAGTAACGGTATGCTCATAATTGTCTTGACATACGATACATTTACATTATAGGAGTATCGTCTGAATAAACGCAATTGCTGAACAGCATTTTGACAACTCGTAGCAGAAGCTACAACCGTAGCAACATTTGTTGGTGCTGTAGCCTCGTTACCAGGCACTAAAGCCAGAGCAGCAGAAGTTATGGTAGCAGTAGGTGCTGCCGCAACTACGGGAGATGTAAATATTTGCATAGGCGTTGTTTGTTGTATTGGAATAAGTAGTTCTTTATGGCTACTTTTGTGCTTGACTTTACTAGAGTGCAGCAGCACATTAGAGGATTGTGTTTGCTGTTGACTACTTTGTCGTGGTTTATATTTATAGGGACGTTTAGTAGAAGTAGTAGTAGTAGTAGTAGTAGTAATAATGGAAGTAGTGGTAGTAGTAGTGGTAGTAGTAGTAGTAATTATCGTTGTGGGTGCTGGTGCTGGACTTTGCGTTTGTTTGGGACTCACATAGACTGTTAACGATTTTCGTTTTTTTAATGATGTTATGCCCTCCAATATTGAGGGTGCCAAGCCCGATACAGAGGCCATGTCATCCTGAGCCTGCTGGTCATCATGGTGTGTATCTCCTTGGTCTTGCTGATATGCGGATTTTTTCGTATTATTATGCCCGCTCTCCAACCATGAACGCTGCTTGTTTTGTGAGGCTAAACAACGATTCTTGAACGACTGCCAAGAATTCAGATAACTTATGCAAGCATGACAAATGCTTAACGATAAACGATCATTGGGCGATATCTGCAAAAAAAAAAAAAAAACAGAAAAAACAATAATAAATAAATAAATGAAAAAATATAAGGAAAACACTATTTACTTTAAATTAAATGATTAAATATTAAATTTCTTACTTTTAGAGACTATCTATGTAAACTTGAGCTGCGGGAATTTCAAAGTGTTGACAGTAATTTTCAATGCTTTTAAACAGGAATAGAACAACGTAACAGAAACTTGTCTATATAACTTTTATCGTCAACAAAGTTATTGCACATACTTATATACTTATATCTGTTTAAATGTCTTTATATATATATATATATATATATATATACTTATATCTGTTTAAATGTCTTTACCTGCACTCCCGCCTTAACTCTTACCATACTTCAAGCATAACAACAAGGAACAGTTATTGATGCAGTTACTGATGTTTAATGGAATAGTTGCTACTAAAAGCAGCTCATACAATATTTACAAATGTCAATGACCCTAGAGACAATAACAACAATAGCAACAACAATAACCGAAGCCGAAAACATATTACAAACACAAAAGCAAATGCAAAAACATTATACATATATGTATGTACGCATCTCGTATAAGCGTATTGTACACCTATACCTCCTCAAAGCTAAGCTATTGAATATTTGCGTTGTACAACATGTCCTTCCTCTCTCTTAGTGATAGTTGGATACACAAGTGCGGAATTAATTTAAACGCACACATAGGGCATATATGCGAAAATGCAGTTACACAAATGCAGAGTATGAAGAATATAACTATAGGAGCGTATATCTGATACACCATACCACATCAAGCAATTTATATCCTAATACATGCGTACATGCCTGCATATGCATGCCTTTCAGTTTATTCCTTACTATCATTTAATGGGCACATCAATCAAGTCTCATTAAATAACATTAAATACTTTTGGTTTTGTTTGCCAAGCGAATTAGTGCAAAGAAAAAAATTAATAAAACGAACGCTTCAAAATAGGCAATATACTTTCATCAATCAATATTCACTAAGCCTAAAATGTAGACAATATTTATAACTTGTACTAATTATTATTCAATTTTACGAGTTTCAATTTAATTTTTCAATCAATTGAATTTTAAAAGAATAAAAATAAAACTACTTACAATCAAACAATCTATAAGAAAAGAAAAAGATGTTAGAATTTTCAAATGGATTAAAATATGTTCATTATGTTCAATTGGAATGGATCTTGCGAATATTATGCTTTTACATAAAACTTGAGAATTCGCTTAACGGTCGACAAAACAATGGAAGACAATAAATAACGGACGCCATTATTGACACAAAAATATTTGAGGAAGAAAACTATTAACAAGCTGGTTAACTCGATCATCGGGTTTATAGGAGATTTTTAGAAAAGAAAAAAAAAAACTAGAAAGTATCATATGAAAATCCAGACTATTGATATTATTCTTATTTCACATCTTTCAAGTTTGATTATCATTTTTTTTAATCTTAAAAATAAATAACTTTTTACGACTCTATTCTTAAAAGCGATTACAAAAAAAGAGTGCAAAACAAAGTTTCCTGCACAAGTTACTGAACTGAGATCTTGTCTTAGCCTTAGTAGTTTTTAATAAATTTTTTTAATAAATTTAAAATACGATTAATGGGTTTTTCTTTTCTTTTCATTTTGTTTACTCTGCGAGTAAAGCCCTAAACCCCTGCTGTGCTGGATTTGGTAACTGGCATTACGATCTACTACCTTTTTTGTTTTTTTTTTTTTTTTCCAAATATGAGAAAGCAATCTGTTATGATTTGGCAGAAAAATTGCTTAAGATATTTAAATAACTCAATTTTCCGAAGATTTATATAGCTCGGGATGTCAGGAGCTAAATACATAACCAATTATGTACAATAATTACACACACAACATACATACTAACTACTTAAATTGTACATTAACTCAAACCTTTAATAAGCTTTCCCTTGAAGTCAAATATATTGCATATTGTGAGTATGTATGCGCGTTTATATTATGTGTGCATTATATATATATATATAGATATGCACTTACATCTATGCATATAAACTTGCATGTGGCAAAAGCTTATATAAAGAAAATTGATGGTTAACAAGAATTTGGTGCATTCAACCTAACTCTTACTCTTCTATTCTATTCTCATCGTTATTTAAATACATATATATGTATATGCATATATGTTCAATAAAGTTCGAAAACTCGAATAAGCGTATGTTCATGCGATGTACATTATAGATTTGAAATATATAGGATATATTTGAGAAAAGTGTGAGAGAAGTTAAAGAATTCCCTCGCTTACGCTTTGCTGAAGGATTTCTATTGAAATCACAATTTTCATGCCGTTATTTAATCTTTTGTTTACTAATAAGATATTTGTTGCTATAATTTGCAAAAATAATAAATATTTGGGATTACTGCTGCGTTCGCTTTTCCCTTTCGATATGCTGTGCCATACGTACACATTAATATATTTGATGTAAATATTTGAAATTGTAGCATTTTTCACGAAAAGTTTATTCGATACCCGTCACTAAGCCACATAGTGCTATGCACGATTTGATACGCACCAATTTACATATTAGAAATTATATAAATAAATATTTGTATATGATATCTTAAGCGGCCTGAAATATTAGGTAATTTCATCCAAAAGCGTCATTCCATCCTCCAATGCATTTTGACTGGTGAAATCAGCAGGAATTGTTCGCTTGCAGTAACTAAGAACTGCAAAAAAAAAAAAAAAAAAAGACTAAAATATGTTTAAAGTAAATATCAATATGCGATTTCATTCATTCATCGAAGCATTCCTATGCACATCTTTCCTGCTGTGTGTACTTTTAAAGGGACCCAAGTATTATAAGATATGGTTTGGTTAGGTAATTCCTTAAAATATTGTTTTATTTATGTGAAATTTTGTAGTCAAATAAAATGATGACTTGACTGGATGGAATGGATGCCGCAATTCATCGAATTCAAATAAAAAATATTCCATATAAGTAATAAAAATAATAATAATAATAATAAGCGAATTTTTAATATCGATTCCGTTCATTTCATTACCATTCGTTATCCTTAATATTCACAAGCTACGCGATGAAATGAGTTGAATAGTTTATCGCCCAAAGCCAAAGCTTAAGCGCTTAAAGAGAATTTTGGATTGCATCATTTTGGTGTAAGAGAAGTTTTATAAAGTGCTTATGTTCAAGCCATTAAAACACTAATGCGAGAGTGCTATTGAAACTTTAGTTTCACCGGTTTTTGCCCATGTGGACGCTATATAAATCCCGTAAAGTTTACAAAAAAATTATTCTAATCAAAGTTATATTCCAATTCAAGTTGATCTGATTGTTTTAAAAATTATCGTAACCGTGATCAGAACATATTTTTTAATAGCCGATGGAAAACGTTTAAAAAAATATTTATTTATTTGACAAAGGACCTAAAATGTAAGAAAAACTCGAGTTTGATAAAGCAAAAAAAAAAAAAAAAAATTAAAAAAATTGTACCTCTTAGACTAAGAACTGTGATTATTCAATCCAATACATTTTTAAGAACTTAATATTTGTCTAAATAGTTGCGCAGATGTTGAAAAAAGAATGGAATGGGAAGAAAAGGGGAAATTACAAGAAACTATTTGAAATTTATGGAATGCGCCAGAAAAGTAATAACTACCATTTGGGCCAATATCATTAAAGATTTCTCAAAACAGTCGGTTTAGTAACACACATTCACATTCATATTTACTGAACAATTTAAAAGAAGCTACATTTTGGTTGGGCAGATAGAGAATTAAAGCGAAGCAGCTAAAAAGAAGCGAAAACCAGGTAGCCAGCCAATGCTTTCGTTAATATCTAAAGCCAAATGTAAAAGGAAATCCTCAATGTGTACATTTGACGAGAATGCAAAAATGAAATATATGTATACTCCTCTCCTTTCCAACTAAGAGAATTTAAAAAAAATAAAAAAATAAAAAAAAACAGCCCTCAAATGAAAAGCAAAAGAAAACGCATATGAAAGCGTTAACGTTTGCAAGATGGAAAAATGAATGGATCGCAGTCTAAACCACCCTATAAATGCACAATTGTACACTTTAGTGATATATAATTTTAAATTATTTTATATATTTCTTTCTAAATTATACCGCCTGAGATATCATGCCTGATGATATTCCTTTGAGCTTGCAATCTTTGCTTTTAATATTGTAACAGTTAGAGAGACACGTATGCAGCAAACATGCAATACATTTTCGTATAACTAATAAGGCCCTGGAGTATAACACACTGTTCATATATATATGATCGATTCCCCTAGGCAACCCTAATATGTAATATTATCGAAAATAACACGAAATAATAATAAAAATCTAAAAAAGTATACTACAGAAATCCTATGGAAACCGTACATAGAAAAGAAGCCTCAAAAAGGGAAAAACCAAGGCTGAAGTACGACTTAAAACAAATAAATAAGCAAAGTAGCTGAAATAAACATAAAAAACAAACGCATGCAATTACCTAACCAGCCAGTTGTTGACCAAAGTGCATAAAGTAAGTAAACGATGGAAGGACGGATACGTACGCACAAAACGCAATCTGACAATTGAAACAAAGGCATGAATTCCTCATATACATAGTTGCAGCTGCTGCTGCCCGCCTGACTTACTTACAAATTATCTGGTTCTCGACGAGCACATCTACAAAATGGTGGATGAAGTTGAATGTATGAGAAATATTAAAACTGAAAGCTGAAAAAATAAGAAGAAGACATAAAAGTAAACAATGAAGAGCCTATAGTGGCTGTAACGCACTAACACCACCATCTCGAATATTATAACGACCGACCATAAATAACATTTTATTAACAAAATATGAGACGACTCGTTAAACGGCTGCTACAGAGCTTATTTAGGTTAAGTAAAAAATTAAAACCTAAAAAATGCTTGGCTGGCTGACTGAATGCTAGATAGTGTGACCGCTTTTTACCCATCCCATAATGACGACTACGTTAGTAGCTAACTGTAGTACAAAAGCATCTACAAAAGAACAGCAACAACAACGTTAAAGGCACACATACTTATGGCTGATGATAACACACAACAGACAACACACGGAACGGCAGAGCACTGTTAAAAGCAAATAGCTGACGTTAGGTAAGACTAGCAATACCAAAAGCACCACTACCAACGTGACTGTGATGATGACGACGACAATACCAAAGACTCATATCATAAAGTCGTCTAATTTAGCCAGTAATCAACCTGTCTAGTAAGTAATCAGCAGTTGAAATTTCCCAACACACAAATGAATTCGTTAAAGGAACGAAGTGGAATCGATTCTTTTCCAAAACCTTTACTTATTACAACGCATATTAATTTTCACAATTACCCGGAGTTGATGGAATACCTATAACCAAAAAGCCATTTTATCATTTCGTCATAATACCCTTGGACTCAAAACTTGCACAATCAGTGCAATCGATGTGACAGCAACAAACCACGAGCAACCACGACAAGCACTCTTAGCCAGCCACTGCCACGAACAAATAATAACGACGCGACTACTACCACCACCATCACTGTACTACAATCGTCATCATCATTATAATCACCATCATGAATGCGGATCAAAAGCAAAAATAAAAATAAAAAAAAGAGAACAAAAATGCCAAGCAAGCGAGGGCAAAAATGCCATTCAAATTGCTTGCGATGACTGCATGCCAGAAAATCTAACCTCACTTTATTCGGCATGCTCTGGCAAGCATGGAATCAGCATGTATAACAAATTGGTTTCTCCCATTCCAATACACGGGTGTGGCCCGCATCATTACATTCTATGTCCTCACTGTATTTTTGTGGTGCCCAATCCAAACTTACCTTGACGCTTACACAACTGTATATTTTAGTGGCCAAAGGTTCCTTATCCGCAGCGTAACTATTTAATATGGATATGCATTCGTTATCCGGTGCCAGACAGAGGCGACAACAGTTCTGTCGCTGTTGTTGCTGCTGCTGTTCATCCGACATTTTGGTTTTTTCACTTCACAAGCCTCTCGTGCTGTCGGTGGTGGTTTCTATGTAATAGTTATGGTATCTGTGTCGCCTCTGCTCTGCTTTATGTGTCGTCTATATCTGGATACACACTCAACTTATATACTCAATGCTTCCTCTATTGCTTTATATATATTTTTTCCCAATTAAAAATTAAACTATTTAACAAAGATACTATAATTTAGTTTGTTTGTTTATGTTTTCACTTTTATTTCAAAATTTTTGTTTTTATTTTTAATTTTTGGATTTCACCTACTTTTTTGCATTTTTTGTCACAAATTTGTATATAAATTTTCTTCACCGTTTCACATTTTTTCACTTCTCCTTATCTAGCTTATACCACAAATTCAGTGTTGTCGACTGCACACAACGGGATTCCATTAGTAACTGTGTGCCATTTCCTTGCCGGGATTTCATCAAGATCCAAACAGTAATGCCTACTTTAAATTACATTTATGAAAAACGCGTGTCTGAAAATATCACAATATTTTATAATATTTTTATGATTACTAAAAAAATTGAATACTTCATAAAATATAATTGTTTACGGGTGTCGATTGATGCATTAGCTTAAAATCGAATATTGCATTACTTTTCATCAGTAAATTATAAATTTTGGCTGTTATTAAAGTCAAAAATTAGCATTATTCTTGAATTTTTCCGCGGAGTTACGATACATGAAGAAAAATGTACAATATGCATATGAAATTTGCAGTTGCCACACTTTACACTTTTTACAGATGCAGAATTAACACATTCAATTAATCATATGTATTCAATGCATAAGAAAACAGATTGAAGGTTCTCTGGCATGCATGTATAAAGGTTCTTTGCAAATATGAAAAGCAGGAACGATTTAGCGATTTTATGAATTCTTTTGTTGTGATTATGTTGAACATTTCAACAATTTCCTTACACATGAGATCGAACTATTTTATTCCAGCTGTTCCAATTACATTGGAGTATGTTCAAGGATTAAAGGGAACGGTCGTTAATGATTCACATCTAACAAATATCCAAGAACTTGAATTTTTGGTCAATAAGAGTTGTTCTTTTGCGACAAAATTAGTGGTATTTCATTATACGTATTCCACATGCCACTCAAATCTTTAAATGCCTTATTTTTGCAATGATACTATGCATGCAGAGTTAAAAAAAATTACTTTGTGCTAAAATTATACAGTAGAATATTTTGGCTTGCATAACACGTTTTATTCACAATACTCTCCCTTTGTTTAGATGTACGTACTTACTTTGAAAATAAAAAAGCTAACGATTGATGTTAAAATGTCCGTGCAAGCCGCATATATATATTTCTTGTTTAAATCTGATTTTTATGAAATAGCTGTTAGTACTTACTATACATATATGTCTATAATATTATAATCTTCCGGCTCACAATTATTTTGAATAATTAAAAAATTATTTACTATATTAACCCAGAAATATTTATTTTTACATTTACTATACGTATATTTATATATATACTGTAGAATATTTTATTTTTTATGTAATATTAAGAGAATAAATACTTGTTTTTTAAATTCAAAATATGGTATTCGGCAAATCCTATCTAAAAAAATTTTATAGATCACATTTGTTTAGGTAGTTTTTCGCTAATAATTCAAGTAACACGGATCAAGTTAATAAGTATGTAAATTGTTCAGAAAAAGGAAATCTAGCCCTATGAGATAATTATTGTTTTAGTTAAAATCGGTACATTTACGTTGTAACGTTTGAAATGAATACTCAAGTGATAAGAATTTTAACAAGCCCCTTCAGTGGGTTCGAAAATTCTCGCAAATACGGGAGGTATTTCATCGATCATATCGCTGGCCAGCATACCGCGACCAAGTTTATGAAAAGCACTTGCATTACACTCCTTAACTAAATAGCTAGCGGCGAAAGCAGCCAGAAATGCAGGATTAGCTTGTCTCGATTCGAGAGTCCAATAGTAAAACACTGCCAACGTTCCGCATAACAAATCTCCTTGACCACCGCAACGACGACCCGAGCCTCCAGGAGGTAGGCCATATATTTCTGAAGTGTGAGGTATATGTATGCGATCAATGGCACCTTTTTCCAAAACTACTATTCCGCTGCCTAATTTGGATATGCGATCGTAATTCGACTTTTCGCCTGTATTTGGCCTAAATAAACGTTGAAATTCTATGGCGTTTGGGGTAAGTATAATATTGCGTTGACCTTGTATCAAATCCAAACGATCTATAAGTAAGGCCAAGCCGTCAGCATCAATAACTAAAGGCTTTTCTTGTTTGAGGCAGACTTTAATAAGTTCGATAACAGTCTTTTGAGTTTCAGGCTCACGTCCCAGACCAGGACCTATAATCTAAAATTGAACGTAAGTACTAGATGCTTGTTCTAATTTGATATATATATGCATACACAAAAATATATGCATGTTATGAAACCAATACCTACCACTACATGTAATCTCTCTAACCAAGGAGATATTAATTCTACCGCATTAGCCGCATCCAATAAAGGATGAACTATTAATTCAGGGCTATATGATTTTATTACTACTGCGGCTTCGCGTTGACAAAAGACATGGGCCAGATCGGCCCCAGCTTTTAGGGCTGAAATGGCAGCAAAATATGGTGCGCCGGTATACTCTAACGAGCCACCTACCACTCCAATCCGCCCATATTCACCTTTATGCTTGGTATTTGTTAATTTCGGCACTGTTGTTCGAAGAAGTTTCAAGAGTTTCTGCGTCTCTACTGGTATCTCAATGGAGCTGCGATTGTTGGACATTTTTGAATGACTGCTTATAGTGCAATTATCATTTACAGTTGGACTTGGATGACACTTTAATTGCGATAACAAATAAATGTTGACTCTGGGATTTGATCGTATAAAAGTTGAGTGCATATTTTCTTTAAAAATATGTGACACTGTGTTTTTTAAAATTAAATTTTTACATTTTCCGTAAAAATGCCTCGCAATCTTAATATAAAGCCTGCACTAATCCAGCTTACAACGAAAATAAAAACGAACAAAAATAAATCAATGAAACACGGAATAATCAATTTCTTTTATCAAATATTAAAAACGTGCAGCAACTTATAATCGAAATAAAATAAGAGAAACATGTGCTTGGTTGTAAAAGATAGTAGTTATTTGTTCAAAATTAAATACCACTTATGGAATTTACGTGGATACTTGATCGTATTACCATATTTCGCATTTTAATTGTACATTTGTTTTTTAATTGATAATAATCCACAAAAATATAATGAATAACATTATGATAAAAAAATATAATGTAGATAAATATTAAATTAACATCTTATCTTTTGTCTTATATATGTATTACTAGGCTATCGTTGTGAACACAATTTAATACTTTATTTTGCAATGCTGTACGGTAGGTGTTATTGAATTTTAATTAGCTATTCATTTATTACATTTAATTTTTTTTTATTGTGTTATATTAAATAATTTACATGTTATTAAAAGGTGAAATTGGTTTGAAATTTCAATAAGATGTCAGGAGTTAGTACTTAGTCTAAAAGACAACATTGCTCTTGAAATGTAGAATTTATTAAAGAGAATATAATGCATATTTATCTATGCATATATACATAATTATTTGTTTCTTCTCTTTGGCATGTATTTGCTTTTTCTCATTCATTCATTTTTTTTTTTTTGTGGGTACGTATTTATGAAAGGGAAATATACTTTTATATAAAAACGTACATAATAAAATAAATAAATATAAATGCATAATATGAAATATCTTTTTCTTTAATAATGTTGCTAATGTAAGGATATCCGAAAACGTAGACGTAACTAAGCATATTAAGATTGTGCGTTGATTTTTAGCTATGCACTATTTCCATTAAAAATACGAAAGCTAAGAAATTAAATAAGTTATAAAGCTCACAAAGTCTCTCCGAATTTTAGGATATAAGCACAATTTAAGAAATGCAGTTTGCATATTTTTAAATAATGCCAAAAGGGGAAAGAAATTGATAAAAGCATTATTATGACTAAATATAGAGTGAAAGGGTACGTGATAAATTTATCAGCGCAATAACGACAAAAGTCGTACAACTAGTTATTCATACTTAAATATCTCATTAATGTAGTGATAATTAAAGAAAAAATGAAAACATTTACGGCTTTTTAAAAATAGCATTAAATTATAATTACTTGAGATTACAACAAATGCATAGCTCAAAACATACCATGAAAAAGCATAATCATCTTAAATAATAATGCAAAAAGCAAAGGAATTTCATAAAATTTTTATAATATATAAAAAGCGAAAACAAACAATGTGAAAATAATGTACGTAAACACATGTATATGAATTCCATAAGCATCAAAATAAAATAGAAGGGTATTCCACATAGCTGGAAATTGGTTTTCGCTTTTATATTCAGCCGTTTTGCTAAACAGCTGAATGCAATAACGAAAGCTAAATCTTTCGCGCGCGTGTACGTGATTATCGCCCAGTTTAGGCCGAATCCACGGTCAGCTTTTGCCGTATGGCGAAAGTGTTTTCACTAAATTATGTTTATTATGTCGTAAATTTCGTCGTTTATAGATAAATATATATTTTTATCGCAAGATATTGCAAAAACAACTAATATACGATATTTCGCAGCATCTATTCGGGTGTGTTGATGCGTAAATCATATAAAATTTGTTATCTTATATATTTATGTATATATTTATTATTTGATTTTGTTTTTATATTTGGATTTGGATTCCTCAGTCGATTTCGAGCGAAAACAGCTAATACACGCTATTCCGCAGTACCTCTTAATTGTGATGATGTGTAAATCATATAAAATTTGTTATCTGATTTGTTTACATATATATATTTATTTTTTTATTTTGTTTCTGATACAGGGATTTGGATTCTTCAGTTGATTTATTTCATTTATCTCCTTTAGTTCAATGAGTTCAATAAGAATAAGTTTAACATGAGGATTCGCCATAGATACCTAAGATGAAATAAAGAACTATTGTCTTTGGGGCGAAGTTATAGATCGATTAAGCCTGATTTAAAGTTAAACTGACAAAAGTAAGAGAATCAATTTTCGGAAAAAGTTCACTTTTCTAAACATGGGGTTAAGGTCAGAATTATGATTGCAATAAAGCAAAAATGCTTAGATCAATACCATTGTATAAGTTTATAGAAAAACGTTTTTGCTACCAATAGTAAACATATTAACTCCAGAAATTTTAAATAAAATATTTAGATATAAGTTTCTTTTAGCAAAATTTTTGAAGAAATATTAAATCAATAAAATAAACCGGATTATTTCTGAGCGAATTTTGAAAACACATTCTCGCGAGTAAATATAAAGTAAGGTGGCAGTAATTTAATCCATCTTGGCTGACAATTGTTGGTCCAACTGTCGTTGCCGGATTTTATCAAAAATGGGAAGTGTAATTACGTGTGGATAAAATTTCGCTTTCGCTTTTGTAATCAGCTGTTTGCCAAAAGCCGTTAAATAGAAAGTCGAAAGCTAACCTTAAACTACGTAAATTGATAGATTTAAGATATGGGTGTAAATTAAGGACAACAGCTGTATCATTTTTTAATTTTTACGTCCATCGTCGCAGGATGGAAATATTATGGCTTTGTTGTTCCGCTTGCAATAGCGGGAGATCCCACAAATTACATATATCATCTGTGTTCGTAAAATTCGATGTTGACGTTTTCATCGTCAAACAAATTTAGGAAAAATTTGAATCAAGTCGAGTACTATTCTATATAATGCATCCAAAAACAAAATCTGCTTATTTTATAGTTAATAATTTATAACATCTATTGGCTTTTGCTATAAAATTTGCTAAAAGCATGTAACAATCTGTTTTAAAAGCCCAATGCAAACATGGATTTAACTTAAAAGCTCACCAACGCGATTACCTTACCTTACAAACAATTTTATAATTAATGTAAATTTGCTTCAGATTATAGAGAGTGAAAATTCATCGCAAGCCGGATGTAAAATGTCTCGTCGCTTTATGGAATTGATTCAAAATTGTATATGACACGCATCACCTAGCGTTCTTTGAGAGACGGTCGGCGATAAATCGATTTAAAATTTAGCATAAACGGATTATATAAACACACGGTTCGGGTGTTCTTTCCCATATATTTCTGCGTGCAAGTAACGTCTGTTACGATCACGAGAATTCAGATAAAGAGACTTATATGTGGCGCACTTGTCTAACGTGGATATGCCCATCACAAAGCCCACTTTAACTAAAAAACTATTGAAATCTATCGCTGAGATATATTGAACTTGCGTATGAAAATATGTGTTAATTAATCAGCTAACACGCCAGTATTAGATGGTTTTGGGTATTGACTTGATATGATGGGTGTCGAAAATTCGCTCTTTGCCGTTTATAACCGTTTCACTTGTTTATAATAATTTAATATATATATAATTGTTGCAGAAACGTCTTAATATTTATTTATCCGGTAAAATTCTCACTTATCATCACTTGCAATTTCGCCAAAGCTCCTTTATCAAGGCAGTCACAAATACAAAGAGTTTAAAACGAAATTTCAATGAACTCTACATTATTGTTATTATTATGCTGGGGAAAAAATTTTTCCCGACTTAAGAGGTCTATTGTACTATTGCACTCGTTGCCCAAGTTGCTAAATTTGCAAGCTGAAGGGTTCCGATCAATTCCGGCACCCGCTTCTGCAGATGGACGTGCATTCACACGAAATATGATAGTAAATTTGGGTCATCGCTTCGTAGCCTTTGCACAAATCAATATGTGAGACATTCATGTTTTTCATGTGATACCTGAAATTGCTGAAACCCGTGTAGAAATCAAATGGACCAAACGGACGGTGGTTCATCCTCCCGGTATCTCCGTTTAATAAATCCATAGTTCCAAGTGTTAGGTGACTTTTTCTGTGTACGCTTTAATGCCAGTCCTTTTATTTTACGCCTGCCTTGGCGCACCACGAAAAGATTTTGGACTTATCCTCGTCTTTCGGGCTTCCGTATTCGTTAAGCAGTCACTCCTAACTATAGGCGGTAAGGTACTTACATAAGTTATTTTTATTGATTAGGAGGCAAGTTCGATTTGATCTACTCGGATCGGTCGGTGTTGTCGTCTTCATATATAGTTCGAAAACGTAAGAAAATTATTCTTTCTTCATTTGATTATAAGATAGCAGGAGAGAGCTATTCATCCAATTGATTGAGCGGACTTGGATGCGGACTTGTTACTGTAATTGCAGAAAAATCACGATAAGTGTTCAACTGTCCCTTCCATCTTTCGTCATTAAGAATTCTTGCGATACATTTTTAAGGAAACTAAAGCTAGATATATATGTTTATATATATATATATATAGGTATAGGGAATGCAGGGAAGGTTAAAAAAGTAGCCTAGACTTGATCTAATATGTTACGATTATGGTTGTGTTTTTCTGTTCTATTTGTAGTTGTACATGTTTTGTGTTGAGTCTTCAAAATTCGTTTCAAGCCTTCTGTCAATTAATAAAAAATTTTTTTTTTTTTTTTTTTTTACTTTCTTTTCATGCAACGCCTTATTGAATACTGCTGATATCAAGTATCGTGCTTTGATTTCGTCTATAAAAGATTCTACAAAATTTAAATAAAACATCAGTTGGCATTATCGTCTCAGTTATTAATCAGCGCCCTTTTCAAATAAAGAAAGTTTTAAAAACAAATTTAACAAGAAAAAGGTATAAAATTTATTTTAAAAGAATTTTTGCAAAAAACAAAAAAAAAAAAAAAATATTAAAATATTAAAAATATTCATCTAAAATAGTTGCCGGATAAAAATTGAAGTGCAGAAGTTGTTTCTATTACATTAGTGAAAACACGGCATGAAAATAAGCTTACATTACCAGCTGCCCTAAGGGCCTCGGGATATAATAGATTTATTTTGTTTGGGTAAAGATGCGCTATATGATGAATATTTGATCGGTGTGAGAGTTTTATCATGGCGTTTTATCATGTCTGCCGAAAGTTGATACGATCTCGACTGAGTTGCGTCCATCCATTCGTCCGTCCACTCTTGAAAATCGTATGATCACAGAAGTTAGAAGAAAAACTTAAAATCTGCATTGGCATACGAAGGTGTATTTTTTTTTTTTGTTTTTTTCCGATAGTCCGCCTACAATAGGTAACAAAATAGTAGAGAAATTCAACGAACAGGAAACATCATCAATATTATATTCGAGAAGCAGTGTATGTCCTTGCAAGTTAGAGTTTTTAGAAAAAATGCCTTGGAACTATCGAGATGTTGTATCTACAAGATTCGGGGATTCAAGGGTATTGCAAATTCTCTAAATGTACACTACAGATTAAAGTTTCCGATACTGATCTAATTTGTGGGGGGAACTGTTTTATTGGAAAGCGAAGTAAAATGTTCCTGAAGTATATTCTATCGCTTACATAATAATATATGTGGGAAATTATTTTGATAAAGTGCTTCCCAATTTATTTTGCACTTCTGGAGAAGATTATATAAAAAAAAATAAAAATAAAAATAAAAATAAGTTTTGATATTTATTTCTCATTTCTCTCTCTTTGATGTTATTATGCTTAATGACCCTTTCATTTATTGCTTTAGATTGTTCAAAGCGTTATGATCAATTCATTGGTTATAAATTAACATTACATTTGTAATTGTTGGTTTAGTTTACGTTCGTTTGTCCGAACAACTCGTTTAAATAAAGACTTAACTGTTACTCTGTCTGATGCATCGCAGTCTGATGTATAGGCAAAGCTTTTTATGGTATTCAGTGTTAATTGTCAGTTGCATTGACTTATCAGTTAAAGCCAATGGCCAAGTTGCGATCTCAATGGCAGTTACAGTCCGAAATGCCAATAACGAAACGGTACATTTAAAGAACTCATTATTATTATTATTATTATTTGTAGCACAAACATGCTCTCATAATCGTGCGTCTGTGTTGTTAAGTATTGAAATCATTTGTTGGAATTTATGAAAAGAAAAAAAACAGAAAAAAAAAACAGGATTTATTTTGTAATATGTTTTTATTTTTAAATATGTTTTTGTTTTTCATTTTTAAAGATGACCTATCAAGTGGAGCCATTAGCAAATTCTTACGCCGAACTGGGTGAGGGTCCGCATTGGGATGTAGAGACTCAAAATCTCTACTATGTCGATATAACTGGGGGTAAATTATTGCGTTACAGTTATAAGGATGACAAGGTGTACGAAGCGAAAATTGAAGGTGAGGATTTAGCCAGCTTCGTTGTACCCGTTGCCGGTACTCTCGATACATTCGCTGTTGGTGCCGGTCGTCGTGTTATCATTGTTAAATGGGATGGCATTTCGACCACTGCCCAAGTTGAGAGTACCCTTTTTGAAGTGCAGAAAAATGATAAGCGTTTCGAAGGTAACCGGTTCAATGATGGCAAATGTGATCCTAAAGGTCGTTTATTTGCCGGCACGATGCGTTATGTGGGCGATGAATTTGAGCATCGTTGGGGTGAACTGTACAAATATGAAGAAGGTGGTAATGTTGAATTGGTCAAAACCGATGTTGGAATTTCGAATGGTCTAGCCTGGAATGAGAAAACCAATAAATTCTATTACATTGATACCACTGACTTTGAAGTCAAGGAATACGATTATGATATGGAAAAGGGAAAACCAGGTATACAATATCTTTTCTTATTTCAATGTAATATAATTTGTAAGAAATTCTCGGTATTCTTTTCAGCCAATCCCAAGGTGGTCTTTAATTTGCGTCGAGATTCTCCAAAAAATCATTTACTACCTGATGGTATGACTATAGATACTGACGGTAATATTTATATAGCCACTTTTAATGGTCATACTATTTATAAAGTGAATCCAGTGTAAGTATAATATCAAGCATTTTTATTGATATATTGACGGTATCTATGTTATATTTTTTGTTTTACTTCATTCTTCAGAACGGGAAAAATCTTAATGGAAATCAAGTTGCCGTGCAAGCAAATTACTTCTGCAGCTTTTGGTGGCCCTAATATGGATATACTTTATGTAACCACTTCGGCTCGTGGTAATGAACCCAAGCCTGCTGGTACCACTTACAAAGTCACCGGCCTAAAAGCTAAAGGCTTACCGATGACTAAAATTCAAATCTAAGCTTATCGCTTGAAAGCTATTGGTTTTATACTTTTATATAAATAGCTTATACATACACATATATAGCCAGTGCAATAAAGAGAAAAAGCAAACTTCTTCAAATTTAATCGTCAATTTTTGTAGAGCTCTTCCTCTTTTGTCGTCAGCATTTTCTTTGATATAGAAAAAAAATGAAGATAATAATTAGTCAAATATGCTCATTATATTCGTTTAGAAGCTCCCCTGATAACAGACATCGCATATAGTCAGAGTCTTCACCCATATATATATATATATATATATGGATCGGCGAATTCAATTTGCCCCTTAGCTTCTTTTCTCTAGTTAATGCGTTGTTACGAAAAACCCGCATGAAAACTAACCGATTTTCTAAGAAATCCAATGCTAAAATTTTGTAAAGCCTGGAGAGGGGGAAATAAAATGAAAATGATACATTGGAAATTTACTTGTAAAAGGGTAAATAGGCAAATTGTTTGCAAAAGGCAAAGTCACCCGAGACAACAGTGAGGGAATCATAATATTCGAATAGACAAGACCGGAAGAGGGATAACGTGTATAGGTTTGCGCAGCGGTCCAATCATTCAATCCGTCTTGGCATTTCTTCACAAAGTCTTGAAACTACGTGCCAGCCAAGCCATGCTGCATCGATCTGAACGAAGTTTTGGTAATCAGAAGGCGCTATGCCTATTGCGTACCCTGCTTACGGCAATGTATCTTGATACATGAAAACGCCTATTACGTATAAGATCCGGCAAATAACTTGTGAGTAAATTAACCTAGAAATCGCAATTCAATGATACGAACTTATTCGTAAAAGGAGTCGGATAGAAACGTAACACAATTACAAAAAGTCTTTTCTATTAAAATATTTTCTGGTTCAATGTCATCCCGAGAAGTAACTTTTATTCAGTTTAGACAGAACTTTTAAATGTTAAATACTACAACCATTTAAAAGTCTTCATGCGTTCATATAATTTATTCCATTCATAGTTTTGAAAACAACATCGCAGCAACGTTCGCTATTAAACTCCTTACATATGTTACAGTGCAAGTATCAGAGGACACAATTGAGACACACTGCATATGCAAAACCTGTAAAGTTTATTAAACTAGGACAGATTTATAGTTTTTCGATCATAAGTGAGGTTATGTCATAAGTTATATAACTTTCAAATTTAGCTATTAAAAGATGGATAATTTTCAAGTCGAATATATCGTTTTAGACCAAGTTTTGAAATCGTAATATGTTTGTTAACAAGCAGGTATGCAGATAGTGTAAGTAGTTTTTGTTATTGACGCTTTTTATTAAGGGACACCTATCATCGAACTTTGTTTTTATACCGTACACCACCCCTGTGATGCAGAATTTGTTAAGTTTGTTCAGATGTATACAACACTCAAAAAGACTTTAGTTAGACGCACGTTTTGTTGAATCGTACTTGTCTATTCGTTTATCCGTCTGTCTGTCTATACTTGTGTTTAGCCTGTGGGTTGTAATTTTTGACACATTTGTGATGAAATTTCGTATATTGATATATTTTGGCCTGAGGGCGAGCCCTCTTGAAAATGTTTTCGGTTGTATTACTTTTTCGATCACTTCCCATAAAATGCTTGATTTTGATAAGTTATTTTATGAAGAAATAGTATAGTTTTCAGAGTTTAGCTGAGTAATATTATTTCGGCATTTTCAATTAGTGAGAATAATTTGGATCGGAATCATTTTGGGGCAAGTTTTTGAACCTCCTTGCCGTAAAATCGTCCCGACGGAAACTAAATCTAATAAAAAGGCTTTATTTTCAATTTTTCTTGGTGAAAATTTGGTTCTTAAAAACAATTTGATACAAAAATCTACCTCACCGAATGTCGACAACGTAGATCTATTCTTTGGACTGCAATGCATACAATAATTCACATGAAAAATGAACTCTTTTAATATTTTTTTGATGAAAATTGGTCCATAGGACAATACATACGGGGACTCTATTAACCTAAGCAAAGCCTAATTTCTACTTTCGTATGACAGAGGTAATTGGAAAAAGCCAAAAGTTTGGTTAAATAAATTACTTTTGTGAAATTTGGATTACGTCAATTAACGTTTTAAGAATCCTCTAATAAAAGGGTTTTCATTGAAGATATGCCTTCATATCAAAATAATGTATAATTGTAGATGTATTATTACGAAAATGAATGAATGAAACGCTATAGCACACACAGAAAGAATTCCTTCGTATTAACAATTGGATGGGTAACTAGGAAGAAGTCCTCCTAAGCGGTCTTCTAAAAATTGAGTACAGCCTGCGTAGCTCAATATAAGCAACTTATCTCTTAACTTAAGAAGAGACTATTGTACCTTTAGAAATCAGAACAATTCAAGCATATTAATAGCAACGTATATATGTATATATGATATATAATTGATGATATGTATTACGATGATATGTCACATGTAGAGTACCTGCATGCATTGTATGTTAATTTGGCCAGAAAACGTTGTTTGGTTGATGAGATTCATGATAACCTCGTTGCCAGGAGAAAGATTTCATTTCTGTGAAGTAAGACAAGCAAGAACGCTTACTGTACCTACAGTATCAATGAAAATGCCTCAGATTAATCGATGAGATATGCCAATTTATTTATGCTCATAAAAAGATAAAAAAAAATTGGCTTTCAGCAAACAAATTTTCAGATATATTTGAAATGTAGCCTCAAATTACTTTCTAGATTTATTCACATAGGGAACAAGCTATTTTTAGTTATACTGCCCAACTGTGATCTTCGACTTTGCTCTTTCCAGAAAAAATGATATTAAACTATTGACATGCGTCGGCATACATACAAACGCTTGAAAGAATATTTCGAACGGGTTTCTTTTAATTGACGAGACTGCTTGCTTCTTGTCTCTCTTATTCTGCTCGTACTTGCTTTTTCTCCTTTCTCACAAGGGTAGACGAACTTTCAATAACGGCTGCTTAAAAGCAAAAATACTTATTTGTGGACACTTGCAATTTATTTTCATTATATTTATCTAATTTACTGAACTCTCACATCCATTTCCGATTTGCCACTCGAAACCGTATACATACAATTAATTATCATAAGATACTCAATCGATTTAATTATATTGGCGCTTGCGGTCACAGAAATTAAAATAAAGCAAGCAAAAGCATTATAGTGAGCCACAGTCCACCATTAAATAAGCTACAGCACTACATATGATGGCTTCTCAAATGAGGATGTTATACGGAAAGTGGTCGAAAAAGTGTTCCGGTCCGGGTTCCAATTGGAGTTGTCCTTGATGTACCAAATTTGACCTGTAGGCTGAGCATAAATACACATGGAAAGTCGTCAGCGAGGCGAACAAGCCTCGATAGAATAAGCATCAGCTTCGTTCTAGTCTTTCTGGATGCTGTATACATCTGCGCAAATTTCGTACCCCATAAGTGGTATAGGAAAGAAAAACATATAGCTCTAGATATAAAAGTTTAGTCAGGAAAGTGCGTATCATTGTTATACACATAACAAGTAATGATCTCGAATTTGCTAAAAATATTCTTTAGATCTTAAAAATCAGTCAAATAACTGTCGCATCCGAAATTTAAAAAAATATTCTGCATTTTCCAGTGTATTTCGTGAAGGTAATCGACATCTTCTCCTATTTATAATATATTGTAGGTCTGGGTGAGGCAAAATCTTTAGCTCATATGCAATCTTGATGTAAAGGCTCTGTTATGACTAAAAATAAGTCCAAGTTCAAGTTCCACATATACGCATTCGTCCCGAATACGTATATAGTTGATGAAAATTTCGAGTAATATTTTTTAGACAGCTTGTATCGCCTACACACACAAGATATATAAAATAATGATGAACTCTTCTGCTTATTATGTTTGCTCTATAATATATTTTATTGCATTTTTAACACGTATCATATGTTAAAGTTGTACATATTTGTTAAACTTGTTGCTCGATGAAACGAATTATCGGAAAATAATCTCTCTTTCATATACATACTTATTTAAGCGATCTAATACACAATAAATAAATCATGGTTATATATATATATATATATATATATGTATGTATGTAAATTTTTAAAGCAGTTGACTGAGTTCTTCGACATCAAATTTTCCCAAGGATTTAGAAAAGAATCATTTGAACGAATTCTTTAATCTGTTGAGGTACCTCTCGCCTATTCGTTAACATAAGAAAGACAATGACAATTAGGTTAATCAATATCATTTGTAAGCTAATCGGGAACTTACTTAATTTCTTGTTTACTTTTTAATGTCTTCACTATAATCAAGCATATTAAAGCGCCCTGTGCTAAAGCCATAGAAATTTTCTTGAGCATAATGTCAGGCTTTACAATAAACCCTTTGCTAATGTTTCTCTCGTTTGTAAAGCGCATCTCCTCTCTCGCAATTTCATATGCATCACGGAAAAGCCCCCTTTGTCCTCTATCGATGCGTTGATTAGGGCTGGGTTGTCGCATATCGTCTGCTCTGAAATAATTCAAATTTTCACGTATTTCCCGTCGGGAGTAAGTGTAACGATTTATTGAATATTGAGAACGGTTTTCATTAAGTGTACGATCGTTGTCACGATCAAATTGCCGAGTTCCGTCTACTCGTTCTTCCGATTTATACTCGTTTATTAAAATTCTCTGTAAATTCCTGTTATCGCGATTAATTTCATACGCTTTTGGAGAATCATCACGTCGAGCTCTCTCTGTCCTCTCCGCTACGTTATTACGGTTTACAACAGTTCTTTGCAAGTTAGAGTTTTCGCGATTATTTTCTCGTGACATAAGTGTATCTCTTTCTTTGAAATTAATTTCCACATTGCGTTGTCTATGATCTTGTAAATGTTTTTCATATATGTCATTATGCTCCCTGCTCACATGTTCCCTATTACGAGAAATATCCCTGATTTGCAATCGTGAATAATGATTTAGTCGGTCATAATGGTTAAAATTATTTTCAAATTGTTCTCTGTTGTTACGTTCAGCATTAAAGTGCATGTCAGTGCGATAGTGGGCATTCGTAGAAACTACCCGATTGTCTCTTTCTTCATTGGTTGATTGCTTAGAAATTCGCCGATTGTCATAACGTTGTCTAAATTCAAAGTATTTCTCACGATTCGCATTCTCAAACCGAATTTCTCTACGTTGGTCTCGGTTCTGCCTAATTTCGCGCCCAATTTCTTGTCCAATATCTCTATTTTGTTTATCAGGATTTATCGCTAATCTCAAATCGTTTCGAGTTTCGAGTCTTGATTTTTCAACTTTTGTTTCGTCGTAATTTCTACGAGCCTCTAATCTCGTAACGGTCCTAGATTCTTCAATCTGCCTTTGTTGCACTCTTGCGGGCTCTTCTCGATTTATAAATTGTTCAGTTTGCTTCATCATAATTTCACGTTCAATTCGCCTTGCTAAATGATGGTCCAAAGTTCGTTCCGAATTGTCACCGTTGTCGATTTTCCGTACTATTTCACTTTCAGCAACGCGTCGTTCTTCTTGCTCACGCCGTTGCGTTGCTTCTGATCGTTCGTCGAAGCGATTGTACCTTGCTTGGCGTAGAATCTCCCTATTATCGTTTAGATTTTCAAATCGACTAAAACGTAATCTATTTTCATTTGTTTCGCGTTCACGGTAATGCTGTTCTTGTCGTCTGTCATCGTTAAACACAATTCTCTCTCTCTGTCGATTGGTACGGTCGTCTCGGTTTGCGATACGATCAATCCTTTGAAATTCAATTCGCATTCTCTCACTAAGCGAACGCCGTTCTTCTCCAAGACGATTATTGGATGACGGAAAGTCTTGACGTTGAATAACAACAGGATTTCGTTCAAATTCTTGGCGGTAATTTTCCCTTTCATTTTCAGCATATCCACGATGGTTCGAATGCCTTTCAAGGTTTTCTCGCGACCGTCTCACTTCCCGTTCTGTACGTCGATTGTTTGTGAGCGTATTTAAATGGGTTTCTTCATTGCGTTCGTGTGGGATTTGTAGCCGTCCATCATTATATATATGCCTGCCAGAGAAGTCCTTATACAGTAAAGCTTCCGAAGATGATTGCCTTAATGTAATAGTGGTCGCATGTTGCTCATAGTCGCAGTGATCTCGTTCACAGTTGAGGTTGAGCTCTTCACCGGAAACCAGCAATAGGAATATGACAGCTGTTGCCAACTGCCGCCACAAGCTGGACATCATTTTTATATATATATATATGTATATTTCTATATATATATATATATATACTTTGAGTTTTTAATATATATAATATATAATAACTTTGAAATTTATTATTACTTTGTAAGGCTTCTGTGGTGTCTTTGCTCTATAAGGTGAAGCGTTTGACTGCTATCCTCGAAGTGTTCGGCTGCATATTTATACTAAAAAAAATCGTTTGGAAAATAGAAATTTGTGATGACTTTGAAAAATAATTTTTATTTTTATTCATATATAAACAAAAATAATTTAATTTTCTTATCGCAAATGTGCACCATTTCGTTTAACAAAAAAAAAAAAGAGGATAAAAAGAAAAAAAGGAAGAAAGGAAGACAAATAGTAACCACATTTGTTCGCGATTATCGCTATAGATCTTATTATGGCAATATATGCTTGTGACGTCAAATTGTTGCGCGAGTTTTATATCTTAGAACGCAAACAGAACAAGTTTATTATATAGCTATGCTATGAATATTGTTTTGCAACGTTTAATAACTCGGTTATATCTCGCTTCCAAAGCATATTTCCTTTCTAGGCTGCAGTAAGCTGTAAGAACAAACCGTTTCTCAGTTACGTGGGCAATCGTTCCGTTTATTCCGCTTGGCTGCTTCAACATCAGCAACAATATGTTATAACTTATGGGGAAAGGCATCCTTAACAAAATAGATGAATAAAATGGATAGATAGGATAGATAGGATAAGAGGTTTAATACAATAAATAAATAAAATATATTTCAATAAAAACAAAAACAAATTTCAAACAAATTTCGATTAAATACTTATGGCCTTGATAAACGCCCACTATACGGCTGTTCAAAACAGATAAGTTAGAATATTGAAAATGGTAGCAGCCTGTGCACCCGTACAAGAACTTCAAACGTAATGAACTCAAAACGAAATTCGACGCTTCTCTTCTTCCCTTAATTCTTTATATGCAAATACGTGAAATATTTAAGGCAAATACGAAGGATATTTTTTGATATCCGTCATCGTTAAACAACAATCAATAAAAGTTGTAGGAAATTTTTTCAATTTTGAGTCGATCGAACCGCCATTTGTCCTAAGCATTAGTCCATTGGTCTCATTACATCGTAGGTAATCGCAAATTTCTTGTTTGTTATGCACCTATGATGCGAGCAATTCACGTCTTTCTTAAAATAGAATTTATGACCATAACCTGGAACATCTTTGTCAATTTAGAGTTTAGCAATGTTCATGCCACCTTATAGGTCAATATATTTATATATTTGAAATACGAAGGTAGATTATGCGCTTCTTATGAGTACTGTTTTGAGCGGGTGACGTCCGTTTCTGACACAATACACGATATACAAAAGACGGCGTTATCCTATTATAGATTGAAATTTTGCATACTCGATAATATTAGGTGGGCATGGTTGATTTTTTTTATTTTTTCGGACCTACTTTAGGCATGTGCTGCGATCGATTTAGCCCATTTTCAATACCAATCATTATGCAATAGCTTTAAATGTTTCTGCCAAATTTGAAGCCGAGAAATTTATCTTTGCAGTCGGGAGGATATTTAAAGCAAACATTATACAGACGAACGGAGGAACAGACGGACACGTCTAAATCAATCAAAAATATATTCACTTTGTATGGTCTCTAAAGCTCTCTTCTGAGCGTTGCAAACGTTTTGAAAAAATGAATATACCCCTCATCCCCCGGTAATTCTTATAATAATAAATGAACTAAAGTCCCTTTAACCGAAACAAACACAACAAGTTATGGATGCATGCACTGGACTAAAAAAATACATATGATGTATAAATTGGAATCTCTTAAGGGCTCAATATATTTTAAACTGTCCAATTAGTAAAAATCGAAATGATTTTTGTTATTTTTGCAACACGATGAAAGTCACGTTTGTTTTAAGCCTGTTGCTAACACGAAAAGACATTTTCTTGGAAAACCATTGTGAGACAATAGCGAGGTTGAACTGAACGGATCTAACGAATATATTTAGCGAGCGAAAAACACCTAGAGTAAGCGTTTTTTTCGCGAGACGAAGTTCTACTTTTGAGGAAGAGATAGGCAAAGACTTCTTAAGTGCCTCTCTTGCGTATATTTCTGGGAGTTCTACGCTTATTGATGAAACAACTGCATCTCCATACTTTGCTGCTAAGCATAAGTACACGTTCATGTTAAAGCGAATCGCAGCTAACCATTATCTACTATAGATGACAGAAATTGATAGATGTTTCTTAGTTAGTAGTAGGTTGTAGGGAGTGATGAGGCCAATTATAGATATATATTTATCCAAAAATGTTTAGGTAAAATTTTGAATCAACATTGACCATATGTTGTTGTGTAAGTTATGCGCAAAAATATTAGCTTTTTAATGATTCAACCTAAAGTCCTAAACTTATTTAAACCTAACAATTCCAGTAAAAGTCAAATACACATATAACTATTATAAATAGTTTCAACAATGTATGTTAAAAAGTTGAAGTTACCCCATTTGTTAAGAATATAATTATGCGAAAAACTAAGCTAAATGAAGTTTACAATGAGTGCGTGGGTGAGGATGTTCGTGACCACGATATTGCATGTGAATTTAGTATATATACAAGAGCTTTGAATGAAAATTGTAGCAGTCTTCAAGTTTGGCTGCCAAGTGTCTGACACATAAACAATTTCTGAGCGCCTGACTACATATAACTCATTTCACACTAAAAATGTAGCTTTTACGGGGTAAGTTGGTTATTATTAACTTTTTTTTCTTTTTAGAGAAATTTCATCGATACTAGTACGCGGTATCTGGTACGAGGGCGCTTTACAAACATATGCATTTAGATAGCTTTGACAACAGAAAACTTCGTCTATCCCATTCATGTTTTGTTACACTTATGCGTTTGTCTGTCTTATCGGAGATGAAACGGGAGTCGGGTATTTAATATCGATGTATTCGACCTACACACATATATGCAGAAACGACAAACGACATGACAACGAAGACGATTGAATAAACGAATACACTTATCAATAAAGTAGAATCCATGACGGATAAATATCGATCTAAATTATTGCAGAAATATTTATCAAGGTTATGGTAAAGATTAGTGCAAACATGATGATGATGATGATGATGATGATGATGATGATTCCGCGCAGTGCTTGGTAGAAGTAAACTAAAAAAAAAAAATTTAATATTGATGCTTAAGGTTTTTAATTAAGAGATATAAGCAAAGATAATATAAATTTCTTAGGCATTTTTCCATTTCTTTTCAGAAAGTCCTACTGCATCTGGACTATTGTATGCCAGCGGGACACTAAATGAATATAAGTAAAAAATAAAAATTTTAAGTGCATAAAAAGCTTTAATATATATATATATATATATATATATATAAAGTTCTACTCTCAACTTGCACAATACACTTTCAAACTGTACTTCTACTACCCTACTAGATAGAAATGTGAATCTGAACTTTCCCTTTATGATGCTAAGCTGCAGTAAAGTTTATATAATCATAATAATAAAATAGCTGATGTATTTAACAAAATGTTGTCTTTATTACTTAATAATTAAATATGTTATCTCATTATTAAATTATATGTATATGCATAGTATATATATATATATATATATAAGTAAGTAATAAAAAGCTTGTTGCTGTTGTTTGGGTTTCGTAAATAAATTATTTTCATTTAAATTTTTAAAAAACTTTCATTTCGATTACATTGATTTGTATTTGTATTTGTGTAAAACGATTTATTAACTTTTGTGAAACTATATGACATAAAGAAAATAAATTCCTTTATTCAATAATAATATTGTAAATCCTATGTAAAGTTATATCGAAAGGTATCATTTTTGTACCCATCACCGAAGGACGAGGGGTATATTCATTTTGTCGCAACGTTTGTAACGCCCAGAAGAAAGCATCACAGGTACCCCATCAAGTATATACATTCTTGATTAGAATCAAATTCTAAATCGATCTAAGCATGTCCGTCTGTCCGCCTGTGTAAGATCTGTTGTAAATATTCTCCAGGCCGCAATAATTAAGCTATCGACTTCAGATTTGGCAAAAACATTGCAGGTTGGCCTTGTAAATGGGCCAAATCGGGAGATGGGCAGGCTTACAGCATCACGTAAACTGAGAACACCTATGTCTATCAAAAGGAATAAAAAATTGATCTTTTGCTCGCTGCTTATAAGCTATAGCAGATAAATTTGCAAAAATTTGGATGCGTATTCTATGGGCGATGCTGTAGCACCTCTACACAAATGCCAAAAATTGTCCACGTGTACCCAATATGATACTGTATCAAAATGTAATTTGTTTTTTCAATGCCTTTATAACGCAGAGAAACACACAAGCTTCAAAAGCCCCATCAAGTATATCAATTCTTGGCCAGTCTCAAATTTGGAATGTACCTAAACATGTCCGTCTCTTCATCTGTTCATCTGTCTGTCTGCGCAACTGCGTGGTATCTGTAGTAACGATTCTATCGATTCTAGCGAATATGAGGCTATCATCTACAAATTTGCAAGTGACTTCGGAAGTGACTTAAACTTTTCCAAGGAAACGCTTATAACGTTTATATGCCTATGCGACAAATACTTTTATTTTGTAAATAGAAAAAATTAGCCGCGTCCACTCCATATATTGGTTTATAAGCAATGATCAAAAAAAAAAAAAAAATTATTTTTTATTCGTTTTGCAAAACAAAAATGTTCTCCTTTTACATGGTACTGAAGGGGCCTATTTCAACCGATTTGGCCCATTTTTAATACCAACCTGTGCGCAAGAACTTGCAATGTGTCTGCCAAAGTCGAGTAGCTTCAGTCTTGTGTTTACGCCAGAATATACACAGACGGACAAACGGATATGTTTATTTAAATCAATTAAGTATTTGATGCTGATCAAGAATATATATACTTTGCGGGGTCTCTGAAACTTCCTTCTGGGAGTTGCAAAAGCGAAACGAACAAAAGCGGAAACACACCATGTAAAAGGATTAGCAACACTATCTGAAGATAATGTGATTGATATTCAAAGCATTAAAGTACTCGGGAAGTTTCGTGCGAGTTTTCATTATAAAATAAAATAATTTTCTTTTATATAAGGAATAAACTTTGTTAGGATATATATATTTGTCATTTTGTTCAATAATATGTTGCAAAAAAAATTTTTTACCTACGAATCTATGCGATGTTCTCTGAATTGAAAGTTCTGCCGTATAAAGAATATTGTTGGGAACGAAAGAGCAATGTCAAGGATATATATGGTGGATGCGGAAATATAGCCCAGTCAAGTTCTAATATTGCTGCAGGGTTTCATATAATTTGGTTATCACTTTGGAATTAATTGTTTTCTTAAGCGGCACAAGCTCCCAATACATCTTTTTTCTTTTATAATCCCAATATGCGGTCAGCAAAATCTTCTTTTCGCGGATATCAGGTTTTGGTGTTGCTTAAGATGGTTCACGGTGTATTCACCTGGATCTATTGGATTCATTTTTCACCATCAGTTACAATTCTCTTCGGAAATGGATCTTTTTAGTTTCGTCATAACAGCATATCGCAGATATCGTTAATGTGTTGCGTTATCCAAATATCCGGCTTTGGCAACAGATTTTCTTCCAGAGTCCAATTTTTGCTTTCTATATGCTCTGTTAGTCTTTTGCTGTATTACAAGGTTGAGATAAAAAGCTGTCTAAGAAATATATTCGTAGTTGATGATCTGAAATCGAACTTGAAACAACGTAACGATAACATAAGCATAAAATTGTAACCTATAACCTATTTACTGCAAATATTGATTGGAGAGTTGGTACAAATAATTTGTAAAAACATTTAGAAGATTAGCGTCGAAATTACACCGATTTTCTGGCTAAGGCACTCACGACTAACAAAGTACTTTACAATTTTTTGTACTTTAGACCTTTTGCAGTACAGGGTATATTAAGTGAAGGTGAAAGTGTTTCTAACACCCGGATGCACTTAATATAAACTCAAATTTTGTACACTTATTGAAAAGGGATGGGCGGATCGTGGACCATTTTTGCGATCACTTCGCTTTACAACGCTTTATTTTGAAAAATAATAGTACATCGATTGACTGTACTGATCTGAACTGTGAAGCATTCTATAAGGCGAAATGGTGTAGGTCGGCTTTGACTGATTATAATGTTTGCAAAGATTAATCTTCAGATGACCTTCATGAATGGTCGATCGAACCAATTAACCGATCAATTTTTTCATTCTTCTTCTTTCACTCTGTAGAGATTTTTGAACATTTTTACAACATTTTCATACGAAATTCTTTGGAAATATAGATTTGAGGGTAAAAATTCATGACAAGAAACGGAAAACGAATGCTCGATCAACTAACCGACACCGAGATAATATCAGCAGCTAACCTAGAGAAGATTTTACGTTTATGAAAGTGTTTTCAATTTCGATTAAACGAAAGATTTTCGATAATTTGAAGAGAATGCGAGAATTATTTACCCAGAATTTTGTTAAATTATCCGATTTTGAAATAATAATACGCAAAGGTTTGTTTCGAAACTTTTTAAAAGTTATATTTTATTTTCTTTTATTATAAGATTTATGATTGTTCTCCCTTTTAAATAATTGTAAGATGGCGTACAAAATACATATTATGTATGTATGTATGTATGTATGTATGTATGTATGTATTGAATATAATTATGTAAAATTTCTATAAACTATTATATCGAACTTAGAAAACCACATATTTTGAACTTATAATATACAACTATATATATACATATATATATATATATATATATAGATGAAAAAGAAGGAGGGTAAGGGGCGTGTTTGAAACTGAGAGTGAGAAGGAGAGAAAGAAATATATATATATATGTATATACATACCTACCTATATATATATATAGATATATATATATATATAGAGATGCAGATAGAGATAGAAAGAGATACAGGTAGAGAGGATATGAATTAATTGTAATATTTTAAGCTATATTCATTTTGTTGTTGTTGTTGTTGTTGTTTTTTTTGTTTTTGTGCTTAATTAGTTAATTGAAGAGGAATAAAGTTTTAATTAAATTAAACTATTATTAAATGAAACACGAGAGTCGGGAAGAGGGTAAATGAAACCAGAGTGTTTACGTTTTTTCTTTCCATTATAAATTCATTGAAATTGAAATGTGATATTAAGTTTAGTTGAACTCTAGGGGATTTCGGTTTTCATTAGATATCAATGCGTCATGCTTCAGAAATGATTCATAATTATTTATGTCATTTTAATCAATATTTTTGACACTAAGTTAAATTATTCGAATAATAATCGTGAGATAATACTACTATACTGATTTTCAATACTAAATATTTTTTCTTCTCAACGGTTATATTATTTATTAAAATGTTTTCAATAATTTATTTATTGATCTTTTTAGTTTATTCATTTTCTTCTTTTTTATTTATTTATTTATTTTTTATTTTTATTTATTTTTTCTTTTCTACAAGAAAAATGTGTAAACTTTAAAAATTAAAAACTAGCTTAGAACAATAACTATATGGTATATAAACGCCTCTAAAGCTATATATTTTTAATTATATTTTATTTATATTAAATGTGCTAAATATTACAAGCACTTGTTTTGATGACGGCTTTAGAACAATATTCTCTGGAAGGAAACTGACGGTAACGTTCACATCATTTGTACCGATTAATAATATACGATTATTACAGTAGTCCTTCAATTAACATTATCTGATTTTGTATTGATATTGATTGACATCAATGGTTTGATAATCTCAAATATTTAATTTGCGAATAGAATAAATACAACCCATTGCAAAAATGTAAAAAACAATCGCAAAATTTTTTAATCAAAACTATAGCTAGGCTAAGCCTCGTCACCAAGAATATGGCTATCGTCAAGAAAAAGTTCTAAGGAAAGAAGTGGACGTTTATTAGAATACCGAAATCGTGATTTAGCTCACTCATTAAAAATGACCTCAAGACTGCATTTCTTCTAATAAAAGGCAAACATCTGCACTTGATATCATATTTATTTTCATAGTTTAACACTTTAATAATACCCGCATTAATCATTTTGTAAAATGTTTTGGCTCAACTTAGTCTAAAAATTAAGTGTATTTTACACAAGGCCGCAAGTTTCCAATTTATTTCGATTTACAACATACAGTTGTGGTGAACACGAGCTAGTAACTCTAATATGGAAATACTTCAAAAATGCCAAACTAAGACCCTTTGTCTCTTTGTTAAGCCGACCTGGGCCGGCGGCAATAGCCACGAAACGATGACCTAGATATTCCATTTATCAAAAAATGCAATTTAACTCATTTCCTCACAATATCTTGTTGTAACCACGCCTTGGCCATAGGTTGAGAGGACTGAAAAGTCGATATTTTAAAATAATTTACTTTTTCTCCTTAAATTATTTGAATGCATTTTCCAAAGTTATATATAGCTTCTTTCGATTCACTTAGGGATCATGTCTGGGCAGTTAGTTTAGTGTTTCCCTTAGATCGACAATAATCTCTGTTATTTTTCTCACCTGCAGCTATAATAGCTATTTATTATCTTTTTGGTTAGGTTATAAATTAAATCGATGATAAAATAAAGAGAAAACAAATATTTTAATTCTTCCTCCACTTTATGTTTTTCTTTTTCCTAGCACTTATTAATTAATTTGCAAAAAAGTTATATAAAAATGATCTCAATAAAAAATCGTATTGACATATGTAAAATGTGCAATTATTATTATTATTTCCTTATATTAAGATAGTAAATAACTGATCATATTTATATAATTGACAAGTTAATTTGCTGAATTCGTGTAGGAAACACGACGTTGAGTCATAATAGACATAAGTGTGAAAGGGGGCGAAAATATAAGTAAGACTCGTTCATGTAGGATCGTGTTATCGAATTAGAATTTTTAAAAAATTATCGATTTTCCAAACCTAAAGAAGAGAATGGCCTTTGTTCGATGATATCGGGGGGTCTGTTGTTGTGTACTCTAAATTATCAAAATTTATGCATAGTGTTCAATAAGTGAAAAAATATGCATTTTTTTGAAAACGTCAAGTAAAGCAATATAAAATATTGGATAAGTATAGCAAGATGACTAATGCGATGAATGTATAAACTTATAGTCAAGAGGTGATGAAATATATCTCTTTTTGTAAATCGCAATTGATTGATTTACAGCAACCATTAAAGATTGATAGACCTAAGCCAGCTGGACCTAAGCTGCTTCAAACTAAGTGACTCAAGGCATATCGAAATACAAAAGAAATCAGAGAATTATTTCAATCCGCTGTTTGTCCCAAGTATTAGTCCAACACTTGTTACATCATAGGTAATTGTTTTTTAAGCACCTACGATCTATTTTAGAGTGGAATTTATGACCATAAGCTGGGATGTCTTTGTCAATTTAGACCTTAAGTAAACTTTATGCCAACTTATAGGTCAATATAGGTAAGCGCTTCTTAAGAATACTGTTTTGAACGGGGAACGTCCGTTTCGGGCACATCGAAATACAAAAGGCAGGTTGAATTTCTTTTTCCACAAGATTTGCAAGCATAGTTCACATCTACAGTAAACTCGGCTTTGCAAAGGCAATATTAGACCATATACGGAAGCCCTTATATCTTTGCAAAGGAATTGAAACGAGTGTAAGATTGTAAAGAAATCTGTTATGTAAATTTCTACCTGCGCCCTGTAGGCTAATTTTATGGAAATTCATATTGTGTGCGTACTGTAGTTTAAGAGCAACAAGCAAAAACACGGATAGCAGAGGTGTTCCCAGTTTAGATTGTGTAGATGTGTGGACGTTATGGGCACATTCTTCGACTTCTTTGGGTCATTGTCAAACTCTTTTGCAAATTTGTGGGCGATATCCTCTTTTTTTTTTTTGTATCACAGATACTATGGACAGATGGACATACCAATGGACGGATATGCTTAGGTGCATTCCGATTTTGAAATTGATCAACAGTTTAAATACTCCATGGGATTATTGCAGCTTGTTTCTGCGCGTTACAAAGTTATTGGAAAAAAGTTAATATTTGTGTATGCTATAATATTGGGTAGACGTGGTCAATTTTTCTAGTTTTTTTTTACTGATACTACATAGAATGTATGTTTATTTGCTGTAGTTTATGTGTAATGAGTCAAAAAACAATATATTATTCCTTTTGAGACCCAGAGGTATCCTCACTTTACGTAGTGCTATAGACATGTCCTGCGATCGCCGTAGCCCATTTTTTATACCAACGTACGTGTACGTGTAAGAATTTCCAAATTTCCAATTTCTGCCAAATCTGAAAGCGATAGCTTCATTTTTGTAGTCAAGGGAATATTTGCAACAGACATTACATAGACAATACGGACAGACAGACATACTTAAACCGTTTTAGAATTTGATGCTTATCAAGAACATATATATTGTAGTTTGCGGGGTCCCTGAATCTTCCTTTTGGGCGTTGCAAATGTTGCGATAAAATGAATGTATTCCTCATCCTCGGGCGACATGTATAAAAATGGGAAGAATATGTTATAGAAAAATTAGCGATGACTTTAAATGAATTATTTGATGTTATTACGCAATTGTGTATATCATTAATCGGTACACCTAAGATGTTTATATTGTGATATAAGTAAATCTTTGGCTTTTAATTATTATTTATTCATTTGTGTTTTTTTTTTCTTCTTTTTTTTTGTTTTATTTTGTTTTATTTTGTTTTATTTTGTTTCAAATTTCCAACATTTTAAACAAAATTTACCCAATAATAATCATGGTATAGAACATTGTCATTTTTCATTTCTTTAATTACTTTTCTTAATATAATTACTGTATTTATTTTCAACCCATTATCAAATGTTGATAATGCATATTACAGTGCAGTTCAATTGATTAGTTCCTGCTGTTTAAATCCATATCTTATAATACTGACTTAAAATCAATAATTACTTTAAAATAATTGTGAAAAACATTTTAAAATTTATAAAATCTAATATATATTTGCATTAATTATTCCTTGACATTGGGTAACTGAAATTCGGTCTTAACCGAAAAGTATACTTATATATTATTATTATTATTATTATTATAATATATAATAAAATTTTTAAATAAATATTTTTCTTTGTTTTTTTTTTTTCAATTTATATTCAGTCAGTAATTGAATTGTTTTTGTTTTTTTTTTGTTGTTGTTGCTGTTATTCTTGTTGTTGTAAAAGATAATTTCATTCCACACTCATTCTCTTCTTTTTTTTTTTTTTTTTTTTTGTACATATTCGATTATTTTATACAACAACTAAAATTAACAAATAATTTATTATCAATTTATTTCACTCAATTCACTTTATATTTATATTATTTTAAAATCAAAACCTAAATAATTCCCCACATAAACAATTTATTATATACTAAGCGCCAACTGGAGGGGGAAGGGGGGGGGGGGGGCATGTACTGTTATTTAATATAATGTTTTTGGTTTTACATACTTTTCCTCTTTACCGTTACGTCTAAAATCTATTTATTTATTTTTTTTTTTGATAATTAGAGTTGAACACACTCACTGATTATTGTTTTCTCCTATGAGATCGTCAAGTGCACTATTGAGACGTCCCTTGCTTAAGGCCTCTACCAACATATGCAGGCGTTCCTCTCGTTCAGTATGACGCCTTTCCAACGACGTAACCTTTGTATAAAAAGACAATCATTTTCATATTTAGGAATCCATTACCACAGTCTATATATATATATATATATATATATATCAAAATTGGAGTAACATTTTATGTTAAGCTTTCTTACTTTAACTTTTTCGAAAGAATTTGTAATTTTTATTGCATAATATTGATGAAAAACAATAATAATATATGTAGGTAGACAAATATTAAATAATAATAAATGAGTAAGAAATTTATAAATAAAAAAAAAGCAAATACGAAAGTTACGGGGCGTGGCCTGAATTTCGCATATCCACCACTATGCTTGTCGCCATCTACTCTCCAAATTCTTTTATTTGATACCCATATCGCTGATACTGTTAAGAAAAAATAAATCCACAAGATTGCGGTGTCTACGATATTTATTTCAAAATTAGCCCATTTTTACGCCAATAATATATCTTGTACAAAATAGTTTTAACCATTCGGTCTGATTTGCTTTATGATAAGAAATGTAAAAAAATTCAATTTAATCACTTGTAAGTTTGTGTGGGTATGGCCGATTTCAGTTTATGTTCGACTGCGTGCTTCTGCTCTCACCAATCTAATCCGCTTTCAAGACCACCAACGTGACCACAACAAAAACTATGCAATGTTTCTATCAAATTTGAAGTCGATGTCTTCATTCTTGGGACCAGGAGAATGTCAACAATAAAGACCATATAAACGGACAGACAGACAGATAGACATGGCTAAATCAATTCAGAATTTCATGCGAATCAAGAATACATACGGTTTATAGACGTCTCTGAAAATTGTTTTTAGATTTTGCATATATGAGGCAAAAAAAAAAAATAAATAAATAAAATAAGTGTAACCCCATCTTACAGAGGTGAGTATAAAAAGAAGAGAACGAAAATTGTTTGTTTAATAAACATTACTGCCTGCAGATAATATAATGTTCGGGCATTTTTTTCGATCTAAGGCACATATACGAAAACGTACACATAGTCGAGATAAATCCAAATGTTACGAGTGCTAATAGGGTAGCGAGCGCATACAAAAAAACTAAGCCTTGTACAGATACCCTATTAAGAGAATAATGGCTAATATATCGAAATCACTAAATCCCCACTTGATTGAAAGGCGAGAAGGTAAACAAATTTGATGCAAATAAATTCGGATCATATATAGTATACTATAGCTACATACCTTGGCTTTTAGCGCGTAGTAATCAACTGGTAATTTACGACGTTTCTGCAAAGCAATGTGTTCATCACGCTCGTTGAGACGTTGCTGCAATATGCGTACAGTCTCATGACAACTGGCCAATTCACGTTCATGGGCAGTTTGTAACGTTTTCAACTAAGCACGTATATATGTATATATATGTATATTTATATGTATAGAAATCGTTAGCGATAAACAAAAACATACAAATTCATTATTATTACATGTAATAAATATTCAATCAAAAAGTACTGGGAATTGTTGATAATCAGATAAAGCGATTTATTTATGCAATATGCTTTTCGAATACGCTATCTAATCAAAAAGAGATCCACACTTATATTTCATGTACTTGTTGAGTTATTTTTTCGAGGCTCTTCCCTTAAATCTCCTTGAATCGTTTTCTTTGAATTGTTAAGTTAAGTCTAAAGTAGTCGAGCGAAGCAGTACGCGTTTTTTACCCGAAAATTCTTTTATTTTTCCGGAAACCTTTCTCGAGTCAATTAAACTCCTTTGATACAAGATTACCTATAAAGCGTTTCATGTCTAAAACCACAAATGTGTCGAGCAAGTTTCCTTAAGCGGAAATGGTAATTTTTCGTGCGAAAGAAACCTTAGGAATCGAGTTTGTATTACTCATATGATTCCCATGATTCCTTTTCTTTTCTTTTTTTTTTTTTATAATGTAATTGGTATCGATTTTTTTTAACGTTTTCTACAATTTGGAACATAAAAGCCCACTGAAAACTTGAAAGTAAATTCTTTGTCAACATTTTTGATCAGATGTGGAAATCGCACTCTCTGTAGATTACGGTTGCGTTCAAACGCGTTACTGTTGCAGAATATTTGAATAACGCATTCCTGGTACTTTTTTGACAGAATACTTATATTACTTTGAACTTACATCTTGTAAACGTTTTTCGTGTAATGTTCGATAATCGGCCTGCAATAACTTATATCTGTTTTGCGCTTCTTTCAAAGCTTGTCCTTCCGTAGTGGCCGGCACCAATGCTCCTTGTTGTTGCCGTAATATATTCACGCTTGTACTGGCAGTGCTATAAGGTTTGTCACATTTCGAACCTTTAATATGTAAAAAATGATATGGCGATAAAAGGAATAATTAATGTAATAGGATGAATTTTTATTTATTATCGACTCTCTATGATAAGAAAGAATAAGTAAGAACGTTATAGACGTTATACCCTACACCATATAGTTTATTCACTTATTTAACTGAAACACTATTGTGAAGTAATTTTCATTATAAAATATTATAAATTAAGCCGTCTTTCGAATAGCTTGTTGGGCGTGGTATCAAGAAATAGAGTCAAATGATTGCAATTAGGTTCACTCAATTTTTTTACTTAATTACTATCACGAACCAATTTTCACCACAAAAAAATTAACAATTAGACTTGACTTGGCTTATACACGTTTACGTTTCATAAGAATCCTTATATGCGGCGATCTCCAAAAAATAGATCTACATCACCCAAATTCGCTAAGATAGATTTCTTTGCCAATTTACTGTTATGAGCCATGAATTATTGAAATATTCGACCTTTTTGCCATATAAAGTTTCAATTCCCGTAGAAACTATAGATGAGAGGGGATTCAAAAATTGTCCCAGACGAACCAGATTTTTTCTATTACAGAGCGAGTTTTGTCGAGAAATTTCGAAAATTGTAATTTTTTTCGATATTACAACTTTTCAAAATAAGGCGTTATATGGGGAGTGTATCCGAAGCATTTTTAATAGCTCGTTCGTCCTTGGCTCAAAGCACGTCCATGTACTAAATTTCATCAAAATATCTCGAAAATTACCATAAATTTACATGGACGGACGGATAGACAGGCTTAGATTGATTTACAAAGCAATTCTGAATCGATCGGTATAATAAAAGGTCCATCTATCTTAAGCTCTTTTAAAAATTGTTTTGAAAGTTTCTTAATATTTTTTAAAGCGCAACAAAAAATATCGGAAATTTTTGTGAATGAACGTATACAGATTTGAAAACTTTGTGTAGTAAAAAAAAAAAGTTCAATATCGAATACTGCCTAGGTTTGAAATCTTCTCGTTTACTTGGCAATTTCACACATATTTATACAAAGAATTTTGATGAACATCAGACCGAATTGGATATTCTACCATTTTCTAAAATTCCTGCTCAATCTATCCGAAGAAAGAGACGAGTCTTCTTTTCAGTGTCAACAAGTTCTGCCTATTCTCGGAGCCCATATACAGCTATCTGAACATATTTGAATTTCTTCATAAATCACATGCGACGACCCGGTTACATTAACTTCTGCACGACGATTTGAACCGATCTTCTTCAATTTTATTCGCTAACCAACTAAGACTTTCATTCATTTCATGTATATATATTTATGAATACATTTGCACTGCCGCTGTGCGAGAGAGGCTCGATCGCTCGATGGTATTTAGCCTAACTTTCATTATGGCAATGATCTTCATTTGACAGTAGCACACATAAATAAAAGAAATTTAATATCAAATTTGGATCATTTGTAAATATTATCAAAGTTCGGACTCTTCTACGATATATTGAAACGCGGAAACAGCAGAGTACAACATCTGTTATAAAGACATGAACTCATCAGAAGCAAACCCAAATGAGATGGCTGATGATCGAAGAAACGTCTGGCTTATCTCTCTTTTTAGGCCGAACAAGTGAGTGCTTTAAGTTATGTAGATTATCGACTTTTTAAATCCGATTTGCTCGAACGAATTATTTTTTGGTTTTCTCTGCTTAACTCTGCTATTTTGTTATAAAGTAAACTCAATTTACAAAATAGCAAATATGAAATCTCTTAAGTTTTTTATTTTTGGATCTCTTGTTTTTACGCAATCTCTTTTTATACGAAATCTTTTTGTGCGATTTGATGCGCATCACAAGAACACATTGATGCACGTATTCATTTCCGGTATGCAAAAAAAATTGGACAAAAATATATCGCATAGAAATGAATCGCACAAAAACAGGTTCCACTATATGACTTTTCACTCACGCAATACATTCTATATGGCGGGTCCTACCGCGATGGATAGACGAAAAGAAAAGTAGGAAAAAAGGACAGTGTTTGACCACAGCTTGGAAGATATACGTTCGATCAGTTATCGATCGAACATCGATTCACTATGCACCTGCCGCGGCCATACGTCAATTGTGATGAATATTCCTGATAGTTTCTTTTTGCTTTTTTCATGTATGCTCGCATTTGCAAGTGATCGGCGAAAATGTATTGTTTTGTAGGTTATATATTAGTTCTATACGCACTCGGGTAAGATGTAATTTGCAAATCTCTCAAGATTAGCTATAAATACAAAGGCATTCTCTATATGTATGATCAAAGCCTTTTGGCCTTAACGTGATAAAAACTTAGCATATCTCCATTTTCCGGTGTGATTGTTATTAACAAGTGTTACATTAAGTTTACGTAACACAAGAATTCGAGTCGTGCATAATAATGTGATAAAAAAAAATATTACTTTTTTTTTTTTTTTTTTACTAAACAACAAAGTAAATTAAAATTTAGTAAAAAAAAAAAAAAAAACAAGCAAAGACAAGTGTATTCGCCTCGTGTCGCATATTTGACATTCGGTAATTTAAAGACAAGCAATTTACCAAAATGTAATTTCAAATCTTTTATAGTTTGTTTAGGTTATAGAGAGAGATTTCCGTCTATTGCCGAGATGTTTACTTTCGAATTAAATTGTGCTCTTGTAACGAAGTTTTGCACCCCATTGATAAATTGATTGATAAATTATTGATTTAAATTTTGCTCTTAAATATCTACCGTTGAAGTATAAGTTACACCGATTTTTTTGTATACTTGATTGTGGGCGTATCATGTCCGCATTCAAAATCAATTATATTTTGGATTTTCTTAATACACAATAACGTATGGACGGACAGGATTGGCTTGTGCATATTTTTTGATGTTGCAAATGAAAAGACAAACGTAGTAGATCAGACCCTCGCCTCATCCTTCGGTGATGGGTATAAGAAAAAGAAATTAAAATTCTCTCATCATAACCAACAAAATTTATATATTTATATATATATATATATATATATTAGATATATTTGTAAGCGTACGCGTAATGATTTTGTTGTTTTCCTATTATTTTGATTGACTTTCACTGAATTAATAAAGGCAGGTATAAAAAAAAAATAAATAAAAAAAAGAAAATAAGAAAAGAAATAAAACGAATACGCGGAAATGTAGGTTTAACTAACTGGCAGGCAGTTTAATGTACTGCATGTCATTTCAACTTTTTTATGTTTTTTTATTCGTTTTGTTTTTATTTTTTATTTATATTATTTTAATTTTTTTTTTTTTTTTTTTTTTTTTTTTTTTTTTTTTTTTGTTAAATTCATACCTTAGGTGAACAGACACACATAAGTAAGTAATTGTGTTAATGTTACAGTAAGAAAAGTTGTTTTTTTTTTTTTTCTTTTTTATTTGGTTTATAATTTTAAATAACTAAAGATATATTTAAGGAGGCGTGTAAAGAGGAAAAATGTATTCTGAATTTCACAAGTATACGCGCGCACTTACCATCTTTTTCCTTTTGCAACTTTTTGATAGTCCTTTTACAGTCATCCAGTTCACGGGTTAATCTTTGCAAAGCTTTACTTTTAATGGCCAAATCGATACGCATGCCACGTATAGTCGCCAATAAATGGGCATCTTCTTTGGCATGAATGGCGGCCTGCAAAGCGTTCGACGATATATTTGCGTCCGATTGTGAAACTGGCAGTTTTGATGTTCCACTAGTAGTCACCGGTTTACGTAAGCCACTCTGCTTAGAATTGGGGCGGGAATTGTTGGGTGTAGAATTAGCAGTGCTACTTGTACTCGAATTAGCCGAATGCTGACTTGACGTTCCAATGGTGTTTGTGCTGCATTCACGTGTTGAAGCCAACGTTTGAGTGCTAATTGTTTTAAGTGCAACCTTTTTAGCGGGTTTAGTAAATGGGCCACTTTTTAGTGCTGGTTGCAGTTGCGGCAACGGATTCGAGGGCAATGCTAGTGTGCAAGTATATGACTCCTCCGTTTGAGTGCAATTATTATAGAAACGTTCAGCCTTTTTTGAGACAAAATAATCCAAGGTCCGAACTTGTGACTCAATTTTCTCATTAAGCTTAGTATTGATTTCTTGAAGGCTAAAAAAAAAAAAAAAAAAAAAAAAAAACAAACAAACAAATTCATAAAGTCAGTTCTTTTTCGTTTGTTAAGTTCACCTTAAAACTTGGGTTTCGAGATCCGCTATATGAGTTTCATATTTCGCTTGCACCGAATTGAAACGTGCCTGAACGTTAGCTAATATTTGTTGGGCTTTCGTATCTTGTTCTTTTGCGTCAGCTTCTAATTGGGCGATGCGTTGCTCCAATAATTTGCGGCTGCTTAAATTTTCCTGATCATTATTTGCGCGAATATTAGTGGCTTTAGAAGCGACTGCAATTATCGAAAACCTTATGGATATATAGAAGTTAGAAGAGAAAATCTTTATGTTACCTATTAAAGCCGAAACTGAATCCGGATGTTTACGCATTAAAATTCTTTCCATTTCTCGACATTGCCTTTGAAGATCTTGTATTGTTTTGGCGTCCTTTTCCTTTTGCTCTTGGGCTCTCTTCTTTTCATTTCTTGTCTCTTCTAATTCGGTTTTTAATATATTCTGCAATTCTAGTGCTTCGTCACGATCGTTACGAGCCGATTGCAATTCGGCACGTAAAACATTTGCACATTCGTTTAGATGCTGTACATCCAATTTTAACATTTCTGATTCGTCTTGTAACTGAGTGTTGCTCTCGCGCAGTTTTCGATGCAATTGCGAGAGCGTATCATGTTGTATACGAAATGATTCTAAACGTTCTTCGGTGTCTTTGAGGCGTTCTTGCAATTGCTCGATTTCCTGTTTGAGAGCATGTTCACGTGTTACAGACGTCAGACTTGATTGCGTATCGATGGGTGAGGTAAGGGTAGATACAAAATGACGGGGCGAAGAATTGGACGATTTGTCACAGCACGTATGCAACAGCGTACTAACCCCGACAGATTTCACTATCGGACTAGAGCTACGTGACGACGTGGTTGTAACATGCGTTTGACTGCTAATACCACTATCAGGTGTAGTCATTGATGATCGTGGTCCCAAGTATACGGAGTTGCGACGATCACCCGGCTGCAGACGCCTTAGTGGACTAGCGGATAAACTTGTGGCACTACCTTGCATTTGCGGTGGTGTAGCGAATGCACTTGTTGTCACAACTTCATCGCTTGATCGCCGGCCGAGTGTGTACTCATAAAGGCTTTGATTGCATTGCGTCGTCATTCCCGGCAACGATGGTTGTTGCAATTGCGGTTGCATTACGGCAGCAGTGCACACAGTAGTATACGATATCATGGATGAGAAAGAAGTTGTAGCATTTTTATTCAATTCATTCTCTGGCAATGAATTATTTACAAAACAATTGTCAGGCGGTTCAATAAGAGAGTCTTCTTCATTTTGTATAATTTCAAGTTCAATCGTCTCCATTGCTTCGGTAAGTTCCTCAATCTGAAAATGTATTCAGAATTCAGAATGAATTCGCTTCAAATTTAATCTTAAAATTAGCGATTAAATTAAGTTAAGCGAACATAACTAATCGGGTGAGAGTTTTAAAGATAACTAATAGTTATATCTAAATATTTATGATAGGATATTAAATGGTCAATAATATCATTAGCAAATTGATTTGTATTGAACGAAGTTCAAGTCAACATCGCTCACATTTAATTTTATACAAATCATTTAAACGTGAACGAGAATCACAACTGATTACGGTATTGCATGTGGTTTATGTTTAAGTTAATAAAAATCATTACCAATTAGTTTTTCACCCTCTCTGCTTTGAACGGCAATTTTCACTCAATTGATACGATGGAGGTCGTTTGCATTGGTTTATACTTCGGTAATAATTTGTATAATTTCCCACGTATATATACACGTATATATAAATAAATTATACATCAAAGTCAATAAATGTGATATCTTGATCAGTTGCATATGTTCGCATAAATTCACAAGTACGCTACGAGTACAGATGACTTATGCATTTGACGGTTACCAAATGAATTGCAGCAGCAGTAGCAACAACAACAACAACAACAACAACAACAACAATAAAAAACTTGAAACCGAAAACCACTTTCCATTTTTTCAGAAAACTTGTCAAAATGAAATAAAAGCAGTTAGCTTACCGAAAACAGAAAAAAAAAACAAAACCAAAAACAAAAACAAAAGCGTACACAATAATATTATAATAGAAGATCTCCTTTTGCTCACCGATGGACGCAATGAAAATGAAAACAGCGCCACACAAAGCAACTGGAACAAGATGTACACAAGTTTTTGCTGTGAGAAGATGCCAATGGTCGGTTTGCTTATTTATTTGCCTGTTTGTTTGGCCGTTTGATGTTTGAATGGCTGTGCAGGCGTTGGCAATAGTTCAGCTTGAACGTTGGCTTAACGCGTCTAAACGAAAAACATTTGTAATTCTACGGGGATTGTAAATGATTTCCTTATCTTATCAACAACGTATGATCTGCGTATACTCGAGTACGAGTTTGCTTGCTTGTCGGAGGTTAAAGAGGAGACAGCAACTACTATTTAATGATTACAAAAATAACTACAAAATCATATTTGTTATTGTTGTTGTAATATATCGCGATTTTGTGATAATTGAAAGATTCTTTACTTCTTATACGACCATTAACTGCTGTCCATTGTTTTCAGATGACAATAGAAGACCCTGGCACAAAAATAAGACAACACTTTTGACACCTCCGAACAATTAAAATTGACTGCCCATATTGTAGTAATAGTAGTAGTAGTAGTCGGAGATAGTAGTAGTAGTAGTAGTAGTAGTAGTAGTAGTAAGTAAACAGTGAAAGAATTCTTCTTTTTTTTTTTTTTTTTATCATCCAATAATGATAGAAAACAAAGAGAGCTGTAATCAATCGCGGCATCACTAAATTAATTGCAAGTGTATTATTCGAATCGCCCTAGAAACCTTTTAGGCAGGACAATTTGCATAATTGTGATATATCTTCCTTTCAGATATCAATATCTCTTGCAATTACTGACTCGTTTTACATTGAAAAGAGGCCAATTATTCGTCCAAGTCTTTATTTGAATTTTTCATACTTCCTCAGGATCTTAATAATAAATACGCAGATTTTGTTAATGAAATTTTCAAAGAAATCGATCGCAGATGTTATATATATACATATAGAGTGTCGTATATCAATTTATTTCTGAAGAGTATTTGTCGGAATCATCCTAGACCTATGCAAAATAAATGCAACGAAAATGTGTTTTTGCAATCATTCTCTCATTTCTCTAAAATGAGAAACCGAGTAGAAAAACATACGCATGAGGAATTTTGCCGTAAGCTTGAGTTTTTAATCTACGTGATGTGTGACATTTCATCGTTAATATATTGATTCTGTCTGGGCCAGCGATGAACTACTAACATCGGATCCAATATAATTTAACCGAAATCGGACATAACCTCAAAGTTTACGAATTATGTATTTCGCAGCATTTCGAGAGCATATGAAAATTTATTAAAATTTCGTTACGCCTTTTGAGAGGAGTGCCTTTTTCTTTTTTTTTTTTGGAAAAATTCAACCGCAGAAAAGTGGAAAATCTTTATATCCAAATATTTCTTGGTATTACAAGTGAAGTGAGTCGAACCCGTCATTTTAAGATTTTACTGCTGAGAAACTTTAGAATCGAAAAACTCTACAACGCTCGGCTGCACAGAAACGTAGATAAGAGTCGTGCCTATCAGCGGGAAATTAAGTCTCAATGCGGCTTCACCATTTCATCATGCTCGTGTGCTCCAGTGCAGATTTTTCAGAAAATTAATTTTATTTTATTAGCTTAAATCATCCGCTCATTGGTCAAGAATGATATAAAAATCGAATATAGTTGCATACCGTAGTGTGCGGTTGGTTGGCAGTTTAAATGTGTTTTTATTCGAAATATGATATTTTAAAAGGTCCTTTAGCACAGCTCCTACAATTTTCATTTGAGTTTTTTCCGTGCAGGATACTTGATAATCCCTAACCGGTTTTTTGACTGCAAATTGAATTTTTGTATTGAAATACTGGCCACTAATCACACTACAAACCAATTTTTTTTAAATCCCCTGCGTATTTTTGTAGCCTAGAGGCATGTCAATTGATTTTGTTTTTTCCTTTTTATACTCATCACTGTAAGATGGCGGTATAGTAATTTTGTTTTTTTCGAAAATATATGTAACATGCAAAAGGAAGCCTCAGAGACCCTATAAAGTGTAAATATTCTTAATTAGCGTGAAATTCTGATATAATCTAACCATGTCTGTCCGTCCCTACGTAATGTTGTTGGTACTCTCCTTGTCGCAAAAATGAAGATATCGATTTCAAATTTGGAAGAAACATTGGCAGTTTCTGCGCGCAGGTTGGTATTGAGAATGGGCCAAATTGGTCAGCGCAGAAGCGCGCAGTGAAGCGTAAACTGAACGCAACTCAATTTTTTCCAATAAAAATTTTTTTGGATTTTCGCCTGTTATTCGGATATTCTTAACGCCAGAAGCCTGCGACTTTTCGCATTTACTCTACGAGACGCTTTACTTTCTAGGTCCAAAAATGGACGTAATCGTCCGTGTCCACACAAAGTTACGAGTAATTAAATTTTTTCACTTTTTTGAGGTTTTTTGCTTATTTATCATAAGGCGAACACGACCGACTGTTAAGAACTTTTTTGTACACTCCTCAAGTGAAGATATATTATCTGCTTAAGAATGATTTGATTTTGAAGTGAATATAGTCGATACCTTTCTTCTTAATAATACCAGCAATATGGGTATCAAATAAAAGAACTTGGAGAGTAGAATGCGAGAAACATTGTGTGTTGGGTATGCGCGATTCGGCCCCTGTCGAGTATAACTTTCTTGCTTGTTTCAATTCAAATTTCTTCTAGTTATACCACGAGCTGCAGAGCTCCTGGCGCGAATAATGTCGATGTTGCAGTTTCTATTTTTTTTTTTTGTTATTTTTCGAAAACTTTTTTTCTTTTTATACTTAGATAGCACATATATATATATGTGCAATGAACAACTTCCTCGAATGTTATTATTCTGTTAGGTTTCCTTCCAACTTAAACACATTTACAAAAACATAACTTGTTCAATGGTGAAAAAACTCTCAAGTAATTTCTCTGAGCTTTGGAAGAATTTCTATGAATAATAAGATAATTTGGTAAGAATTTTACTCATGCTTTATTCCCATTAAATCAAGAGATATTCGTGAAGATTAGGGAGTAAATCGGCATTAACTCTCTCTTTTGGCAATCAACTAAATGCAGGTGTGAAGGCACGACGGCAGCACCGCTAACCGTTGAAAGTCATAGCCAGCGATTGGTAACGATCTCTTGGGTGCATGTTAAGTATTCATTTAAATACTTGTTTCTGTGTATATGTATGATAAAAATCTTTGATAGAAGAAAAGAAAAGAAACTTTAGAGTAAATTAAAGAGCTCTCCATAACTAAATATTGTACAAAATAAAGCTTAGCTCTACATACACTTAAGCATAAAAATTCATGTACGAAAATTTGAATGATGGTCTAAAGACAATGAATGCATAAACGCTTTGCTAACTGTGCGCACATTTACATATATGTATGTATTTTATAATTGCATATGTATTGGGGATGTATTATGAACTGAGCTCTGTATTTGTTGTAACATAACAACTCTATAATATGATATATAAAATATACCGCGTGCGTAGCATAACAAAAAAACACCAAAAAAAAAAAAAAAAAAACAACAATTTTTTTTGAAGCCAATTTCATTTTTATTGTTAGCTGAAGTATAAAAGCACACCACCAACCATGGGACATGTCTCATTAGAGTTTAGTAGCATATCTCGTAAAGATGTCTGCCAAGAGATCAAATCGAACAAAATGTGTTAGCGCGTACGCTGCCGTTTCATTAATACTCGTGATCTTTGCCATCATTCATCTTGAATGCATATATGCTATGTCTGTGGATCGTTTAGCCTTAAATCACAATGAAATTCAACAAATAAATGATAAACGTTTAGACTATAATGATGTGATCCCGGAAAGCGAAAGTATTTTATACGACAATATGCAATATGTGCCAGCGATTGATCAAAACGGTCAAAGTGATTTATATGTTTTAGTGCCAACCGATAATGGGGATGATGAAGAGATCGTTTCAAATTTTCTTGGTCACGATCATGGTGCGATCACAGATAACGGAAAAGCAGAAGATATGTTAATGTTGGAAAGCGAAGATGCACCCATAGTGCAAATCTTCAAATTAACTAATAAATCAACTGAAAATGATCGAATAGAAGATCATCCCGAAAATCATGATAACAGTGAAAGCATAAAAGATGAACTTACAGTACCTAAGACAATTGAACTGCCATCAATTAATAATAACGAACATTTAGAGGACTATAAAGCGGACGTATTGTCTGAAACAGTTAAGGAAATACAGCATGAACTTGAAAGTGAATTGTTAAACAATAAACCTTTAAATGAAAATCCACAAAATGATCAATTAGAAGCCCTAGATAGTGCTAACAGCCAAGCGCCGAGCTTAGAGCAAACGAAAACCGAAGGAGCACATATAGAATTTACAAAAAATGATGAAACCGAAGACGGAAACGGAGACGAAGACGAAGACAAGGTGGATCAGCCCATGATCGGCGTAGCTCAAGAGGAAGGACCTACCGACGTTAGCGATGAAAATGAAAAAACGGATACGATGAGAGACAACTCTGAATTATCTGAAATATCATCGTACTTGAATGAAGAAAATACTGAAAATGCGATAAAAAATGAAGAAATTCCGAAAAATTCAGCACAATTGACAAACCTTGAGAAGGAAGTGCAAATCGAAAACCGTGACGAAAGTCTTAATTTAAATGATGGAGAAAACAGGCCCGTAACTGAGACATTGTACGCTCAGCATCAAGACAACGGGGAAGCAGTTGAAACTTTAGAGACATCCAAGAATATCGAAAGCCCTTTAGTTAAAGACGAGAGTTTAGAAAACTTTTCGGAAAAAGACACAATTTCAAATCTTACAGATATGGTTGAAGAAATTATACAAATTTCCGATAGTTTACATTCCAATGAAAAAGTCCTAGAACCGCTTACTGATCAGATTGCAAGTCACGCAATCACTGAAAATAAAGCCACAACTGAAATACAACCAGCAGACAGGATTGTGATGGAAGATGAAATTTCAAAAGAAACCAAAACGAACGAAAAGGTGAACTCGGTTACGAGTAATAGCAAAAATGCCGAAGATGACATTTCCACTACTAATAAGGATCAAGTTCATGTTGAAGATTCTAAAGTTATGATAGCATCAGAATCAATGAAAATAGAAAATCTTTCTCAGCAATCCGATGAATTGAACGAGGAGGCAATAACGGAAGGTAACGAAAGTATTTTCACGGCGGGAAAAGTGAAAGAGGGAATAGAAGAGAAAATTAGCGAAAACGATGAAATGCAGAGCATGCCTATAAAGGACGAAAAAGCTAATGCTAACCATACAATGCTAACTGTTATCGTTCAAGCGCCACAAACACCTCCAACCGAGACGCCAGCAACCTCCTTCGACCACGACGACATGATAAGTGCTAGTGTTACACAAGACGAACTCTTAACGATGATGGCAATAAGTGCAAGCACTTCAAAACCACTCCATGTCATGGACGGTGTTCTTAACTATGCAAATTCCACATTCATTAATCAACAACAACAACAACAACAACAACAACAAGAACAAGAACAAGCAACAGAGAGCACCGAAGTAGTTTTCGGCTCTAAATTAAGACGTTACGATGGTGCTCAAGTCTGGCGTATTGTGGTACAAAATGATAGAGAGAAAAAGCTGGCCGACGAATTGCAAACTAAATATGGTAAGTTTTACTTTTTTTTTTTTTTGTTTTTTTGTTTGTTTTTTTCGTTTTTACTTTTCTTTCCTATTAAACGCCGTATAATTGATTTAACCAAATTAGAGAAAGGGTTACAGCACATTGGCGATTATAAACAAATTAATAATGATAAAAAATTTAAAAAAAAATATTGCAATAAATATACAAAATATATATATATACCTATATATATATATATACATGGGAGAGAGAAAGTTTACCAAATAAATTGCAATCAAAATTCCATAACATTTTTTTGCTACATATGAACGCGCTTGCTTGTCTAAAGCAAGTTCAGTAGGTCAGCATTACTGCCGGAAAACAATGGAAAATAACATGTTACTCCAAACAATGACATTAGTCAACTTGTATCACGTTTTATGTTTCTCATATAGTGAATGAACAAAGTGAATTATATTATGCCTTTGTGGCTATGTGGGTACTTAAAAAAAAAAGAAAAAAAAAAAAAAAAAAAAAAAAAAAAAAAAAAATAAGAAAACCATTCAGACGTGTTATATGCACTTGCGATATTTTTCAATAGGCTTCCTTAACAGATGCAAATCTTTTGTCTGCGTTATTTCTTGTGCCGCTATTGTAATCCCATGAATACTAAGTAGATTTCTAAACGGCGAGAATACGAGTATTCTATAAGGCAAGCTTCGACACAATGCATAATCTTTACATTTTCATTCATTCATCTTTCTTTTTTTTTTTCTTTTTTTTTACTCATTTTCGATTTTCATAACAAAGTAGCATCAATTTCTCCCTATAAAGGCTTATATAAAACAAAAAAATACTTATACTGTTGTTAACTTTCTTTGATGAAAAAAAAAAAAAAAAAAAAAAAAAAAAAAAAAAAAAAAAAA
>NW_023998414.1:30103686-30108677 GCF_014805625.2 Glossina fuscipes | reverse complement strand
ACAAAAGCGCTTTGTGCCGGTCAAGGTCGTGAAAATTTAATTTGGCATGAGATGTTTCGCAGATAATGAGCAAATTGTTTTTAGAACTGTTACATAGGTTTGCACGTCGCTACGTAAGTGTACATACAATACATAATCTAAAGGTTATTTAAAAGTCTACCGATTTACACGGTTTCTTCTTCTTTTTTCTTCTTGTTAACAACACATATTTTTTCCCAAAGTAACTTTTACTTTGCGTGCGAAAACATGCCTAAATCTTAAAATTTTTTTTTTCCTGATATATGTTGAGAAACTTCCTCAATTCTTATTTATTGATTAATTTCGCTTCTGGTGGAGAAACAACGATTTTGCGTATCGATCTATTTAATTGTGTTACGAAGAAATTAGTATACGGTAGTAATTAAGGAAAAATTTTTCAGATATAGATGCTGTAAGTCATAAAAAGGCTATTTCAAAATGAGAAGTAAAACGTTTTGTTTATCCAATAAATAACGTTTTCTTATATTCTCGTTTTATTTATATTCTTTTTGTCCGAAAATATGATATGCTTTTTGTTACTCATAAACATGCAATGGAATTGTACAAAAATTATTTCACATTTTCGATAATATATAATAGGAAATTTCCTATATCCTAATTTATGTTTTATTTGTCCGCAAAAATGGTTTACATATTAATTTTTTACAATTTTTGTCTCCAAGTGCATCTCAGTGTGTTTAGTTTTTACAATTTTCGATTCCTTTATTTAGGTAATTTATCATTTCCCATGGCTCTAAAAGTTAAACTTTTAGTAATTTATTATCGTAGCGATAATAATTGACCTTTTTCCATTTTTATTGTCATTATTTGTCGTCAGTAATGAACAAATTCCGTATGAGTAGCCGATTAGGTAAGCATCGCGATTATCAAATCTGTGCTCGCGGGTTCAAATTTCAATGCATTAAAGTTTACTTACGATCGCAACTATAATGAGTGCTTGGTCGGCATAAGCGTAGCACTTACTGATTGGGCATACACCCAACAGACTTGCGGCTGCTTCCTTCTATCTCTTTCTTCACTTCTTTCCGACTGTCGTTGTGTTACACGAATAGGGGAACATTCTCTGAGGAATTTGTCTTATAAAAAAAAAAAAGGAAAAAAGTATTCGCTATTAACTCTCAATGACGTAAAATTACAGCAAACCGTCTTTATGTCTGACGTATTTTATTACTTTGTATGGCTTCGAAATGTGTTCGAATGTTACACTACCGGTGACCCAAAATAATTGTCAATTCTTTTCTCCTACAGTCTATCATTATTTTCGACTTGGAAGGCTGTTTCAGCTTTGTGAACTACACTAAGAAAGTTTATGCCAAATATTTTTAGGTTGCAAACAAAAAAATTTATTATCCCACCTGTGTTAGCATAGGAGAACTAATACCGAATTTAATATTAAGTGCATATATAAACATAAGATCTTGATCAATGATGGAATACTGATTTACACATTTCAGTACCATATTTTTAAAGGGTAACACGACCTTAGGCAAGAGCCTAAGCAAAAATGGGCTTTCCATAATTTTCTTTTCTTTTTTTTTTTTTGATGAAAGGGAAGATAGCGGAATAAGATCTAACATGACCTGATAGCATATGAGTTAATTTTTATAAGCGATAACTGAGCAGCTCTAACAAAATAAGAATTTTAAAGCAAACAACTGCTATTTATAGGGAGCACCACAAAAATATGAGGTTTTCAGTGTGTCTATGATTCTCTGAAGACTTACATAGTTCCGTTCCCAAAAAGTGGAAAAACATTGACAAATGGCAACAAGAGAGATCCTTTCGCGAAGCGCTTTCATTTTAATAGGTTCATATGTTAATTACAAAAAAAAAAAAAAAAAAAAAAAAAAAAAAAAAAAAAAAAAAAAAAAACATTTAATCCATATTCTTATATCCAAAGAATCAGGTAGATATGTTTATAAATATTGCTTTTCGTATGATTAGCAAGTGTTTGAATGAAGAAGTTCAACTTTCATCCTATCAATCATCCTACGTGATTCCTTAGAGAATATCGTTTTAAAGATACTGTAAAAAAACTCGAATGAAAAAAGTGAAAATCGTTTGTATTATGCTGCGTAACGTTCTCTTTCGACCACTTAGCGGCATTTTAAATTTCGACATATACTATATACTACGGACATTCTTCTTTATTACAAACATTCGTTTTTCATTCAGTCATGCAGTCTCAGTATTCACGTTCGAATACTCTTCATTTTCTTTTCTCAATGATCTTTTACTCGAAAGTTCTTCTTTTACTGCACCTGTCAACGCAGAGTCGTTTCCGAAATATGAAAAATGGAAAATATAGCAAAAAAATTATAACTGATTATAAGTATTTATATAAATGAATTCATAACACCTTTCAAAGACCAACAAAGAACACATTAGGCCGCAACTTCCCGGCACTTGGCGCTTGGAAAAGAGCTCGAATCTTTTCCCCTACATATCCCAGAATATTCAACGTTGTAACTATTAACAAAATATATATAGTAACGTTACCCCTTGATTATTGTTTGTGGTGACGTTGAGCAAGAAGCCTTTTTTGCTCTCATGTAAAAAATTGCACACCGTGTCACAATTTGTGGTATATTGTCGCAAAGGAAGGCGGCTTGGTTTATAGCGATAGTTTACCGCAGCTAATAATAGCTTAGTCGTAAAATAATTTACAGTAAGTGCATGTACTTTGCAAAGCACTTAATATGTTTTGCAATTGAATCGAGTTAGACGTTTCCTACTCGCATAGGTCCCAAGGATATCAAAATTTATTTTGACATGAATTCGCATTTGCGGTGCCTTGAAGTTCTAGAGCTTGCTCCCGTTACGTATTGCCAAGTCATATTCAACACTTCTCTTGCAAGTCCATAGGGCAGGGCGCGGAGACTTGGCGGCTGATGGGGCACCTTTAGATGAATATCATCTAGTAGTAATATTGAAAGACTCAAACGTAATTTCACTCAAAAGCAATTTTCCAGTAAACTGATAATCGGCACCTATCGAATTCGATAGGCTATAAGAAGACAGCCCCCCCTTGCCTCATTAATGAGGCAGTTCTCTATTCACACGTAAGCTAACATTTCTTTTCGGAAATTTGGTTTTAAAGTGATGCCGAGATATGTCCAATCGGCCAAAAAATCGACAAAATTAAAATCATCCAAACACAATGGGCCTAATAATGCTTACTAGAGATACACAGTTCAAATCGCAATCGAGGCAACCAACCGTGATGAAAAGTGAAGAAAGCAGCGATAGACTAAACGAGAAAACCACACTTCAAATCTCTAATTTGCCATGCCCCTACACCATGCATTTGAGCTATTGGCGTTAAGCACTTGCATAGGCAGGACAGGGTTTACTTTTAAAATTTTTGCTCATTTCCGATTGCTACCGTGCGATAAGTTCAGTTATTTAGTGCACTTCAAATGCTTGTAGTACACTACCGGCCCCACGACTGCGTGCAGCAAACTGACTTTTTGGCCAATTTACAATTACGCCCAACTTTTTATATCACATTTGATTGTTGTAAGTGCATTTTAAAACAAGAAACAAATCGCAAAGCGGTATTAGCTTTTAAATATGTTTCGCTTTCGCACCTTTATTAGTGGCCCCTTTAAATAAAACATTTTGTGTTGATTCTTTTTTTTTTTTGCTTTTTGTTTTTGTTGTTATTTTCCTTTTTTAATCGCAATTGCTGCATACACTTTCAAGTGCAGTTATACGTTTACCGCAAATATGTGGTTTTTAAAGAGAATCTTGCGTATTCACCGCAAACGTTTGCTGCTTCTCATGCGCTTTCACAAGTTCGAGCCACAATTTATAACCGATTTCGTTAACGTGTGAACCGTATTACACGAAAAAATTTGAAATGAAGACAGATTTCTAACATAATTTTCAATATTTATTTTCGTTCATTCCTCTATGTACACATTTTATTTATTTTTTTATATTTTTTTTATTTATTTATTTATTTATTTTTTTTTTTTTTTTTTATAGCTTGTGCTCTCTTATTTGGAATCCATAATATTGGCGCGTAAAACGTTTTAGAGTTGAATAAATAATTTCAAGTTTAGCGCTCTATTGCTCTTGATTAATTTCACGGTTAGCTGCGCTGTGTTTCTTTTAAAATTCTAACATGTTTATGTTTATCGAAGTTTGCATGCATATGTTTTTAGTAAGCAGCACCGAAAGATGAGGAGTATATTTATTTTGGCAAAACATTTGCAACATCCAGACGGAACTTTCACAGACCCACAAAGTGTATGTAGGACTTTTGATTAGCATCAAATTTTGAATCGCTTTAAGCATGTCTGTCCATCCGTTCAACTGAAAGAGATCCAAACTGGTCAGGTGAAAAAGGCGAGAATACCTTTACTTTCTGTGCATATATTCCGCATATACGTGTGTGCAAAAGGATTTCAAATATTTTCGAACCAAAGTCAACGGACACGCCTAAAATGCAGCAAAAACTCGGAATATTTTCGCTTTTCGTGTTTTTGCGGTCGTTACTCGCATTTTTAATTGTACATTGAGTCTTTTAAGCTTTTTTTTTTTTGGATAACGACGATGGGTATAAAAAATTCGATCATAATCGAATACAATTTTCCCATATATGTATATATATATAGATGGATTTTGCGTATTGAAAAGAATTTTATTTAAAAGATATAAATAACTAAGAAAAAAGGGAAAAATTGATTGACAACATTTTGTTATTTTCACCGTACAGGTGGACAGTTATGGAAGGAAGTCAAACAAGAGGTTGACTACTTGTTGAAGCCTCAAGTTTTGGCTGATGCCGAACGCCACGTTAGAATTGCTAACTTAACACGTATTGTGCTTATCGACAACTTGCAAAACGTAATTGAAGTGGAAAATCCGCCAGCCGAACAAATTGCACAATTACAAAATAGAAAGGGTAAGTAAAGCAATAAAAGAGGAGAAGGAGGAGGGAGGGA
>NW_023998414.1:30089139-30103586 GCF_014805625.2 Glossina fuscipes | reverse complement strand
TTTTTTTTTTTTTTTTTTTTTTTTTTTGTATAATAAACTGAAGGATAAAGTTTTTGTAGTAAGCTAGAGAACGTTTTTCTTTTTTCTTTCAAAAAATTTGAAGTGAGAAAAGAAAAGTTTTATTGAATTTCTAGACAATTTATGTCAACACCATACGCTTTAGATAGAAGAATGGATAGACGGACGGACGGACGGACGGACGGACGGACGGACGATAAAGAAATTTAATATTTTTATATTGTGAAATGAAAAATGCAAATAAATTCTATTTTATATAGGATTTTAGGTTAAGTGAAGTGGTTTAATGTGCTCTATAAACTCTGCCTTGCAAACGATAGTGAAATTTTTCCCCCTATCAAAATTGTTTAAACCAAAATTTAGCCAAAATTTTTTGGGCTTTCAGTTAAATAATAAAAGCAAACATCTAACCAAGAACAAGTCAAACTAAAAATTGTTAAAATAGAAGAAAGAAAGAAATTCTTAACATATTTTTTAATTTTTTTTTTGTTAACCCTTATCAGCCCATACTTGACAATCGTTTGGCAAGTGTCAATAAGGTAACACCTATCATGCTGCCAATCAATGCCAAAATAAATTTTGCCCCCAAAGTTTAAGCAAAGTCATATAAAATGATAAAAAATCATCATTATCATCATCATCATCATCATCATTATTAGTATTAAATAACAATTTGACATGCAATGTGTGTGCAATAAGTGTTGCTTTTTCTTCTTCTTATTCCCTCCTTTTTCAAAAGTGTGCATTATTCACATAAGCAGAAAAAAAAAAAAAAAAAAAACAGGGAAAAAGCTTTTTATATAACAACCTATCAAGTAAAATGAGAAAAACATTTCGACTCATTTTGGGGCTGTAGAAAATGGATCATCATAATTGGATTAAATGAAGGAGAAATCATATCCACGTGGCTCGAGAAAATATTTAAACGAAAATCGAAAATTAAAAAATAGTTTGAAATGATCAATTAGTATCTTAACTTTAGAAGGCATTTCTGGCGATGAATAATAATTCGCAAATTTTACGCATCGCGAGAGTGCAACACTTTTGATCAACAAGTTCGTAGGCTAACATATACTGACGAATTTTATATAATTTTTAGATAGTACCAGTACTTGAGATGAAATTTCTCAAAATTGCGACCATTAATCATATGGAATTGTTAATAGTCATCCTACGAACTTATTGAATGACATGGTATGCATATATATGTAATGTATTTTGATCATTTTTTTTCACTGGAAAAAGACATTACCTTATCATTGGCGCCGATAGTTGTCGCTGATCAAAATACATGCAAGCATCTACTTAATAATTACAAATCTGGATACTTTAAGGGTGGAATTCGCGATCAGCAAATAAATATGAAACTCTTAGTTACTGACTTAGCAAATAGAAAAAGAGACTAGTTTTTCTTGAAGAGAGAGCAACTAATGTCAAATATGCTGTTCATTTCCTTCCATGTTAAATTAGTGCACGAGATGTAGAGGGACTCGATTACTCAGTACTTTCAAAAATAAATCGAACAAAAACTTTGGCTCCAGTTTATCTTCCAAGTACAGTTTCTTGTAGCGCAACGTTGCAGGAGATTTGCGGCATACCGTGTATGCTAAAAATACAAGCTTAGGAATAATAATAATAAGGCGGCTACAAAGAGCACGTGTAAGTCTTAAAAGGTTAACTGGAGAGAGACTAAATATATATCACTTGAGTCCGCTCCGAAAGTATTGACTAATGTTTTGGGTGCATTATCGTATCATTATTCGAAAGTTTTCAAATAAAAGTTTTGCAGACGATATGATCATGCGAGCGGTTAACGTGCCACTGTCCGATTGCCTTCGTAAAATTATAATTTCGAAAAAGGCAGCAAAGTATTAGCTGAAGCTATTAAAATATGGGGCGAAATTACGCCCACCTTAAACTACCTACAAAAAAATGTATGTATAACTAGACCGGCTCTTCTACAAGTGCTAAGGTTTGCTTTGAAGGCAATGGCAACAAATTTTGCAATACGAATGAGTTATACATTTATTAAACAATTTACGAAAGACATCGTATGTGAAAGATTTACTAAAAACGTTTGCATACTTTTGTAATTTCTTGCAAAAGAAATATTTCGTCTTTTTGCGCTCACAGTGAATTTTTTGACTTTGACTTCTTCTACCATTGCGAGATGCGATGTTCGACTTTCATGCGTCTCATATCAAACAAACAAACATAAGTCGATTACGTTCGCACCTTACGCTAATCAATTTATTTATTATGCGATTTGTGTTTTACACATTTTCGGGTTGTGCCAAGCAAATATTAAACTGTCTATAAAAACTGTGCGAGAAAAAAAAAAAAAAAAAATTAGAATTTGAAACAACAACAGTCGTGTTCACTTAAACTGTCATTTAGCTGTCCATCAATGCAATTTTCAATGTCAAGATTCGCTGTTGTAGCATTCGACTAACTGCACTGTATACTTTGCTTAAGTGCGTAATATTTCGTATGCAGTATACGCGACATTTCTCTACAAAATTTTAGTCGAATAAAAGCATTTCACAGTGTTCAAGTTAAAATATCTTAAAAAGGTTAAAATAAATCTATATATATATATATTTATATCAATCACCAAAAGATGAGCGTCATATTCAATTTTGTCAAAAAGTTCGCAACCCCCAGAAGAAAACTTCAGCAGCGACCGCAAAAATGAAGATATCGGCTCACAAATTTGCAAAAAAACTTTGAAAAGGATCTAAAGTTTTCGAAGAACACGCATGCAACGACTCCACTTCTATGCAACGAAAGACTGTAAGACTGCAAGCACGTTTGCTTTCTATGTTTTCTGCTTTTTACTCATCGAGTACATGCAGCATATACACCATATAAATTTACATTATTATTCTCAGCCACGCCCTTTTTTTTGGTTCTTTTTTTTCCAATTTTTCTTAGAATCACGGTACTGGTGGGTATTGAAGATTCGGCCAAGACTGAATATAATTCTCTTAGTTGTTATTATTATATTTCTCTTTTGGCAAACTACCAACCGAGATGACATTTTGGCTGACAACCGCAGAGCACACAGTAGTTGAATTGAAAGCAATTATTATGCAGAAAAATGAACTTAATGTTTCGTTTCATCATCAGTCTTATTTTGAATTGTATGCTTGAACCGACTCGCTATCCTTAAGATGAAGATCAAAAGGGAAGATAGAAAGCGAGAGAGAGAGAGAGAGAGAGATGTGTTTAACCTCTTCCTCCTCAATGTTCCGATTAGGATTAAATTGACAATTAAAATGTTATTTTGATTCGAAAGTGATCTACTGACTCTGAGCGAACTTAAAAGAAGATACCGTTAAATGAAAAGCACTGTTATCTCTCTTATGCGAGAGCATTTACTGCGTAGCATATGTAAATGCGTAGGAACTGCAAGCACGTTTTAAGTGTAATTGCATTTAAATTCAAATAATCAAATACGTAATAATCGTTTATAATAAGTTGAACTTTTTTTATGAATTTTTTTTTTTTTTTTTTTTTGGTATTTTTGTTATATATTTTTTTAGTTATTGTTAGATCAATAAGTTTGCCTAGTTGTTAATCAATAGGAGAAAAGAAAACGAAAACTTATAGGCGCGCTACATATTTTTAGTATCTTTAGCTTTAGAGAAAGGAGAGAAGAGAAAGTAATGTATTTTGAAAGTGTATTTCTAAAAGAGTTATTATATAAAGCAGAAATCAGTCTTCAATTAACAAACAACAAGTAATCAAACAGATTTCTCTTTCAATTTGATTTTTAAGCTTTATCGAGAAATTGTTTCTTTTTTCTTTTTATTTTTTTATTTTTTTGCAATTTTTTCTTTTTAATAAGAAAGTCATGATTTAATATTATATAATATTCCTTGCTCCCTACAGGTCATCGGCTTACTTGGCAAGCTTATCATCGTTTAGCAGATATTCATGATTTCTTTGATTATTTGGCTAAAACCTATCCTGACATTTGCTCCGTTGAAATCATTGGTTACTCTTTACAGAAGCGACCTTTAAAGATTTTAAAGTAAGTTATTTCTCCCCTTTAAGGATCACGTTTAAACAGCAATTTTTTCAAGTATTTAACATATTTCCCCCTCCCCGCAAAGGATATCAAATGGCCAAGCGAGTAATCCTAGCATATGGATAGATGGTGGTATGCATGCTCGCGAATGGATAAGCCCGGCTGCCGTTACCTATATAGCTAATCAAATTGTCGAAGGTTGGGATGATTTGCCGGCATATATGCGTCAAATGAATTGGTATATACATGCGGTAGCCAATCCGGACGGTTATGAATATTCGCATACAACGGATCGTTTATGGCGCAAAAATATGCGTTCGCATGGTCGGCAATGTCCTGGCGTCGATTTAAATCGTAATTTCGGCTATAAATGGGGTGGTCGAGGCACCTCGGCTAATCCATGCTCGCAAACTTATCGCGGAACTAAAGCCTTCTCTGAACCCGAAGCCTTTTATATATCGAAATTTATTAGTAGCTTTCCAAAAGAAACATTTAAAGCCTATCTATCGTTTCATTGCTATGGCCAGTATATATTGTATCCATGGGGCTATGATTATTTGGACACTTCGGATATGGCCGATTTAGATTTGGTTGCTCGTCAAGCCGGAACGGTAAAATGATAATTTTTTATATTGAAAATAGCTTCAGCATTATTAAAAATATTATATATCGTTATCGCCATTTAGAGTATAGCTAAAAGTTCGGGTGTCAAGTACACTGTAGGCGCCTCGGCGAATACTTTATATCCAGCTGCTGGCGGCTCTGATGATTGGGCTAAGGGTATAGCGGAAATTAAATATGCGTATACCATTGAAATGGGCGATACCGGACGATATGGTTTCATATTGCCAGCATGTTACATTGAAAGTAATGGCAAAGATGCTTACACGGTCGTGGATACTATAACGCGTGCCATAACAATGGGCAAGAATAGTCGGCGTCGGCGTAAATTGAAATTTCGAAGTGGTTAAACGCCTGACGCCTGACGCCTGTTCGCGAAATTGTTGAAAAGTTTTTCTTAACTCGGATTATACAAAGTATAATCGCTTATATAACTTTTAGAGAAATTATTTATTCGTATTTATAATTAGTTAATTTATTTTTGAATATATTTACTTATTTATTTATTTATTTATTTATTTATTTCTTTAAAATACAATTTTTTTTTTTTTGAACTAAGAATAAAACGTTTAAAAACCATCTTTATTTTCAATATTTCTTTAACGCATATATCTTTTTTCTTAAAATGCTGTCGCCTTAACGATCTAATAATATTTCTGCATATGTAATATAATTTCACTGTTTACTTAATGTTATTACATCGTGCACATTTGAATTTCCACATAATATAAAAAATAAAGCTCTTGCTCTAAATGTAAATTCTTGAACGTTTGCTTTATGCTCTACATATTTCATGAAGATTACACAGCCACCAACAGTGGTCTCTTAAATTGCAATTCTGTGTTAAATACTTTAGAGTTTACTCTGAATGAATGTAACAAAAGTTATAATGAATTTAACACAAACATAATTTATTGTTGTTGTTGTTTTTTTTTTATAATGCATTGAGCATAAACTTAAACTCTCTTTGTACATCAGATACCGTTGGTAACGCGTTAGGTTCTTTATAAGAGAGATCATTTGGTATCAAATGTCGAAGTTATGCAGTGAATGGGTCCAAAAAATTTGCCACTTTTAGTAGCTTCAAAAATCATTTGCTGTACTGTAGTGAGATATGCTTTCTTATTATTTGAAGATTTTTATATGTGTCTGTTTGGCAATCATCCTGGCCACTTTGTGACCGCTATAGGGTATTCCTCTCTTCAGGATTTAAGTTGACAAAATTTAGAAAAAAAAAAAAATTGTCTGTGGTGATAACCGAATCTTTTACACCAATTGCTTATCCCAAAAAAAAAAAAAAAAAAAAAAAAAAAAAAAATTAAAAGAACTAAATTTTCATTCTCTATAATAGGGAGTGGGCGCGGTTGATATTTTCTATTTTCAAAATAAAAGTTTTTACCTTTGCATCTGTTGTAGCTTACAGGTAACAAGGGAAACTTTTTGCTTTTCAAAAAAATTTTCTCAGTTCATGTTGCATTGTGGGCGTGTTCTTTGGCCAAATTAGCCTATATTCAAGACTAATCTTCTTGAACGAATCTCTAATGATTTTGCTTAAGTTCGTCTTTAACGTGAGCCCTAATTTTTGAGACAAGACCAGTATCTACCACAGACAGACATGGTTGCATGGATTCACAGTTTAATCCTCTATCAAGACTCCATAAAACTTCATAGCGTCTTTGGGGTATCCTTTATATTCTTACTCCTTGGTGACGACGTGTATAAAGAAACGGACCTTTACTTCGAAGTTCTTCGAGTGGGCACAAATTTGGTTCGATTTGACCCTATACTAGTAACTGCAACTTGTTGACTAATATGATCAACTGTTATAACACTAGAGTTGGGAACATATGACTGAAGAATGACTTTTGGTAAACACAGTGCAGGTAAGTTTGATTAGTTAGTAGATCAGATCAACGAGATGAATGATTCATAATTAAATTCATATTAGTTTCTCTTAAAATTTTACGACAAATAGACTCATCACAGTAGATTAAAAGTTATTTCTTACGGCCATCGACCTGTAGAGAAAGGGAACCTTATCCTTTTTCATAGTTCTAATTCTCTTTCGAGGATATTTTCTATAGATTTGTAGAAAGGAAAATACAATTTCAAGACTTTTTACTGGCCGTAAGTGTAAACAGTAAAACGCTGTCGAATTACACGATGAATTGATGCTCTATCAGGTTCACATACATATATACGTAATTTTCTATTTTTCACTTCGGTGTTGTTCTTGTAGTTGTAACAGTCTGAGTGTGAGTCGGAATGTCAGTGGCCCATAAATTTAGAAGCCCTCCGAGCCGGCTCAGCAAGAGCACGTACATCGGTCACATATGCCTCCAATTCGGCTAAAGCGGTACTTTCAAATATTAATGCAGTTAATAGTTTTCTATAGACAGGCAGGGGAGATATAGACAACTACGTTACATTAAAAAAAAAAAAAAAAAAAAAAACCATATCCTTCTTTAAGAAGTGTTCCTGCAATGAATCAGTTTGAATTCATTTTGCGTTGAAAACAATTCATTCAAGCCCACTATACACTCTAAGCCAAAAAGAAGGATAATGACACGAAAGCAACTAAATATCGACAATTGAATTTTTGTATGTTTGTGCATATTGAAAGAAAATCTTTCATTTCCCTTTAAATGGAATTTAATAGGATGCGAGAATAGGGCAAAATTTGACATACAAAAATACCATATATATATTAAAAGCAGTATACGCCTGCATGGGTTTTTTTCAATTTGAGTTCGAATGACTTAGCTTGAGTTTTGAATAATATAAGATATACGTATGTATATAATACGAATATTTGTATGAAAATACATTCAATTTTCTTTTATTAAGAAAATATAATGTTTAACCTTGAAATTTTCTTTTAGTTACTGCCTTGAAACATTTTAATAAATGATTTGCTCTTAAAAGAATTCATTTAGTAAATTTAATTTCAATAATAATGTCGTGAGTAGATTGTCGAAAAGTGTACGAGAACAATGCTAAGTATATAAATGTATATATAAAAGAAAATGCATCCTTTAAAGAGACTCTTCTGTATAGTAAGTCAGTAAGTAAGTAAGTAAAGCAGCAAACTTTTGCTTATACTTTACATTACGAACATATTACATTAAGTAGAAATGTTTAGAAAATTGAGATAACTCAAATGAAAGAAACTATAAAGTATTCTAATTAGTTTAACAGGCATTAATAAGAGATATTTGAGTTTTCTCTGAATTCTGACTGCACCAGGGGCATTATAAGAACTTGAGAAGGACTTAATGATATTGTCGATAAATGAGAAATCAGAAATTCTTCCTTAAAAATATTTCCACTACCTTTAGTTGTTATGTAAGCTTTTACCGGAATCACAACGGTTTTCCCGACTTGTCCGACGAGCTTAACCTCAAAGATATATTTACGTATCGACGTCCACACAATTTTGCAGCATTCGTGAATAATTTCTATAACAGCCATGTCTTAGAAAATAACTAAATCGATTAAGAACCTCACAATTATAAAGAATTTGTTTTCTAAAGTGATGAGGTAAATATTAAGTGAAATAGTATGAGAGCGCTAGCTACACATTTTCCAAAGTTGTCTGAGTATTTGTTGTGCGACAAGCGGCAGTTGAGTAATTCCAACGCGGCGCGAACCGGTTTTACAACGTGGATGGATGGACAGACGACTTGTAAATCCCACCACATTCTTTGGTTCGGAGCACCTTACTGTGTCTGGCATTATGATATGCTTGCCAAACATCTGATGGCTGATTCTGCGGATAGCGGTGCATTCACATAGGATGTGGTGTGGGACGTGTCAATCGTTCCTTCGCTGTAAACCGTTATCAGAGGTAATCACGATTTTCAGGTGATGCCAGAGGCAGTTATAACCCTCGCAGAAACCCTTGGCAAAATATAAGGCGCTTCTCCTTTGTTCTACTCTATGCTCTCAACTAAAATATATCAATGTACCTTTAATGACACGACCTTTGGATAGATATAAAATCAAGTATGATTCGAAAGCTATCAACGCTTGCCAGGAAATTAAAAGTATGGAACGAAGTTCTTCAGTTGGAACAGGGACAATGTAAAACTTGCGATTCGGCTTTGCATGAGCCACACACAGCCAATTGAAAGTGTCTCACGCGAATGCCCTCAGTGTTGCTATTCTTATGTTTTTTAATAATTATAGATAAACTTTTCGAATATTATTATCTTAACACTCCTTTCGTCATGAAAAGGGGTTTGAAAATACAGTTTTTTAAGACTGTTGCAGTGGTCTTATTCTTTAATACGATTCCAAGAATCAAAACAAATTTCAGAAACCGTGACGAGGAGAGCACCCGGTAAAAATAAGGAAGTTATATTCAGCTTATTTGAAATGTTTTAATATTCGTCACATGAACTTGTGTCCGTGTGATAGATAAGTAGAATGCAGACCCCTCCAGTCGATATATGAATCGTGTATCGTTGCATACATAACGTATATTATCTATCTTTCAAATTATATTTTTAAACCTATTGGCAACAACTTGTAATCGTGACACCGATGAGTTGAACAGACAGACGGACAACGGAACATTGCTTTCTTGCACGCTGGGGGATCTCCGATGCAGATTTTTGTAAGCTTCGCATATATTTGGCATATCCAATATAACCTCTATAATGATGGGTAAGGAATTTAACACAAGTCGTGAAACATCTTTATAGAGAATTGTAACGGATAGTTCATTATCAATTGAATTTAATGAAAATATGTTAAAAATAGTCAGGTCTGAACCCGTCTATTCGATATTATCTCCTCCTCCGCTTGTTACAACTGATCACTAACATTATTAAATTTCCTTAAAGCACAAATCACTTCTACGAAGAGGAATGACTTTGTTACTCAGAAAATGAATGACTAGCGGCCCGCAATACTTTAAATAATGTACACTTTCATATTGTTGTAAGCTAATTGTTCTTCCAAAAAAAAAAAAAAAAAAAAAAAAAAAATATATATATATATATATATATATGGAAATTAATTTGATACTTGAAAGTCTTTCATACTCGCACTTCAAATATTATTAGTTGCTTTCAAGAGTCCTTGTGATATTCTTCTCATAAACATTATTGATGAAAGCATTCTTTGCTTGCCATTCGTTGCGCCTTAAATACGCTTGATTAGGTACGACGAGAGTAAGCAATCTACTCTTATATCCATCAACGACGGATGGGGGGGGGTATATTCACTTTGTCAAAAGGTTTGCAACGACCGGAAAAAAGGTCATCGGTAATCACTTGCAGAGTATACATATTCTTCATCGGCATCAAATTCTAAATCGGTTTAACCATGTCCGTCCGTCCGTTCGTCCATCCATCTATGTATTGCATGTTGTAAACTTTCTCCAGAACCACATATACTGAAGACAACTCTGTTTTTCAAAAGAAATAAAAAAGTTGGTTTTTTGATCATTACTACTCATCACCTAAAGCAGCTGAACGTACAAAATTTTGAACGCATATTCTATGGAAGATGCTGTAGTAGGGAAAAAATTGACCACTCCTTAATTCTTTTCTCAATACATTTGTAACGCCCAGAAGGAAGCTTCATAAAACCCCATCTATCCGTCTATCCATCTGTCCGCCTGCACAACTGTATAGTATCTGTGGTGCACATACTCCCGTAAGTTTTGTGACCTAAACTTTTCAAAGGACACTTGTTCAATTTCTTATTTGGTGTTATTAGTAATATGGGCGTACCGTACTCAATCAGAGACAATGCTCATTTATAGATAATTCATCAGTGATTTTCAAGTGCATTAGTAATTCTTTTCACTACACGCTCACGAGCGATTCTTAAAAATTCTTTATCATATTCACTCACTAATATACTATTGTATGGCAATCGAAGCGTTCTTTCACGTCTCCTGGCTATTATTTGTAGGCAATTTAAAGCAAATCCTAAGGCAATATCATGCATAAGAACACATATGCACCTATCATAAAATAATTTATTCGAAAAATATCATCATTTTAAAATGTGTTTCAAAAAAAAAAAACAAAAAAAATACCAAAACATTTAATTAAAAAACTAATTCCTTTTAAATTTCTATTTAATCAAATGCAATTAACATTAATTTCATATTAAACCTTTTAACACATTGTCACGCGTCAACTTCTTCTCCCTTGATTACCTACCTTGGTCTATGAAAGACGCTTTCGCATAAACATCCCATTAACATGATATCCATTAAATTGTTAATTTATTTTTATCTCTATGAAGACTTCTTACACCTACCTTTTCATTCTATTTATAATATATTTGAAATTTTATGAGCATAATGTTATCAATTAAAAAGATTTTGATTGAATGCATATATTTAAGAAGTTTTATTCTTTATATATGATAAACGTTTACAGTTATCGTTGCTTTTTATTTTAATGAAAATATTTTCTTTATTTGAATTAATTAACTTTTTATTCATATTCAATTTGTTAAGATTTGCTTAGTAGACATTGGAGGAGAAAGTTTCTTTTATAGAAAACAATTAACATGAGGCTGATTAGAAGAGGAATATGCTCGCAGCCACAAAAATTTAGATAATAATTAAGCAAAACATGTACATTCTTAACGAAAATGGACCAAATGCAAGTATGAAAAAAAGGAATGTGAGCGTGAGGTCCGAAAAGGTGCGGAAACTACAACTCGCAATCCATTGCTAATATTGATAGGAAAGCTTGTAAAAACATACGTGAGTATCTTGCCTGAGTGACTGGATAGGCAAAGAATCTCGACTAACAACTCAAAGGTCGTAAGTTCAAATCGCAAGTGCGATAGAGTTTTCCTTGATTGTAGCTATAGTGACCGCTATAGTGAGCTATAGTGAACGCTTATCGATTGAGCATACATCCCCTAGGTTTCGGCGGCACTTTTTCTTTCCTCTATTCACCCTATTAGACGAATGGAAGACATCCCCTGAGTGACCGCTCATATTAAAAAAAAAAAAAAAAAAAAAAAAAATTTAGAGAGTTAATAAAGGAAAATCTCACACTGGTATATATCTATAAGGATATGTCCTCAATAAGAAGCAACTACGACATTCAAAAGCTTAAACCACTTAGCCTAATACAATTATTTATTTATCTTCTTGATAATACATCAAAAAAATGTACTTTATTTTCATGTAAAAGCATACATTTCATGACAGTTTTGGTGATAACCCGAATTCATCAATTATGTCTTATTTTCGATAACTGGGCGTTTCAATGACCAAATTAAGTAAAAGTGAATATTTCCGATATTTGATTTCAACAAAATTATGGAAAATTTCATAATATCGATGAACGCATTTTATTAAGAACAAGTATATTCGAGCTGCAAAGACCCTACTCCACTTTGCCAAGAACAATTTCGATATCGTTAAATCGTTATTTGTCAAAACACCGACGCAACAACACTCACAATAATAACAAGTAACAAAGTTAAATTCGGCGGAAGCCGCATCTCGCATACCCACCACTATGCCTTACGCCTTCTACTCATCAAGTTCTTTTATTTGATACCCATATCGTTGGTATTATTAAGAGAAAAATTAATCCACCAGGGTGCGGCGGTGTCTACCATATTCACTTTAAAATTAACCCATTTTTAAGCAGATAAGATACCTTGTACAAAATAGTTTTAAACATTTTATCTTGTTTCCCTTATGACAAATAAGCATAAAACCTCAGAAAAGTCACCTCAATAATTAAATTTAATCATTTGTAAGTATGTGTGAGCATGGCCGATTTTTTCCATTTTTGCACGTAAAGAGTAAAGGGTTTCGTAAAATAATGTGGAAAATTTCCGCATTTTAAGTTTTCTAATTTCTGAGTAAAGGGCACAAAACCCACAAACTTTTGTTAAGAAAAATGGAGTGACGTTCATTGCTGGCTTCTGCTCTCACCAATTTAGCCCACTTTCAAGATCAACCAGCGTGCAAAAACTTCCAATGTTTCTGTCAAATTCGCAGTTATCTTCATTTTTTCCAACCAAGAGAGTGCCAACAACAAACACCACAAAGACGGACGGACGGACATGGCTAAAACAATTCAAAATTTCTCGCTGATCAAGAACATATATAATTTATAGGTTCATTCAAGTTTGCTTTTCGGTATTACAAACATTTTGGGAAAAAACAAAATGAGAATATCCCCCCATCTTACAATAAAATATGTAAAAATATTCCGAAACGAAGACGTAATTGGCTGCAATTTACTTTTAGTAAGAAACTCGAACTTTCTCTGCAAGCGTTTATTAATTGATTTTAGGTCTGTCAGCATTTTGCAAGCCTACCAACGTTTTTAACATTCTATATGTATCTTGACAGGGTTACCATCAACCTGAAAATTACTATTAATCCCCACACAAGCATTCATTCATTCATTTTCATGGCAGTAAACCAACTATTTTATATTATTTTCATGTAAATGCATAAGTTTCATGAAAGCGCTCATATTAGAGGAGGCCGCAACGTCAGATTTTATCGCTATAGGCGAGCTTGTTCCTTACAAGAATCCCTATGAATGGAGGGATCTAAAAATTAGACGTACACGATCTAAACTTCCTACGGTTAATTTTCACGCCAAATTCCTGCTAGGAACAAATTTTCATCATAAAATTTAAAAAAAAATAAAGATTTTTGCCAGAGAACTTACTTACTATTTATATGCGGTGATATCAAAAAAAAAAAAAAAAAACCTATTACATCCCTCAATATGTCTTCGGTCTGACATATACATAGCAACATTGTTGACAGACCCATACGATTGCTGGATAGTGTCAAGCTTTAAAAGATAGGCGTTCAAATTTTATGACATTACGATTATTAATTTATAAGCTACAGTTGGTTTCGCCGATTGTTGTCCACTCGTTTAATTGCCGATTTCATTTGCGAGTATATTGATGAGCCCATATTTCATTCATTGTCACATACCGCATGAAAAAATCCGTTTTTAGTTTGCCTAAACAGAATCACGCACATATAGTTATGGACAGTAAGCAAACACGATACCGCCATCGAACAATGCTTCCGCAAAATAGGAAAGACACTGTCTCCTCCTTTTCGATCTTCCAGAACTAGTTTGTGGACTTTTGTTATACGCCGAACTGCTCCGGTGAAAGCGGCCGCCATGATCAGTATTCATATGACTATGTTTAGCAAATCACCCGATCGACAAGCGTTGCCATAACATCGTTCAAGTCAACGCCGATTTTGAACATATTTTTTCTCATCAAAAATCAACGTGTACCGAAGCACAGATTTCTGATTTTTCGAATACTGTATTGAGTAATATGTTAGATGATCGACATATCCTACAGTTAATTTCTATATCAAATTTCGCTATGAAATATCGAAAATTAAACGGTTTTGATACATAGGGATTTATTTTACATAAAAACCTTTCTATGCGGTGGTGGCAAGAACATTGACTTACATGGTCCAAATTCGATAAGATTAATTTCTATATCACATTACTAATATGGACTGATTTTTACTATGAAATATTGTGAATTGGACTTTTCTTGTCAAAAAAATGCCCCCCATCCGACTCAAATGCCTCACATCAGTTTAGAATACCATTGCTTGAGATTTTTTATCGAGGGATTTTTAAAATATTTGTTTTCTCTAATATAAGGTTTTATATGAGAAGTGATTAAAAATCCATTTTCAGAATCCATCAGCATAATAAACGATATGTCTATCTAAAGCTCTTCCGAGTGTTACATATATCCGCAACAAGTCAATATGCCC
>NW_023998414.1:30081293-30089039 GCF_014805625.2 Glossina fuscipes | reverse complement strand
CCCCCCCCCCCCCCCCCCCCCCCTCGCAAATGGTTTAGGGTATAAAAAATGTAACCAACCAACAACCCATAACAGATGCTAATTTAGAACGTTGTGTACAAACACTTTCCACCGATAGCTAGAAGTTTTAAATAAAATCCCGATTGATTACTTACTGATACGTAAGATGGTCGGTATCAAATGTTTCTCCTGAAGCAAATGGAACAATGTCTTCACTTGTTTTGCTTCTTAATAACAAATATCGAATCGACACATAAACAACGATTACACTTGTAATCTTATTAAAGCATGAAAAATAATGTAAATGCAAGGAGGAAGAGGAAGAAAGTAAAAAATCGAGTTAACAAAAGAGGATTTTTTTGCTTTATTTTTATTTTATTGTTCATTTTTGGCGGAAATGATGATCTCTTCTCCTTTGGCATAACAATTAATGTGCCCCGGCTGAACACTTCTTGGCTCTAGTTGATCAATATTCTTTAGTAAACCTAACTCGCATCTACTTTGATCATTTTTTTCACTTGAAAGATGTATTTATTGAGAAACATTGATATAATGTATATGTTAATCAAAATATTTCCCATGATTTTCTATCAGTTTTTCCCGTCTTTCTGGTGATAGGGCGACGCAGCGTCGAAAGAACAATGAAATGATTTGGTTCGAAAGTGGGCGCCAGCCAACCCATGCTGCATCGATCTGAACAAGTGGTGGTAATCAGAATGCACCAAGTCCAAGTGAGTATGCTGGCTGCGGCAGAACTTTCCATTCGACCTACAATTACGTATCCTTGACAAAAGGAAGGCTTTGCGTCTGTTAATCGCTATTGCGGGTCGGTAGACATCTGCAATAACAGTTTCATCCGATTTTAATAGCTCGTAATACATTGCTTTTTTTGTCTTGACGCAGTGCTTACTGGATTTATTGTCAGTCATATTAACGATGCGCATAAATGAACCAAGGGGAAGATAGTTATTATGTGCTTTATTTCGCTACTTTTTTTTTTTTGTTTGTGTCATTTGGCTGATCGCAAGAGTGCTTTTGCGCACCATATCTCGTCCATCTTTTTTTCGGATATTTTTAAATCATTAAATACTGCAGCTTGTAAGTCACTTTTAGCAAAAGTTTTGTTTCAGTATCGGGTTCCTTTTTCTAGTTCTTGTTTCGAGGGCTAGATCTGTGCGTCTGAATTGAACACTTGAAATTTAACCAAAAAAAATTTGCTAAATTTGCATTGTTCGTCTTGGTTTTTACGAGTTGTAACGATTTCCATTATTTATAAAGAATGAAGAAATTAAATTTCGCCATCTTACTCTAATCAAGCGTCTGACTATGCTATGCATTCCTTACAACTTATTTCTGTGAAAACGTAATGTACTCTGATTCTTCAATGCGGCAAAGGTTCTCCCTTGACCCATTTACGCATACGTATGTATGCAAGGAACTCATAAGCCCTCATGGGCCCAAAATAAATATAAATTTTCCTACTACTTATAAAAGCGTAGCAAACGTAAATGCAACCGTAAAAAACCGTAAAGCAAAAGTTCAATACTAAAGAGAGAATAAAAAAAAAATTAAATATATTAATGACATGTCATGTTAAAAAGACAAAAAAAAAAAAAAAAAAAAAAAAAAAAAAATGAAAATAATATTTGTATATATATTTTCTTTTTTTTTCGAAAAAACATACAACGCATATATATATATTTATTTTTTGTGGCAAATATATTATACACAAAAAATAACATAGGGTTTTAAATGCGAATGCAATCACAACGTCACCAAATACGAAACCAATGAGTGACATTATCACGAGAGCGAGATAGTCAGGCGTTCATAATTACGTCGGATCAGTGTCAGTCATATAAGCGAGTGAGTAATAATATACAAAAAAAAAAAAAAAAAAAAAAAAAAAAAAAAATGACAAATGCGTGAGGTATTTAGGTGGAGAGAGAGGGGAGGGAGAAAGAGATTAAGTCAAACAAGAGTATTGAGTTTAATAATTTAGGTAAACGCATGTATTGCTTTAGATGATATATTAAACTGTGCTGTGTTCCTCCAGGCAGCAGCAATATGCAGAGCCATAGTGTAAAGTGTGTACAGTGCGAGACAAAAACAAAAAGCCGGGACTCGGCTTGTAACGTATATCTCTACGTGAGTTCACATTTGCGCTTATAAAACATAATTTTTGTGTTGTCTTCTTTTGGTGTTTTTTTTTTTTTTTTTTTTTTTGCAAAATATGTGTGAGTTGGGCTTTTTTTTTATCGTTATTAATATTATTTTTTTATTTTTCCTTTTTATAGTTCGCTTTGCTTGTTTTATTTTTATGTATAAAATTAACGACGTTTCATTTCCGACGTTTAGTCTTGTAACTGAGGTGTCCGCGTAATCGTTTGTTTGATCATCGTATCGGCTGTTGTAAATTTTAATATAAAAAAAAAAAATATATATATATATATATATATATATATATACAAACACATATACATCTATATATATATATATATAAATAATCCTTCTCTCTCTTTCTCTCTCTCTCTCTCTTTCTCTTTTTTGTTAATGTATTATTTAATAATTAACGCTATAGAGATCAAGTAAAGCGCAAGCGCTTCAAACTTTTACAAACAGCGGCTAGCGGCGTTTAGTATAAGAAAAAAAAAAAAAAAAAAAACGAATCCAATAAGAAAGTGAAACGGTTATAAATAAAGTTTATCTCTGAAGCTGCAACAATAAAACCAAACTAATTGCGATAACAAGATCCCTTGAGATAAGCATTAAAAACGAACAACAGCAAAAACAGCAGAAAACTGAAAAATAAAAAATAAAAATAAAAAAACACTATATCCCATAAATAAACAAGTTTTGAATTTTGAAAGAAATTTTCGGTGAAAGATTTCCAAAAACGAGTTTTATTAAGCGGTAAAAATCCCAAATGAACAAACATTCATCATATAAATCAATAAAAAGTTTTTATTATAGTTTCGAAAAGGAATGAATAAAACATCTATATATATATATATATATATGCATATAATTATATATCAAATGGAAATACATTACTAATAAAAAAAAAAATTCCAAGTAAAAGGTTAAATAAAAAAGTAAACACACACAAAAAAATAAAACATAAAAACTTATAAATGAAATTTTCAAGTGAATTACTTATTTATCGGACATATATAAGCCACAGTTCTTATTGGCTTATTCCATTCAAACTCAATATCCGAAGAGAAGAAATTAATCGGATCTTTTACAATATATGAGCGGTAGATGACGTTTATATCCTTTACCACATTCAAAAATCATGCACACTTAATTGGGATTGGGAAAAGATTTCGTGTCATTTTTCTTTCATCCCTCTGTCCGTCCATCTACCATCTGAGACCTTATACGGCCACAAAATGTTGAGATAGAAAGTAAAAACTTTGCATATATGATCTTAATTGAGGATCGTAAGAGTAATTTTTTTGGTAAAGCAAAAATTCAATTTTCTTGCATAATTCTGTCCGTCCATCCCAGTGTTGATCTTAAGACAAACGCGAAAACTGAGAAGGAAAGTTATAATATTGCATATATGTTCTTAATTAAGGATCGTGAGATTAACTTTTAAAAAACTAAAAAATCAATTTTCTCACTCTGTCCGTCCATCTAACAGTGAGACCTTATGCGGTCGCAAAAATGTTGAGATAAAAAGTGAAAACTTTACATATATGATCATAATTGAGGATCATAGGATTAAGTTTGAAATCCACAAACACAAACGCATGCAAAGACTAAAAGACAAAATTAACTTAACTTATACATAAATTTCAATTTCAAACAATTTACAAGGGTACAAATCGTTTTACTAGAAAGCACTAGAAAGTAAATAATAACTCGGCCACAGTTACCTTAAACGGATTTTACGCGAATATTCCGTAGTCGATATAATATTCATAAATATATCGCATCTCTTTGCTGCTATTTAAAGAACTAATCTGTTAATTTCCCTTCATAGGTCAATTTTTCCCAGTATCTATCTCGTCCAGATAGTGGCAATTGATGATATATTAAACGATAAAACGTTCTGCTATATATGTATAACAAACTCTATCGATATCGTTATTGTTGATATATTAGTCATTTTTTGGCTTTTTGAGGCCTTACCTGCGGGTCCTAAACTTACAGCACACCCGCGCGCTACACTTTAGTTTGGTCATCGTTCCGAAACAAAAAAAACAACTGACAAAATTTAGCAACAATCGGTTTACAATTCCATTTCGGATTACAGGCAACTCTGACGCATTGTTAGCCCTCTTATCCCACAACAATTTTCAAGTACATATTTACATTTAAAGATATTTCCGAAATTCACGAGATGTGACTCATCTGTTTTTTTTTTACTCGCATTTGAAATTGAAAAACTTTTCAACTATGCGCTACAGTAAACAGCTTTTGCAATTCGATACCTAACAGTTTTAATTAATCAAATTTAGGCCTACTTTTTGCACTCTTTTTGTACTTTAAACGGCTAAGGCTTGATTACCGAATAATTATCAAAGATATTCTAAGGTATGCAAATGGTTAAAAATTCAGAAATTATATAATGTATCCCATCTTTTTGCCCTTATCGAATTCATATAAAACGTGCGTATGTACGTACGTATGTAAAATTGTGCCAAATCTTTGCAAAAATATTTTTTATTTTTTTTTGTTATATCGAATTTGCTTTGTTCGCAATTAGGTAGGAAAAGGAAATTTTCCGTCAACATTTTGTCATGGGCCCACCGTTTTCCCCTCCCTCACTTTTATTTCACATCTGTGCTTTACGTCATTAATGAAACTAATGTCGTTGTAGTTCTAATTAGAGAGATTAACTTTGTGAAGCAATTACGCATCTAGACGACGCATTTCATCACGCATACGAACGAATTGTAGAAACATTTATTCGGAAATATAACGAAACGTTTTCCATACAATTCTTTTTTTTTTTTTTTTTTTTTTTTGCAAAGGAAATTAAGATACTTCCGTCATACGTCGAGTGAATGGTTGTTACAATGAACAAAAAATTCCTGCAAACCAAGAATGACTAACATTATGACCTTTACTGCATTTATATGTATATATATATATATATATATATATATATATATATATATATATATCGCGTGCAAGTTCATTTCAAATTTTTATCAACATCATATACATTACGAGCAATTTTAAATTCATTCCAGGATAGTGTTATTTTCCTTTTTATTTATTTATTTATTTATTTTTTTTTTGAAGGCTACACCCACAAGACACCCACCAACAATAAGAAAGTAACAATCAATATAACTGGCATTTTTTATTTCCATTAAGCCTTTCGTATATGAACGTGATGTAATTAATGTGTGAATTAGAAGACGAATCATGGGTTTTTCTCAATGCACCCTTTCCAACGTTGTATTAATTATAATTAAATTTTTACTGTTTTATTTTATTTGTTTTTTTTTTTTTTTTTTTTTTTTTTGCCCGCGAATTTATCGATGAATATCATCGTGATTTTTCATCAATTTACGAGAGCCATTCAGCAAATTTGAAAAGAGAAGAAAAATTGAAGATACTTTTCAATCGCTGCTCTTCTTCCTAAAGCGGGCGGTGAAGCGATTTTTATCTAGCTCCGTAATTCGACTAAAACTTGCAATTTGTTCAAATATATTTTTTTTTAATTAACACTTAAGACGGCCAGTTGCTAAATACCCTACACTACGTTCGCTTAATACACTTAGTTATCCATATAACTTTTCAAAAATAAGGCGTTACGAAGGAAGCGTCCGTTCTAAAACATGTCACGTTGAACACAAAAAAAATAGGACAAACAAGTGGACGAATGAACAGACATACAAACAAACAGACAAGCTTAGAGAAGAACATAATATAGTTTGAAATGGACGGAAGACTAGAATCAACGTTTACCGTTATAGTAAAATTGGGGGAGCGGCGAGCGACGGTCTGGTTGACGATATCGAGTGAACGTGCTAGCAGTCGATTCTTGACAGACACGCTGTAACAACCAATATCGATAAAGTATGCAATTTTTTTACCATCGCATCAATAATCTTTCAATCTTAAAACTGTTATCGAGTAACATATTAAAATCAACCGCAATCGAGTTGACTCGATATCGATCGCTATAAGACAGTGGTCTTACAATTTCACAAAATCCTCGACAGATATATTCTCACATATCAAATAATTTTGCTTATATAAGTTATCTATAGAAATCATTTAATTGAAAAATCAGCTTAGTATCAGCTCAACTAAGACGTCTTGCTACCATGATCTTCTAGGATTATATACCATGCATTTACATTGATCTCAGCACGTTTCCCGTTTGCTAATTAAAATCAACTCTTGAAAGTGTTTATAGATACTACGGCCCGTTGTCGTGCCGTTCACGTCATATTTCCGCTCAGGAAACAGCTCGAATCGAATCGAATCTCAAGCGGGCATTTTTAAAGAAGGGGAAAAAACAAAACGGTTATCTGATAAATTTAAGCGTTAAGTACATTCAGGGATAGTGAGTCTGTCAGCTCTTAAACTCAAGTACTTATTGACAACGCCCTCGCATTACAATTGTATTACGTATGGAAATTGATATAAGTACGACATTTGTTTATATATTTTATAACAGATTCGTCTAATAATTAAATGAATCAATACGAAGCGGCAGCATCATCAGCAACGAGAATTCAAATATAAAACCAATAGAAGAATATACTGAGCGAAAATGAAAACGTCAAAAGATAGAAGAAGAAAATGTTATCTTTCAAGGTCAAAAGCAACAACATTAACAACATCAACAATTTTATTCATATTATTATTATTATTAACGGTTATAACGTATCGAACGTATGCCTTGGATAATGATGAAGAAAAAGTTCAATTCATTACAAATACCGGAAATCAAAAGAAACAGTTTGCACCAACAACAATCAACAACGACGAAACACGTTATATAGATGTTAACGCGAGTCCAATACATTACGATGGCACACAATTATGGCGCATTCATAATATATCGAAATATATAGATGAAAATTTGATACCATTAACCGATGTCCTCGAATACAAATATGGTAAACTTATATCGAATTTTATTAATAATTGCCAATGAAAGATTTTACTTTTCGTTATTGTTTATTGTTTATTGTTTATTGTTTGTTGTTCTTATTCTTAATCTTGAAGGTGGCAATGTATGGAAAGAAAATGTAAAATTTTTAGATGTGTCCATAACAAAAGACCATTTGAAAAGAGCGAGACAATTTTTAAAGCAAAACCATATGGCAGTGGAAATTTTAAATGATAATGTACAAAAATTAATTGACGATGAGGCGGCAATGGGTGTTAACCTAACATCAAGCGATTTCGGCAAAAGAACAAGTAAGCGAATAATTGTGCAAATAACGAATTCAAACGTACAACGCTACAAGTAATTATATCTCTCTATTTTACACTTGCATCGAGTAAATTATTAATGAAATTTGTCTGCTTTTAAATCCCGAGATTCCGACATGCCTAAACATTATTAAACATTACTTGAAGTGATAACATATCGTCTGTGAATCATAAAAATAATGATCGATTCATCCGTCATTGTCCGGATTAATAAGTTATCTTGTATTATATTATAACATCGGTACGTTCGTACTGTTTGGGTATATAACAAAAATGTTCAGCAATTGCTGATAGCATAAAATGCATATAGTCTTGTATAGTGATGGAATCGAA
>NW_023998414.1:30012763-30081283 GCF_014805625.2 Glossina fuscipes | reverse complement strand
TTTAGTGGGGTCTAACATATTTACTTTCATATCTGTCCATCTGTCTGGCTAATTATTATGATTAAAAATTTTGCCTTAAGCATCTTAAGGCTTTGCTTTTTACTCGGCTCTTGGATTGATAATTCAAGAATCAGCTTAGCTTAGTTGATATAATTATTATTGTTTTGTGTTACAACTCTTCGCACATTTCATTTCATTTATGCTACGTTCAGCAGCAATTTGCCTATGGCTGCTACTCTATATATTTATATATGTATTATGTGAATGACATGTAATAGTATGCTTAAACTTACTTTTTCACCGATGCTGTATATTTTTCTTTACTTTTGAAATTTATTAAAAAAAAAATAATTAATTTATATTAATTCAATAATTTTTTCTCTTATTTTTAATTGAATTTTAAGGAAAATCGACTGGTAGTGGTATGCATTTTAAAGACTATCACGACTTGGATACAATATATAGTTTTATGCGTGAAGTACGCGGCAAATATCCCAATATTTGTCGTCTTTATTCCATAGGCAAAACTGTCGAGGGCAGAGACTTGAAGGTGTTAAGGTAAGTTTTCATTTTTTCTTTTTTTTTAAATACTAAACCAACGGATAGCCATGCAGGTTGTTTTTTTTTTTTTTTTTCCATAATATTTGCGTTACATGGAATTATTTTACGATATACTTTAATTACCGGCATGCTAATGGAATTAACACGCGATTTATATATACATATACATATATTTACATAACAATGGAAGTAAGCCGTTGTATGCGGTGCTTGGTACAAACGCACAAATAATTAAGTTTTACATTTAAATTCTTTTTGGAAAAAAAAAAAAAAAAAATTTTTTTTTTTTTCTTTCTGAATTAAACTTAAAAGTCAAGTTAAGCCAGCCGAATGCCTTTTATATGTTTAAGACGTAGGTGTCCTTTTAGTTAATCGGCTCGAAAGTGTCTCGCAAAGGCAAATCAATCGAAATACTTATGAGATTGTTAACAAATGAATGAAAACACATACACTAACGAATAATTACCAATAAATAGCTCATGAACGTTATGAGGGACAAAGTGTTTAAAATAACTTTAAAATCGCTAAACACTAAAGCTGAACATTAACAGTCAGTGCAATAGTTCAAGTTAACATCTCTATCTCTCGTTGCGAACTTTATTACTTCGTGCGCGCAGTAGATACAACAACAACAAAAAAAAAAAAGCAAAAACAAAAAAAAAAGAACAAATAAAGAGCCTATAATTAAACACTATTATTAAATGCCCTACACCACTTTGCTTATACAGCTATTGCTAGAACGGCTTTTGAAAATAAAATATTATATATGAAAAATGGTCAAGAACGGGGTATGGACCGGTCCGAATCAATTTCAGGAGCGTTCGTTCTTGAATCGAATAACTTTGGTATACCAAATTTCATTGTGATCTATACGTTAAACAGAACAATACAAATCAGGCGGACGGACAGACAAATAAACTTGGAATGACCGTTATAAAAAGTCATAGGTCTACCTCAACTTGTCCGTAGCGCTAGATATGTTCGTACAAATGTAATATATTCTTATACTACAAGCGGTGTCGAGTATAATAAGGAAAACCTATAGTGTATTCCTATATAATGTAGAAGAATTTTTTTTTTTATTTTTTTTTTTTTTATAAATATTTTCTTTCTTTTTTTAAGGATCTCTGAAAATCCTCGCGATTATAAGAAAATTTGGATAGATGGTGGTATACATGCTCGTGAATGGGTTAGCCCCGCTACAGTTACTTTCATACTTTATAAACTTTTGGCTAATTGGACTGATCAACCAGATTATATTAGGCATAAGACATGGTATATAATGCCTGTTATGAATCCCGATGGTTATGTGTATAGCCGACGCGAGAATCGTTTATGGCGCAAAAATCGTTCACCATCTAAACACCAGCAATGCTATGGCGTAGATTTGAATCGGAATTTCGATATTGGTTGGGACAGTTATGGTTCGTCTACTCATCCTTGCAGTGATACATATCGGGGTCATTCTCCTGCTTCTGAGCTTGAAACTCAAGCTGTTGTTAAATTTTTAACTAAACGAAAATTTAATCTACATTCCTATCTAACATTTCATAGCTATGGACAATTGATGGTTTATCCGTGGGCTTATCGCGCAGTCAAAGTGAAAGATGCTAACATTTTGCAAAGAGTCGCCAATACCGCCGTACAACGGATTGCCAAAAAAACTCAGCAAAATTATAGAGCCGCCGCTACTTATGAAGTTCTAGGCATAGCAGGAGGTGGCTCCGATGATTGGTGCCGCGCTATTTTGGGTACCCCATACGTATACACCGTCGAGTTGAGAGATCGCGGGCATTATGGTTTCATTTTACCACCCGATCAAATCCTTGAAACCGCTCTTGAAGGCTACATAATTGTCGATACGGTAGCCCAAGCAATAAATTAATAAAAATAGAATGCATTCGAGAGATAAAGCTTGAGATGAAGTCGGAATTGGTATCACACCCCAACGAGGATGTTGCGAGAGCAAATTTTAAAAAGTATTTTACCTTGAAGTGATAGATGAAATTAAATAATTTTTAGGAAAAATACTATTTGTGTATTTAAATAGTTTATCGGTAATTTAAAAAAAAAAAAAAGAAAGAAAAGCCAGCCTTATAAGATATACAAAAAAAATTTAATTAATATTTAAACAAATATCTCAAAATATATGTCTCTTTATTTAAACTATCGCAAGCATCGCAAGTATGGATGGGTTAACGCACCCTTACAGCAAACAGAAATATTTTTACTATTTCTAATACCTAACCCCTAACTAATGCATGGTCTAAGCTCCAGATCATTACCGAAGAAAACAGAGACGATGTTTAAAAGGTAAAAAAAAAAAGAAAAGAAACTGATATTAAGGACATTTAAAAATTCTCTCATTTCAATCGTTTCTCGGACAGAAAAATTTTACGTTTTTGTACTTACCGTATCGGTGCCCTCGTCGGGCTCTTCACCATTCAATTGCTGTTGCGTATCAATATCTTTACTTGTATTATTGGCACTAATTACGGTGTTATTGCAATTGAATACCTGCGGAGCACTCTCTTGTGATATAAGAGATTCAGTGGGTACATTATCAGCGAAATGATTAAATTTGCATTCTTCATTTGCTACAGTGCTGGTCAATGTATCTGAATCGGGCGTAGCGACAACTGTAGTAGCAGAAGACGAATACGAAGTGTTCTTGTTGCCGTTAGATAGTACCATCTTCTCAGTTTTGGGAGTTTGGAAGCTTTTACTTTTTACTTTGACTGCAGAACTTTCTAACGTAAAACTGCTTTGGATGAATGACGTATGGGAGCTGTGTTTCTTTTCTAACACGTTTTGATGTTTTAACAATAATTCAGCTTCACGTAGCAATTCATCAACGCTGCGCGTGTCTGAATTATCCGCCAGACGACTAATTTCCTGAAAAATACTGTCGGCATCCGCTTCACTGTCATGATCATTGTTTACATTCGATGAGGCACCATTTTCATAGCAATTTTGCTCTTGTTTTAGAAACTCTAATATGCTACTGTTACTAGTGATATCCTCAAAATCCAATAAGGAGCAATGAGATCCCGATATTGAGCTTTGATTACTATCACCTTTGTAGGTGGGCGTGGCATCTGTATTAAAATTACTAAAAGTTCCCTTGCTTTTCTGTTGAGCGGTTTTATTACACAATTCCGTCGACGAAGACGAACTGGTCGTTTTGGGCATCAAAACTCTAGACATGACAACGTGCGGTTGTGTATATATATATATATATATATATATATATATATGTATGTGTGTGTGCTATCTCTTTTTTTTTGCAATTAGATTTTTTTAATGAGAATTTTTTGTATATGCAAATGCTGCGGTTTTTTTATTATATTAATTTAAAAAAATATTCCGAGGAGATAAATTTTTGACAATAATTTTTTGTTATGATATATGCTAAATTTTTGTTTTTTTATTTTATTCTTTTCTTGTATACATTTTATTTTTTCATATTTATTATCACAAAACAAACATAATAGCTAACTTATACACATTTATTTTTTTTTTCTTTTTTTAGTCACCAAAAGGACGGTTTTGCCCTATAGAGAGACTGAAACAGACGAGTCTGAATGACGAATGCCAGTGCGGGCAGCAGGATACGAATTGTTACCTAAAAGGACTTCGCGTCTTAATTACTATCTTTTGTTTTGTTTTCGTTTTCCATGCAATGTTGCCAATGCTTGCGAATATCAACAATGCATCATATCGTTCATTCGACTGCGCTATTACTATTCTTCTTCGCTAGCTATTTTTTTATACAAAAAAAAAAACCACATAACCAAAAGAAAGAAAATACTTTTAAAATTCATTCTCATTGATTTCAAGTATTGAAAAAAAACAATTTTTTGTTTAATTTATTTAAAATCAAATCTATTTATTTAGTTTTAAAGTACTAGTATATATATAAATAACCTATTCCATGAATTTGTTTAGTAATTCGTATCGCAAAAACATCGCCACAATCGATAGCGTAAAACTATCGGTTACTAAATTTGCCAAGTTTACCATCTTTATTAGCAAAAGAAATTTTAAATGAAAAACTTGTGTGAACAGTAGATTTTGTGAAAGAATTCCTTAATATTACCGTAAAATTGAACCCATATTTAATTTAATTCCTAAAGAGAGAGAAAGAAAAGTACAATATAATATGTTGTATTTGGAAGATTACTTAGAAAGTAAGTATATTGTGAAAGTTATATTGTTCGTCTTCCAAAAAAAAGTACTGAGGTAATCGAATGGTTGCTTTGTTGTAGCACGTAGTTGTGTGCTTAGGTAAATAATTAAAGTGAGGTTATGGCTTATAGACTCATGTATATAAACAAATGTTTTTTTTGTAAAATAATAATTTTGTATGGTTTGCAGTGATTGAACATTTGCCCCAAGAATTAAGGGATCGCTTTACAGAAATGCGTGAGCTGGATTTAACGGTGCAGAGTGCGTATATTTGTTAAATTAAATGTCTAGCTCTGTAATAATGGAGATATATAAATGATTGTAGATAGTATTGATTCTTTGGAGAAAAAGACTCGTACATTTTTTATGCAATGCAAACGCGGCGAGTTACAAGACGAAGCTGCCGAAAGTGAATTTCAAAACCTGCGTCGCGAATATTATAAAGTGTTAGAGGATGCCGACGAAAAGGTGACTATTGCTACACAAATTCATGAATTGGTGGAACGGTATTTAAGACGTTTAGATAGTGAATTATTTAAGTTTAAATGTGAATTAGAGGCTGATAATAATGGGATAACGGAGATATTAGAGAAGCGTTCGCTAGAAATGGACGGCGGCTGCAGTGCGGCTACCGCATTGTTAAGCATTACGGGAATGAATCAGAAAGAAAATCGTTTTTATGGCGGCCTTAGTGCGGCTGTAGCACCGCCGAGTAGCAGCACGCACAGTGTATTGATAGGAGGGGCTGGAATGGGTTTGGGGGGTATTTCTATGCCCGCTACTCCCACAGGAGCTACCAAAGATAATCGCTATCGTACCCCAAAACCAGAAAAGCGAAGAGATAGTACTTCCACATTATTGGGCGCGGGAGCTGAGAAACGAGCCAACCTTGGCAACAGTCTGACGCAAAGTAATCCACCTGTAGCAGTGGTTAGACCTATAACGCCTGGTATGAGTGCCGTTTTAAATTCAACTACAGGCGGTGTAGGTGCGCCTACGGCTGTAACTTACAACCTACAACAAATAAGTGGGTCAGCCTCGACGGCCATAGCAGCTGCTGCCTCGCAAGCCATAGTGGCAACACAACAAATGCAGCAAGGTCGTCGTACGGCTAGTCTTAAAGCCAGTTATGAAGCTATACACGGTGCAGGCGGTGGACCTACTGAATTTTGGATAAATCGTGATCTGGCAACAGCTGCAACGTCATCATCAGTAAGTCAGCATACATTAAATGGTTCTACCAACACAGAAAAGACCAAGAAGAAGTATGTCTCCAAGTATTTGAAACTTATGATTTTAGTTGGACAGATAATTACTTTTATTACAGAAAATTGAATTCCAATATAACCCATGGAGTGGGCACAACAAGCGTCCCCAATGCTTCAACAGGCTTAAATTTGGGTTCTTCATCATCTTCTATAAGCATGGATTCATTGGATATGCTTTCAGGTTCAACCGGAACTAATTTGAATGTACCCCCTTTAATGTCGAATGGTGGCCATATAACAGCTTCCTCTACGACTAACTTAAGTAACGGTTCATCCCGTAGCGGAGTAACTTCTAATACTTCCTCTGGTTCATCGGCTGGCACAGGTATATCCACAGCTCTTACACCAGGTTCAAATATTACATTAAATGAAAGTGGTATGGTAGTAGAGCAAACACCTGAAGGAGAATGGTCCTATGATCCGAATGAACCACGCTATTGTACCTGCAATCAGGTTTCATATGGCGATATGGTTGCTTGTGATAATGACGCTTGTCCATATGAATGGTTTCATTATCCATGCGTTGGTATAACGCAACCACCTAAGGGTAAATGGTATTGTCCTAAATGCACTGCTTCCATGCGACGTCGAGGTAATCGCAAAAATTAGTTGGCTAAGTTCAAAAAGAAGAAAAGCTACTACTTAAATCAATAGAATATAAAAAAAGAAGCTATGAAGAGCTATCAAGAGAAAAGTTTTCTTAAAATTGAATAAATATAAAAAACAAAGTCATTAAAGTATTATATAAAGTTTAAAATATACTTATTTTAATATGTTAGACAATCGAAATTTGTTGAGGTAATAAATTACAAAGAAAATCACTTCGTACATAATAAATTTGACAAATTATTGTATATCACATGCCATCGACATCTATTCACGAATTTGTATGTTTCACATGCGACGTAAACACATCGTAACCCAAACTCACAATATTATCGTAGATAATACGGTAGCGTGTAGGTAACCAATAAAAATTTACGAATTGTGCTACAGGCCATACGACCCACTCGGCAACATATAATTTCCAGGCTTTTTCTCTCATTTCGTCCCATATTTCTCGATTGGCTTTTTTTTCTAGCAGACCCATCGTTATAAAAAAGCAAGTTATATATATGGGCGAGCCAATTACTTGATCTAAGAAGATTTTTTGGAGGACTACCTTGAAAGTGCGATTAGGTAGACGAGTATCCAAATATTGATACCAATAATGACACACTACGCCAACTGACAAGCCAGATATACCCATATGAAGGCTTCGTATAGGATTCCATTCTTTTAACTCGTCCGCATAGATCTCATAATTTTGCTCCAAGACATCACCCACAGCACCCAGAACGCAGGATATACCCATATTGGTAAACAGTAAATATTTGCTGCTAAACGCTTGAGAATGAAGACTTTTGATAACACGCACTGTGTTGTTTCTGGCTAATGATTTCCATGCTGATCTCAGCAAGATCAACATTTCGTTCTACGATTAGGACGGCGCACGGAATCCTATTGTATAATTATTATAATCGATATAAATTTTATTAATTACGCCGTCGTCAAATGGGGCCGATTTGTCACACCTTAGGTGCGCCAACAAAAACTCCGCCTAGTACAATTTACAATTTTTCACTAATAATTTTCTTTATTTCAAAAATTACGAAGGCTTCGTAAATATTTCGATTGTCAAAATGAGCACATTGTCACAAGTTAGTAGACAGTATTGCCAAGATTAATGGTTTTTTTTTTGTGGAAAGTTAGTTTGCGAATATGTGTACGAGGAGTACGGGGATTTATGATTCGCAACACAATTAATATAATTGTATTAATTTGTTACGCAAGTTCTCATTCTAGGAAATAAATCCCATCTAAATTGGAAAGTATCTATTTTAAATAGGATATGCTTTCTTCTTCCCTCTCCCTCCTATTCTTCATCAACTAATAACGTTTCTATCCTGAAAATTACTGCAGCAACAACGGACGGACGGATGGATGGACGAACATGATCAAGTCATTGGCATCTACTTGTGGAAGAAACTTGGTATGAGAGCTGACGAATAATTATTGTTGCTAAGTGTATGCGAGTTTATTTTATATTCTAGTGAAAATTTTATGAAAACATCACTTCTCTACTCGCCATTAGAGTATGTTTTGCTTTCCTTTTTTTTTTTTTCATATGAAGTTAAAAAAGGAATTCGAGTAAACCATGTTTTTGAAATGTTTAAGAGAGGCCTAAAAATTTTACAAGAGACTTCATTTTCTTTTTTCTGCAATAATCGAAAGAAAAAAAAATTAAATTTAAGCACCCAGACCCGATTTCATAAAGTTTTTTTTTGTGCAATATTTTATTAAAGTAAACTAATTGTAATTCATCAAAGGATTTCTACTGGCATTCACAAGATGTAATGTATTCGAGAGAGGCTATTTATATCTTAATAAATAAGCAATTTTTGCTTTTTACACAAAGATTAAGATTTTGCTGCCATATTTCTAGATGATCCTTCAAAATAATTGAGAAAGTTTCAAATTGATATCGGTAGGTAAGGAGATGAATTATAGTTCTTATATATTATTCCAACTGTCTAATTAATACTCTTAATTCGTCCAAGCTTGCAATCAACAGCGCGAGTGAAATGTTCACAACGCCATCAAAATAAGATACGGGAGCTGCACTTTATAGCGAACGCAAATGTGATGTGATAAGTACAAACATTTTAATAAGAATTTTAATATACAGCAAGATTGACCGCGGTCAATCTGCAACTCCCGTATCTTATTTTAATGACGATGTGAACGTTTCACTATCGGTCTCTCGAATTGAAGCAAATAAGTGAGGAAAAAAGAACTAGTATATCTTCTACACTATCAAACTAAATTGTAAAAATATAAGAAAGAAATCTGCTTTTATGAAAATTAAAAAGTAAGGTTCTATTTTCAGAAGCTGATTAAAAAGAAAAAATTTCAATTTAAAATAATATGTAAAATAATAAATGGAAATAAAAACAAAATTAAAGTTAACTTATTATGGATCTTCACTTTCGCATTCACGGTGTCGAATTAAATAGTTCTTTTTCTTGCTGCAATGGAACGATTTAAAGACATCTTTAATTTTCGTTAACAATTGCATCATCCACTCGTTGAATCGTTGATCGGTCTCAACGTGCTCCTTAAGCAAATCCAAGATGTCGGAGATCAGACACTTTCCACACTTTTTTATGTATTGATCATAGGACGAATATCTGGGAAAGAATTTTTATTAGTAATCATATGATTATCAGTAGTTTAAAGATGAAAATTAATACATGCACTTACTTATGTTCCTTAATCGAAGTGTCATGAAGTGTCATCCTCTGCGTCGCAGTCTATCACGTCAGGTCTTCTAAACATATTTAAAAACCAATTGCAAAATAAAGCAAAAACTTTAGATTCCAATTGTGTTCATAGGCAACGGTAACATCTTGGTTGCAAAAGTTTTACTTGGCGGGCTTAACTTACCTGCACAGTATTCACAAACTATTGGAATTTCAAATAATTTCATATGTGTAAGTTTTCGCGCCAATGCGAAAACCTCTGCGACTCATAATTTGCAATTTTTAATTTGTTTTTACTGTTAAAAGTGCTTAATTTTCCATTTCGCGTTATTTCATTAAAAATTTCATATAATTTTGTTTTTATATACAATGTATAAAAGCATTCGAAGTTGGACAATCTGTTAATCTAAATTTTCGATCTGTTTTCTCATGGGAGATTTTATTATTTAATTAAATTATTTACCGTAATATTCATATTCTTAAAGATATTAAAATCCATATAAATTTAAATGTTATCAATTTATTAAACGCAACTTGTGTCTTCTTCTTAAAACAGTGTTGTATTTAAAATAAAAACAGATGATTGGTTTAAAAAGTTGGAATTTCGCAATTATTATTATATATATCTATAATGGAAATAGCTGAGAAGATAAATTTTTCAGTTATTTGCTCAATATTGCAAAAAATAAAAGATACCAATAATAAAGAGAAAAAATTAAGATATATTGAAGAGTATTATAAGTCTTTTTGTAAATATCGTGAACAATTCCGTTTGGAGAATCACTTAAAACCCGAAGTGGAGGAGGTATATGCCAAATTCTAGATCTGATTACCTCCACGTATTCTACGCAAAATATAAACTTTATTTACAGGATGGAAGCAGCAGCTTTTATTGTGTATTACGGTGTTTAATACCCGGCGCTGATAAAGGGCGACCGTCGTACGGCTTGCAAATTCCTTCTTTGGGCAAAGTATATATGAAAATTTTGCAATTAGGAGCAAATTGTAAGTTATTTGATGCTTTTGTGACAGTATATTAACTGAAATGGGAAATTATTTTAGCCAGAGATGCTCAGATTCTAGAAGCGCGCCGGTTTTCGCCAGTTTATGGTGATTACGCCGAAAAGGTTTACAAAGTATTAAAACCTAGATGTAATCGTGAGCCTAGTACCTTTAAATTGAAAGAAATTCACGATATGTTGGATGTTATAGCGAAAGGTGATCGGTCTGGTAAGAGTAATTGCGAGAGCATCAAGAGCTAGTTCTAATAATAAATAAATAAATGTAAACTTAAAGATACGGAAAAGATTTTAACTCAGCTCTCAGAAAGAGCATCAGCTGTTGAACAGATGTGGTTTATTCGTTTACTTTTAAAGGGTATGCATTTATCCATAACGGATCACCAGATTCTCAATGCACTACATGAACAAGGCAAAGCATTTATGCAATCCTGTCAAAACCTTCTAATGTTTTGCTGTAAATTAGCTGACAATAAGTTGCCTTCCATTTCATTAAAGCCGCTCATACCGAAATCTGGCGAAGAAAATCATCCAGTCATTAGTATTTTTGAGCATATACGACCGCAATTGTGTGAAATCTTCCCTGGTCACATAGAAACTCTAATGTTTCAGGACGTTTTATACTTGGAAACCAAAATGGACGGAGAACGTTTTCATATCCATTACACGGAGGGAAGTTTTAAATATTTCTCACGTAATGGCATTGATTATTCGGATAGTTTCGGTGCTTCATCAGTGATACCAGGTAAATTAACTTCCAGGTTGCACTTACTGTTGCCAAATGATTTGGAGTCTATTATATTGGACGGCGAAATGATGGTGTGGGATATTAATCGTAAATGTTATCGTGAGAAAAGCGAAAATACGGACGTTAAACATTTAGCCGGCGATCGTACGTGGCAGCCATGTTTTATAGTTTACGATTTATTGTATTTTAACGGCGTAATATTGCTGCAATGGCCGTACATTAAGAGAGTGTATAAGTTAAGTACCATACTTAAGGAAGAAGAGGGCGTTTTGCAATTAATGAAGGCGCAGAAAATCACTGAAGTGGAGCAGTTTAAGAATTTGTTTCAAAACGCTTTGGACAAACAGCAGGAAGGAGTAGTAATAAAAAAGCAAAATGCTACATATCGGCCAGGTATTCGTAATGGCGGTGGCTGGTACAAACTAAAAGCCGATGTAAGTTAGAAAGGAATCTTAAAAATTAAGGAGGATTATTGTTGTGCTGTTAATATTTACAGTATTTCGATGGCTTAACCACAGAGTTTGATTTGTTGATAATTGGTGGCTTTTACAATCGTCGCCGTAGTTTTACGGAATCGTTTCTGTTGGGAGTGCTAAAGTATACTAACGAAAAAGAATATGAAGTCTGGAGTGTGGCTAAGGTCAATAACAATATTACTCAACGTGTTACCTTAAGTAATCTATTAAAACCGCGTTGGCGTCTAGTCGAAGAAGAACCGCCGCCCATGTGGTTTCACTATGAACAAGGGCATAGCGATGGACGACCTGATGTTTGGATAGATCCAGTTGAATCAGTTATTTTACAAATTAAGGCAACTGATTTAAACCATTCGCCAGCTTTTGCTTTAAAAATGACTTTACATTTTCCACGTATACAATGTTGGCGCAATGATAAACTGTGGAATGAATGCTTAACTTTGGATGAATATCAGCAGATAAGGCAGCAAAATAGTATGGGAAAGAGCATAAAGAAAATCGTTAAACGTCAAGTCAGTTTAGAGGACTTAATGGCCAGTCGGGTTAAACGTAAAAAAATGACAGCAGCACAAAAAAGAAAACTCGGTCTATTGTCCTATGAAAGAAAATTTGACGTTAATCAGGTAAAAAAATATTATGAAAAATCAATATTTTATAAAAATAAAAACTGGTTGCATTAGGTTGAGAAAGAAACGAATGTGTTGGGTGGCTTCAGTGTTTGCATACTCAGTGCCTCCATAAAGCAGGGCATAACACCCGAATATTTGAAAAAGATGGTGATACAACATGGTGGCAAGCTAGTTGAAAACCCCTTGCCTGACAATGCTAACTGTATAGTAGTGGCGGGCGATAAAACTTATCGCGTCCAGTCGTGTGCTGAGAAATACGATATAGTCACAATGGATTGGTTTATGAAGTTTTGTGGAAACCCTCAACATCCATTAAGACCCTTAGACATGGTAGTTATGACGCAAACACTGCGGCAGAGTTTTTCACAATTCTACGATAAGTATGGTGATCATTATACCGAAATGTTAATATCAACAAAGGAATTGAAACGTATTATGGATTATATGGAAATAGACGCGAACGAGAGCTTAAACGACAAGGATTTAATAGAATTAGAAAATAGTCTTTATAGTAGCGGTAATAGGGACGGAGAAAATAAGTCTCCAAATTTCTATCGTTTGCAAAACGCCTACTTTTACAGTAACGATGCGGAAAGCTCGTACACTCAATTGCTGTTTGAATGGCATGGTGGTCAAGTTGTTAACAATTTAATAAATTTACAGGAAATTCATTTAATTTTTATAAATACAGCCACAATGGATAAAAGTGTTCTAAATGATTGGCTAAAGACAACTTTTTCTCATTTAGTATCTAATGTCCGTGTTGTAAACATTAAATGGATTTTGCATTCACATAAAGAAAGAAAGTTACTCGATATCCAAGAGTACACTTGGCATGATTTTTAATTAGAAATTCATCATTAAATATCTTTTTTTAACAAGCGAAAAATAATTCCATAGTAAGCGATGTCGTAATGATTAGATAAATTATTGTATTCGGCTTTGATCGAATACTTTTCTTACTTTTGTTGTATATTAATAAATATATTTCGAAAATGTAAATATGTAAAAAAGAATGTTCTTAGTGCGTCTCCTTCTCTCTGTAAGAAAAATTAATGGAGCTAACAGCCCTTGCTAGCGGATACAATATGATTTTTCAATCAGACAGATAATGTACAACAACGAGATAAGATATGTCGAGTGTCTTGAAAACGTCACAAGTCTAACGATACGCACAAATCTAAGGATGTGCACAGAAATGCTCAGATTCTTACAAGTTGTAACGGGCAAGCATACGTTTTGTGATTTTGCTAACAATTTAAAATTGTTTGAAAAACGTATTCTCATTTTTATACCATCCTCCGAAGGATGGCGAGACACGAGGGGATGCTTCAGAGACTTGCACAAAGTCTATGTATTCTTCAACAATATCAAATACCAATCAATCAATATCAATCTGGTCATTTCGGTGCTTACGTCAGTCGCACTTTGTCTGATAAGCATGCGCGTAATCGCAAAAATTAAGATATCGCTTTCCAGTTTAGCAAAAGCATTGGAACGCTTTTCAGGTAGATTAGTATTGAAAATCGATGAAATCAGTGGAAGAATATGTCGCTGAGAACACATTTGTTTCCAAACGCAAAAAAAGAAAAAATATATCTGTACGAAAGTGGAAATCCCAATAGTATAGAGTATCGAACTTTCATGATACTCTATACCACTTGGTGGTACAGGATATATTAAGTTAGTGCGGACGTATGTAACGACATGGAAAATTTAATCCATCATATTTCCAATGTTGCTGTTTATCAGGATAACATAACAATTCGGGGAAAGGATTTGCAACAACACATGAAATCGTTAAAGTTAGTTTTTTTTAATAAGCAATAGCTTGGACCTGGGTCATATTGTTGCATATTAACTTGCAACAGTAAAGAACGGGAATCAGGAAGTTAATAGTAGCTTCGAAAATTTGCAAAGCGACCTATCCTAGATTATATTATTATTATTCTATTGTTTTATTGTCCTATCTGTTTACTATTGTTCCCTTATTATTATTATTGCTCTATTATATTATTATTATTATTATTGCTCTATTATATTATTATTATTGTTATTCTATTGTTTTATTGTTCTATCTGTTTACTATTGTTCTGCTATTATTATTATTATTATTATTATTATTGTTTCATTGTTCTTTTGTTTTATTATTGTTCTATTTCTATTTCTATTATTTTTATTATGTTCTATTGTTCTATTATTCTTCTCTTGTTTTATTATTTATTATTATCGTTTTTGTTGCTTCTTATTATTATGTCGCATATTATAAATTTTTTTCGCCTCTTACATAAATACCGTAAAGTTCCGAACAGGTTAAGTTTGTATTATGAAAAATTCTTTTATCTTTAGTAGAAATCTGTCATTCGCGTGGATATCTTTTATTCGTGTAACGCGGCGGTGATCAGAAAAAGTTGAAGAGGCAGGTAAGTGTTACACCTTCACCGGCGGAGCACTTGCTACAGCTGCGACAAAAGCAAACTCTACTGTAATCGATTTGTCTGATTGTTTGCAAAACAGTTTAAATGCACATTTGCGTTATATTGACTGGTTCCATATTTCTGTGATCTCATCTGCAGATTCTATTTCATAACGAGTTTCAGTTTATATGGGATTCGACGCAAAGTTTGATCAGAGAATCTTCTTATATTTCTTTCAGTGTTTTTCTTCTCTCCTTGATATCTCGTATCACGGCTGTCAGGAGATCCTAAAGCAATCGTCTAGCTTCGGCCCGACAGCGGGAAATGGCCCCTTGTGGGAGTTTCGTGCTGTCTGTGCTTCTTGCTAAAATCGCGGGAATATTAATTAGCTGAGGTGTTAGATAAGCCTCGTTCTCTTCAGAGGAAAGGAAGTACTATATACATGTTCTTATTCTAGAACTGCAGAATAGTCTTGTTCCCTTTGGGAAATGAGTGACGTTTCTTCACTCCGTGTGTCATCGGCCATCGTGGGATTGAGCCTTTACGCAAACCCTTTGCGAAAAAGTTGCTGTTGCCGTAGAATTTTCAATACAAGCGGACATTTGGTGTTACTTATCCGTCAACGTTTAAAACCCATAGTTTGTATATTTATTTACAAAATATGGACAGTAAATAAAAAAAAAAACATAGGCATATAGATTAAGTAAATTTTCTTTTCGAATCATATTTGCATCAGCTGTACTGCCTAGCGTAGTCCTGCTCAGGGTCAGCACAATTTGAGAGAATGGCTCAGAAAATGCCAGTGTTTAATGGTATTATTATCTAATACTTAATTATATGCTTAATAATAAGCTTTCTTGGCTGTTTTAAGTCTTGTAACAGGTTGTGCCTATATGTCGCCACGGTTTATGCAACTGTCGAGTTGCGGACTTGATTATTTTTAGGGCTACTTTAAAGTACCGCTTAACGGGGATCGGAGGCTGTTAAAGATGGACGCATTTGCTATTGCTGAGCATTTTTTTGTCTCACGGACACTCGACAGGCGATTACATCTAAAAGAAATGCACGCACTTTACCCTTATATGAATAGACGGCCGAACGACGGCCTACATGTCTAACGGACAGATCATAAGCGCTGGGCCAATTCTATACGCTACGCTACTTTTGGTCTCCTTCGGTTGACGATTTGCAATGGGAGACCCTGAAGTTCGCTGCAGTTCCTCTTTTTCTTTTCTTCTGTCCTCTTCTAAACGTCATTCAACGAGTTTCAACGAATGAGTTTAATAATCTCACCTCTTGTGGGATTACATTTGTAACAAATATGAGATACAACCACATGTTACATGTATGTTTGAATTCTAACTCGAAAAAATCCTTCTCTCGTCCCCCAGCTACTTAAGTACTTCAAGTACCTGACTTAGAAGAATTGACGCGATCGAAATTTTATATAAGCGCTTTTACTGAGTTCGAGTCAATTCTACCCTTAAAACTGGGTATTAAAAATGTGCAAAAGCATGACAAAAAGTTTAGGTGATAAAGAGAAATTTCTTGATTTAAGGTAAAGGAGACACTAATACGAATGTCTAGCAAACTTTAATTGTCGGTCTTATGAAATACATCATGGACGAATAGTAACGGGACTGTATATTTTTCAAAAATCTCCGCGCTGTGTTATCGACTGTTTAACTTTTGTGAACATGTCACATAAAGTTTGAGGAACCTGCCCTGTTTGGTAGGAGTAGGGGCGGTTTTTTTTTTTTTTTTATTTATACAATCTTGTCGCCATCAATCTTCAATGTCAATTTTAATAAGAATGCAAATGATCATTTCAAGATCATAAGGTGCTCGAAACATTAATCATAAGATTTTTGTTTGTTTTCACAGAGACATTTTTGTGCTCATTATCAATAAATATTCATGCAGTATTCACTAAGCTCTTAAGATATATTTTCATTGTTGCATGCAATAATATAATGCAAGCTATGTATATAATTACATAAATAAAGTTCATTGTGTACATCGTTTAAGATTTTAACTAATCATCATTTCGGGGTCTTTGCTAATACGTTGTCTACAATTTTTGTATTTGACACGAAACAATATATTAAAAAAAAAAATATAACTCATACGCCCCGGATATCATTCATACAATCTTTACAGGGTGATCAATAATGGATTATACATTTTTTAAAGATTTTAATCATAGACGACAGATTTTAAACCAAATTTAATCTTTCCGTTTAGTATTGTTTACCAAATCATCATGATAAACCACACAAGTGTATACAATACAGAAATTATTAAATTTTGGTTACAGAAATAATCAACTTATTCGGGTTAAGATTCGTGTGTTTGGGATAAAATTTATACTTGGTTAAATAGCAACGCATATAAGTAGCATTGGGCTTTTGGAGTAAAGAAAACTGACTTACTGATATTGTGCATAAAAATTAAGTGCTGGGCGTGGCTTGTCGATGGCTGTCGATGGATCGAATTTAATGAGATATGATTATTGATTTATTCTGGCATAATCTAAATGACTTCAATTTAGGCGATATGTGATTTTAATAACTAATTTTTAACTAATACAACACATCATGCATCCCCTGACACAATTAATTTATTGAAGCGAAAGTTCACTAACCCTGCATTCATCAAAGATGCCGCTATAAACTGGCCGCCAAGGCCATGCTACATAACTCTTTGGCTTACTCTAATGAACCATAGTGAGTTTATTGGTGACATAAGGACACATCTATATGAAAATATGGGAAAAAACTATTGCTCCACAATTGGAATTTTACTGAATTTCAAAGGCGGACATTTACATGACCACATATTGAAATAAGAAATTAAAAGTATATAGGCATACACGATCACCCTATAGCAAGAAGAAGCTTACAATCTGCAGTTGCGTACCTTTACTTTTCATTTGTTTTGCATTAATTTATAATTGTTTCATAAATATTCATATAAGTCATTTTTCTACCCTACACCACTCGTGATAGAAGGGTGCATTAATTTTGTGCAGATGTATGTAACGCCCAAAAAAACACTCACCTCTTTATTATATCGATCGATTCAGAGTCACTTTCTGTTGACTTCGAGTCACTTTCTGAATCGATATAAACTTATTTGTCCGTCTGTCCGTTTTCTTTTCTTGTGGCCAACTTACAGTCAGTAAATTTTGAAATATTTTGATGAAGTTTGATGCATTGATGTGCCTTGGCCTAAGGGCGAATCCTATTCAAAATGGTTCTGATCGGATCAGTTTTCGAACATTTTCCATATAATGTCGTATTTTGAAGAACCATTTAGATAAATAGCTCCATTAAGCGAAGCGTTATAAAGTATTCAATGGTGGGCCGTCGCCTATTATAGCGTTTTTACTTTTCTAAACTATAACGATAGACGTCATGCACTTCAACGGGCATAAATTCATAAAAGTGTAGATTAAGCTTATTTTTGTTTGGCTAAATTTTTTGGTTTTCGTTTTTAAATAACCAAAAAAAAAAAAAAAAAAAAACAAGTATAGATATATATATATATATATATATCAAAAAAGAATATGCTCATGTAAGTATAGATAGATGTAAGTGAATTTCAGAAATGATTAACTGAATTTTGAAAAATCAATCACCATAAAATAGCGGTTGAAAAAGTTAAATAAAATAAATTTTGAGCATTTCCTCAGCAATTATACAAAATATTGCGAATGCCTTTCGTATAAATTCATACAAATCACCGCCAACACCATTTATACAGGCGCACGATTTTATATAATACATATTTATTTATGTATAAATATGTATGTATATATGCGCATATATAAGTACTCAATATGATCGCCGTTATCATTTTATGCAAATGCATTCATACCGGAATGCGTGCTCCACGCTTCGTTATAATAATAATAAACGTAATGGTTTTTCATGGCCTTTGAATTTTATCATTTAAATTGCGGTAATTTGTTTTAAAAATGAAATTGTGGTTTTTTATGATTATGCTGTGTGTTTTTTTCTTTTTTTTTTTGAACGTGAATCATAAGAACGGGAATGAGAGGAAAAGTGATTTTATCTTCTTTTCCATATTTTTCGGACATTATCTTTATATCTATTAAAATAAACGAATTTAAATGAATTTTTTCACTCATATATGCATATGTATGTTTAAAAATCATATAAATCTGGAAAATGTGCTTTGTTTCTTTGCTCGCGTACACATAATTGATGATTGCTCGTTTACGAAATTTTTGATTACAAGACTCAGCAAGACACTTTAAAGAGTGTATATAAAATTTATACATATATGTACTTGCTGTGCGCTATCCTAAGATTTTAAGTCGAATTGACAGTTTGTTCATTACTCTTTTATTATGTCCTTCAATCATTGTTTAAATAAATATAAATTTGGAATATTTCATATTTGCCATTAGTAAAGCATCAATTTATCAGATTTATTATGCAAAAGTAAGTATTCGATTACTAATCGTTTTTTATAGATATATTAGGTGCTTGCATGTAGTTTGGTCAGCGAAATATCTATTGCTGAGAATAAGGCAACGGACATAAAAAGGCAATAGCTTTCTGTACCGTATTGTGAAAAGTGAATCTACTATGCCAATTCCAAGCGCAAAAAAAAAAAGTCATGGCTTAATCCAAGGGAGCTATCCACATCGATACCGAAGCAGAATATCTTTGGTAATGAAGTTTTGCCGTAGAAGAGATGCCAAAATCGAATGCAACTGTTACTGCAGCAACTGTTACCGACGTCAATTGACCAAATTGAACGATATATTGCTGCAGAAAAGACCAGCATTAGCAATTAACAGACGCATGGTTATGCTCTTGCTTGACAACGCTTGACGTTGTTGCACGAGTGATAGCTCTTGCTCTCTACACTACCGCAGTTCGAATGGGAAGTTCTACCGCACGCAGCGTGCTCACTAGTCATAGCGTCTTCAAATTACCACTTGTTCAAATCGATTCAGCAAGGCTTGACTGGCACTCGGTTTCGAAATGCTGAAGGTGTGCGGCAATGAAGCAAACTGATATCGTTCTTTCGACAAGCTATCGCCATGTTGCCGGAAAGATGGCAATAAGCGACAAAATTTTTTGAAAAACTCTTCATCAAACTTTTCAATTCTTTTATATTCATTTGAGGTTTATTTGATATCAGGGTGTCTGCTACAGGACTGTACGTGTGCTAATATAATCTTAATACTAGGAAATCACTTAAATAATTGATTTTCTGCCAGTAAAAATCGCTGTTTAATTGCTTTTAACACTTGCTTGGTGCAATTGTTCGAAGACGTGATTTATTCTGAAGGATCATTAACATGCTAGCGGCAACTATCAACCAAAAAAGAAATCGATTCTTCTCGTGGCTATGTATTGGATACTGAAAACCGCAAGAATCGTGGAGCTTTTTACTAATTGCTGTGTTTTGTGTTTCGACTTGGCCCTAATAAATCAAGACGACCGAGAAAAATACTTTGAAAAATAGTACAATACGCTCTTACCCATTGCACATATGTAGATTGATTGGATCGGTTCCACATTTAAATTTTAACTGCAACGCAAAAGTGGAAAAATGTATGCTAGGATTCAACTGTCTACCTTAAAAGAATTTTGTGCGTGGTGGGCACAACAATATTACGCTTAGTCACAAAAAATGCCGTCAGTTAATTCCAAATGTCAATGTTTGTCAATAATTGATTTTCTGTACTTTGCTAATTTGTGATGAACATTGCTCGAGCGATTATATGCGAGGGAATGAGTGGATTCGTGTCGTCAACAATTATCATAAATGTAGTGTGATGACAATTTTTAAACAACTACAGCTATACGTTTTATTCATGCATTAAAATATTTATTTCACTTCGAATGAAAATGAAATTTCTCTTGAGTCGATTAATTATTGAGTGGTCGGTAGTTGTTACTACTAATTGCATAACACTACTAACATGCCGACGTACCATAGTTTGACCGTAACTAGTCTGATATGTATCCTTAATTATGCATAAGGACAAGAACATGCGAAAGTAAACAATTTTACATGTAAGTGTACATAATTTCTGTCAGTGTCCCTTATGCACTTTTGGCTGCTGCAATAGTTGTTCTTGTTATCGTTGCTGTCGCTTTGATTCATTTATTAATTTACTACCGTTTAATAACCTATGGTAGTTTGTATAGAAGTGTACGTCGTCGAAAGCTAACATCAAATTTTGAAAAATAACAAAGAAGAAAATTATATTTGGTTGTGATCGAATTTTTTATACCCGCCACTGTCATCCTAAAAATGACGAAAAAAATTTAAAAAAAAAAACTACATTTTTGTGCGTACTCTATGATAGGGAGTGGGCGAGGTTGATTTCTTTTATTTGCAAAATAAAAGTTTTTGTCCCATAGACGTTTGGGCGTTGTAGGTGCGTACGTGAGAAATTTTTAAGTCACTTCCAAAATTTTTTTGCAAATTGTAGGCGATATCTTCATTGTCGCGTACAGATACTACGCAGTTACGCAAACGTACAAATGCACAAACGAACAGACGGACATGCTTAAATCCATTTAGAATTTGATGCTGATCAAGTTGCTTAGTGTGGGCGTTGCAAACGTTTTGACACAATTAATACACCTCTCCGATTTAATATGTTATTCTGAATTGATCGGTATAATAAAAGAGGTGTTTATCTCAAGTTCTTTTGGGAGCTGCATTTGCCTGCACAAGCTTAATATAGCCTTGCACCACAGACGATATAGGGTATAAAAATTTTTATCTGAACTTATTCATGATATACGATATTTACTCTTTCCACTTTAAATCGAAGTAATAATTTGTCGGTTTGATACAATGTAACTCGACTCTGCCTTTAACTAAAATTTAAACAGAGATGAGATTATTAGATATGTTAACATGAAACAGTAATTTTCCCTTAGATGAGTAAAACCACATGCAGAGGACGTACATGTCCGAAGTTGGTTTTTTTTTTTTCTCTTTTAATGATTCAACATTTGTCTTAACAAAAATGACAACGAAGATGCCAAAGTTCTGTACCAAATAAAGAGTATCCGGCGAGAGCATTTTTTCCTTTATCCGAACGATGCATAAGAAAATCGTTTTGCGTCCTACTTTGCTTGTTACATGGATAGATCTGAACGTATCATCGCCATTATTAGCGAGATCGATTTGCCGTAGCAAGCCTACGTTTGGGAGGCACAAAAGTGTATCTAAAGTGTAAAAATCGGATGAAGCGGTCAATATTAAATGCTACCAACACGGATATCTCGTAATTAAAAGTTGTTTGTATTTTACAATAATTTTGCGCTCAAAGTATACTGATCGCTTAGCAAAATCGGGCGTTTGTCCTTTTTATGTAATTAAGAAATAATGTACAATGCTATCAAGTTTCCAATCTTGCTTTTTTATTCCATGCATTAATATTTCCAAAACGTTTTTTCGAGTCTCGAGAATAATGCGATATTCGATGGATGGAGAATGCAAGCAGAATGTGAAAAGTTGTACTATCGGCACAGTTAGTAAAAGTAGTCCGTGATGGCTTGGTAAAATTCCTTGACGCAACCCATGCGTTTTTCATTTGTCGAACAAGAATAAAATTTTAAATCACATAGCAAGTTGATTTTACAAGCGCACCCTCAACATTTAATGTAAACTTTTGCCCATGCACTGCCACTGCAGTTCGATAATAGAAAAATGTATCCTATTTTGAGTCAATTTTAATAATTTCAGTAAAAGAAGATATGTGACGTAGGTAGGTATATATTAAGATATGATTAGACAACTCTTCAGTGATCTATTTTTTCGTACGTACACATGGTTGTTACAGTGATCTAAAGACTAAAATTAACTGCCATCATTTTGCCAGCATTGCGACCAGGCGGGGAAATTGCAGAGTACGTAATATCATGATAATCGAGGAAAACTTCCTTCCGATACTTTTCGATCACAACAGTATGTGTTAGGTTTCATTTTTGTAGTTAGATATGTTTTCTACCATTCTTCTTCGAACGCTTGATTTCGTGGACAAACGTACAATATTAGAACGCATGACACTAATACGAATGGCATTAATAAAATCTGATTCGATAACTGACGATGAAAGCATAAATCGCTTCGGAATCTAAAGCGGTCCCTGGTCCTTTTTTCAATCGGCAACGAAAGCAAATCTCGAAAGTCAATGACAGAGGTGCGGGTTCCTAAATCGATTATATTGAATCTACAAAAAAAGGTACAATAATAATAGCTTCCCCGTTTACCCTATCCTATGTCTGTAGTAGCCATACGGGCATCAGTAAACGTCAAACGTAATTTCGCACACGAATATAATTTTTTTACTTATTTTAATTTGAATCAGCATCATTTTTGCACTGGACTTGTAAGAAGCCCGACTTTATAATTGCTGATGCTATCAATGGTCAATGGTAATGGTAGCGCCAGTACAAATGCTAATGTCAATCTCAATACTAATACAATACTGGTGGTAGCTAAACGATGAAGCTAAATTTAATACCATTGCTAATGCGAAACATTTAACGAAATGACGGACACACTTATAAATCAATTTTGAAACTAATACCTAAACGTTTTAAGATGCGAGAAAATATAAAATTTTTAAATGCGAAGCAATTAATGTAACCATCGCGCTGAGTACGCGCGCTGTAAACAAATATATAAAAACAAATAAGAACATTATGGTCGGTCGGACAAGGCCGACCTTTACATACCCTCCACCACATTGTCTAACACAATTCTTATTTCTATTCTAGAACACACAAATTATATCTTGTTTCTATGTAAAGGCAAATTTTTCAAGTGCGTGTTCAAGGGGGAAGCGGACTTAAAACGCAAAAATAGTCGCGGATGGTTCAAAATTTTGTAGACTTCATTTTTGTATCAAATTACTATTTATATACATTATGGGTCTGTTTGCATCGCCACATATTGAAACTTGGACTTTCTTTTTTTACAAAGGATTGATTTTCGTGAAAATCCATATTAGGATAGGATCCAAAAAAAAAAAAAAAAAAATAGGCTGAGACAATCCAAATTCGGCACAGTTCATTTTTTTATGTTCAATTACTATTGTTCTATAATTTTCATCATGAAGCATTGAAAATTATATGAGAGAGGGTTCAAAAATTTGCCCTAGCCGGTCAAAACTTTCCATACCAATTTAGAATGACTAAATACAACTATTTAGTCACTTTTGTTGAAAAATTTTGAAAATTGCAATTTTTTTTTTTTTATATAACAATTTTTAATAATAGGGCGTTATATGAGGAGTCTTTGAAAAAGTGTACCAATCCGAACCATTTTCCATAGCGTGCGTCCATGGATCAAAACACGTGACTGTACTCAATTTCAATGAAATATCTCATAAATCGAAACCTGAAGCTTGAACACAAGTTTATATGGACAGACATCAGACGTACAGATAGGCTTAGATCAATTCAGATTATGATTCTGAATCGATTGGTATAATAAAAGATGAGCCTATCGTAAACTCTTTTGGGTGTAACATACGTCCGCACTAAGTTAATATGCCCTGCACCGTAAATGGTGTAGGGTATAACAAGTGTGAAGTAGTGAAAGCATGTTAACCCTTAAACGCATACGTATAAACAGAGCGAAAGGGAGAATGAATGAATACACCAGCCGCAACGCGTTTGCGGTAATAATTGTAAAACAGCTTAAAACGTTTTCAACATTGATGACAAATATTTGTATGTTCAGTCACATGCGTGCTTGTTAAGTTGTACAATGTAGATATGTAGATATGTATACCATACTATATATATATGTACGAATGTGCGGTATATTTCCATATAGGAATAATATAATCAACAATAACGTTCCCCAGAATGGCGTTTATAAATAAAACGTCAGTTGTTTTTAATAGGAGCCAAACAACAGATTATTTAAATGCTGAGATTACCTACAAAGCAAGTTTCCTATAAACTTGAATATACGCATATCTATCTATCTATGCATGTATTTGAATATATACATATATATATATATATATATACGGTTCCGACCGTATGTTAATAATAGCTTAAAGTCTAATTGCAAAAAAAAAAAAAAAGAAAAAAAGAAAAAAAGGAGTGGAAAAAAAGAAGTAATAACGTAACAAAACGAACGATGACAGTATCCAAAGATATCCTTAAATATGTTTGTTTTCTGGTCGCAGTTGAACCTCGCCTGCTGATAAACTGTCTAAAGTTTATTTTTCGAGCGGCTAATTATTATGTCAAAGCATAAGCACTAACTGCATTACATGATCTAATTATTTTCGCTTAAATGAAAATCTCTTCTCTCAACTTATCTAAAACCGTATGCCCGTAAAAGTGTATACGCTATGGTTGATCTTCCTCGATTGATCCTCGTATGGCTAATTCCGTTAATGTAGGGTATTAGCACTTAGTTCTTGTTGTTTGCTTCTTTAACGTTAGAACGTTTACTGCTCGTTTACATGTAGTTGTTGAGGTCATAGTCTTTATTTAATTAATTAAGTATATTGTTGTTTACTAGTACTACGGTCACTACTACTACTACTTCTACTACTACTACTGCTACTACTACTATTACGACTACGACTTTGGAAAACACAAAAAAAAAAAGCAAAAAAAAAAAGAGCAAGTAAAAAGACTACGGTGGTAAATTGTAAATGAAAAAAAGGAAAAAGAAGAACGATTCTGCATAGAGACAAGTTTGTGTCCATACTTTAACGTTATCTGGGTTTGCTGTTGTTTATTTCTGCGGAATAATAAAGTTTATCCGTTGTGCATGTTGGTAATTATTAAATATGGCTGCCTAGACCTGTAGGTTGGAAGCTATTGCAAAAATTTTTACTATATTTCCCTTAGTTAATGTGAACACGTTGTTGCCTGGCTATTACTGTACACAATATAGTTTATTTTTTTGTTTTATTTATTTATTTATTTATTTATTTATTTTTTTTTATTTTCTTTCGGGTTTTCCTTCTCTTCAGGCCCGCATTGAATTTACTAAAATTTATTATGTTATGGTGAATCGCGTTCACAATAAATTGTTTATCAAAAAAACGGCTTCTTTTTCAATAAAACTTTAAAAAGTTCCTTTGAATTTTATGTAATGCAAATTTTTAATTAATTGAAAGTTTCTGTAATTATGAAAGTTTTACAATTTAAATGAAATATCATTTCAATTCGGTTTAAGCAATTAGTAACATTATTAAAATTAATATCATTTCTTTAAATATTTATATATAATAAATAAAGAAATGAAAATCATTTATTAATGTTCGGGCATATTCTTTGTGGTACATATGCGAAAATAGAGCAGGGACTGCACTTATCCCCTAAAATTTACCCCTTAAAAACTTATACTCTACACATCTTGTGGTATATTAAGTTAGTGCGGATATATGTAATATCCACAATTGCTTACGATAGACTCAATTTTTATTATTGTTATACCGATCGATTTAGAGTCATAATTTGAATTAATCTAAGCCTATTTGTACGTCCGGACGTCTGATATCTATCCATATATATTTGTGTTCAAGCTATAGATCGCAATTTTTGAGATATTGCTATACGGACGTGTTTTGAATCAAGAACGAACGCTATTGAAAGTTATTTAACTTTTTCGACCAATCCAAAAAGATATAATTGAAAATTACTGGAAAATAGTAATTTAACACAAAAAATTAATTATACCGGATTTAGATCATCTCGACCTATTCTTTGGATCCTACGCTAATAAGAATTTTCACGAAAATTCATCCTTTTTAACGTAGAAAAGTTTAGCGTGTACTATGTAGTGACAAAGAAACAACATGGTGTAGGGTAGTTAATAGTCGACCTTGGCTGACTTGGATAACTTGCTTTGATTCTTCTTAAGGGTTTTCTTACTACACGACGACAGGTCAGAACTTTTTTTGCGGGAAAAATCAAGCAAAAATTTTTTTGAAAATACGACTTCAAATTAACTAAGCATAACGGAATTTTTACGAAAAGTCAGATCTTAAGAAAATCGTAAATCGATTTCGTTTTACATATACCTAAGTGTGCAAAAATTAAATTTCGATATTCTATGTTGTGGAGTGAATGTAAGATCACCAATAAAATAAATGTGGACATTTTTGTAGTTGTATTTGCATCTATTTTAGAATACCAATTTTACCTACTTCCGAAAACAGAGGTCTTCTACTAAATTCGTCGATTTTCCATACCAATCAGCTTGCAACAACTTGCAATAATTTTGCAAAATCTTTTTTTTTTAGTGGCTTTATCTGCCTACGTGACACATAATAGTTGACCGTTAGGAATGCATGTGAAAGGAAAGAATTAGGATTTCAAGTATGTATACACATACGAACATTTTATGGTAACATCCCCAGAAACATGTTATTAATGTAATGCATTTCAATATTTATAAATTAATAAGAAAGAAGTTATCATGTTGTCTGTCTAGTTGATGTCGGTAGCAAAAACTATGAAAATTGAAACACAAAAAAAAAAAAATAAAAATAAAAATAAATAAATAAATAAAGAAAGTAAAATTTTCGAACCAGGACTTAATGGCAATGAAACGATGATCGGAAAGGCCTACGAAAATAAATATCCATAAGAAAATCGTATGAGTATCGAAGCCAGACATGTATTTAATTATAAATTTACAACAACATTTTTGTTATTATTGTTTATTATTATGTGAGCGAATTCCTTTATAATCTATTGTTTTTAAATAATTTAATTAAAATTTATTATATATGTAATGAATTTTTGTGTTTTTTTTTTGTTTTTTTGTTTTTTATATCACATAAATATAAAGCATAAATCAATATTAATTATTATTTCCTTTGTTTGCATTTTTTTTTTTTTTTTTTTTTTTTTTAAATTAATTACACTGGAAAAGGAAACGCATCACCATATCACCAGTTAGTTAACAATTCGGTATTACATGCATAGCCTCTATATATAATTTTTTGTGTTTACGGGAACAAATCGTAAACATTGTTGTTAGTATTATTGGTAAGTAGCTAAACTGAATTCCAAATGATTATGAAGTCTCTCGTGACAGCTGGAAAGGTATAGCGCTTGACATATACGTAAATATGAACACGTATATAAATATATATGTAATGTAATATAATAATTTTTAGAAAAATTTAAGCTTTTAATTAATGGCAAATAATTGAAATGCATTTCATTAAAAATGTGCGGTTTGGTAAAATTATTTTAAAATGCACATAAACTTTTAGGAAAATACTAATTAATATTTATTGGGATATGTGCATAAATATTTATGTAAGTAAAATTTTGAGTTCTGTACTGTTATTTTGTTTGCAGAGACGAAATTATTTATTTATTGCTTTTTTTTTTTTTTTTTTGGAAATTATGAGTTAGTTTGGGGGGAAAAAAACATATCAAAAAGATTACACAACAACTAAGACGAATGTTGGACACTCATCACTTACCGAAGACCCAAATTATTCGTTAATAAAACGCATTGCAAGGCTAATGAATAGCAACGAAGGAAAAAGGAATTTATTTGCTCGCTAGTGTGACATTTTGAAAAGCTTGGCCAAGGTTGTCGAAAAATGACGAATTACGATTTTGCAAGTGATGAACTTTTTTCTTTTCTTGATCAAAAGTGATCTTACGGTAAAGAGTCTATTTTGAGTCGAATCAATTTAAACAGCAAGAGAAAGGCTGCATTAAGAGTTTATGAGACGCGGTATCGGATTAATAAAGTTTCTATCCATAGTGACAAGTGAACATGTTGCCGAAAAATGTTCCTCTTCTTAATACGATTTTCTTCATTTACAAGTTTTGCGCTCATTTTTATCTTCAGACTACCGTGGATAGCGTGATTTAATGTCTTCTTGCCCGTTAGGCTTGCGTTGGTTTGCCATAGAAAAATTTAAGAAAAGATTAATTTAGTAAAAACTTTTTACATATTTGCTTTACACGATATCGTTTATTTCTTTGACTTATCATTTTTTGGTTCTAATTTTCTTTCACTATTCATTATACTAAGTTTTTAGACTACTTTGGAAAAAAACAAAAAAAACCATAACCCTGTAGACCACAATGCATAGGGTACCGTGTATGAGTAAAATGATAAGTAAAAAAGTTCAAATTCGATAAAATCATGATCCTTTTAGATGACCGAGTGAATGTTAGATCGCTTGTTGTCACACAATTTTTATTACATTTAACATAACATAAAATAATTTTACAAAAAGGATTAAATTTATTAAGTTAGTTTTGGAATTTTCAGAGGTGAAGTCGCAAGCAATAGCTTTCTCGCGAATATCAATCAATGTTTGCTAATAGAGTAAAAATTTTTGATCAAGGGCCCTTTAAAGTGCGTAATAAAAACACACTATAATTATGGCCCGTGACAGCAGATTAGTGATATAATTTTCAAGTTATATATATATCACGTGGAAGCCTTGAACATTTACAATTGGGAACAAATGATTTTTAAAGTATGTAAACCCTTCCTACTTCTTGAAAATCAAGAGAGCTAACAAAATTATTGAATGCCTTAGTATCATAACTAATTACCAATGTACAAACGAAACTTTTACGTTTTAAGATAAGCAACTTTAGTCGGAAATGATGTGTAATAAGTTAATCTATTTAACACTGTTGATTAACGGGAGCGTTAATATTGCGTAAAGGTAACGAGGCATCGTGGCCTTTGTATCACCGTTCTTTATTCATTCGCCTTTACTTGCTGTAACCTCACTCTTCTCCCTTTGATGCTCATCATTCTCGTCTTTCACATCCCAATTTCTCTATACCTTCGTCAATAAGATTCTTCATCCATCCGACGATCGGTTGCTGCTGAGATTCTTGCGAAGAAAAAACTAAGACTTCTTAGTTTCTGTCAATAAACCTATCTTATATATATTCACAATCTTCTATTCGATCTTATTTAAAATCATTGAATCCTAGCTTTAATTGCCATTCAAAATGTATATTTTTTTATCATCACAGATCTAACGTAAGTAAAATATGATGTTCGTATATATATGAAATCATTGAATAACTTCCCCGTCTGATACCTATGTGGCAACACTGTTGACGAAATCATATGCTTTCTGGATTGCATAAGCCTTCGAACGATACGTACCAAAATTTCATGACATCCTGATGATTAGTTTACAAGTTGTAACTGTTTAAGTGTTTTGGTCGGCATTCCCTCAATTGCTGACTGCTCATTTGACTCCGAAGCAGTGATCAACTCACGCCTCATTCATTGTCGTAGATTATGTAGACCTAGACAAGTCTAACAGCGCTTTGAATCGTTAAAACGTTGCTGTTGAAAGTGTGCAAAGACGGCACGTACTTTGAACAGAGCTTCCTCATGGACAAAGGTTTGTGCAAAACGCTAAGTAGATTGCCTTCCGGTATCTTTAAGGTGTCAGCTATCTCACGTAACTTCACTTTGTCGTCTTTCAAAAGGATTTTGTGTAGTTTTTTTATTCTTACCCGAACAACGTTACCGGTGTCCATACGATTCTCTTTCATGTTAATGACCATGACATCACATACAAATTTATTTTTTCGAAAATCAAGAGTCGCCGCAACCTGCGGCTAGTTGTCAATGGTATTTTTTTCTTATTCGAAAGCAAAGTTTAATCGACAAAGGAAATTTAGATTTTTTTGACATTGTTTCGAAAATAAGAAAAGCAGCTGAACGAGAACAACTGAATTCGATACGCTTCCTTTGAAGGTCGGTACCATCGAGAATAGTGTTAGCGTAGCGTAGTATGTGTAAGAGCGGAGACTTATTGAGTGATGTGCATAAGACACAAGATATTTGAACACTCTATTGCAACTATACAATTGCTCAAGCAATCATACTTAGAAAAATGCGCAGAATCGCAGAGTGCAACAGGCATTGCAACTTCCCTTTTTGCCCTTTCAAGACGACTCTGTGGCCTTTTTATTTATATTTCGAAACTGCCGAATTCGACCGACCAGGGCGGTCAGGATCATCGGAGTCCGTCCATCTAAGAATTTATTTTTTTGGGCAGACAAGAATCGCTTGCACATCAATGCTGATCGCGAACAGCATTTTTTTCTCATCAAGTTCCGATTTTTCCATTGTCTTGAAAAGCACAAGAGTATTTTGTAGCTTGCAAACTGCCCATCAGAATGTTATAAAATTTTGACATGTATTGTCTGAAGGTCCATACTGTTCAGAAATTATTTAGGTCTATTAATGAGGTTGTACTTTCCGTTTTGCTAAACTCTTATCAGTTAAAAGATAACTGACTTGAAGTATTAGGTAAAATATTTCTTAGAAGTTAGATGCGTATATGCATAGAATGTTGAAATGTAAGTCTACTAAAATCATTCGGAAGACTTATTATTTATTATATGTTGCAAATAGAATATACAATTTATTATAGACTAAAATATTGTCTGGACAGTGGAGGGGGAAGTGTATTTCGTAGCACATACATGTAATAATCTGTATTTAAAACGTAAATACCTGCATTTATGGAATTTTAATCCGAATGGAAATTATTTAAAAATCAGCGTACGTTCGCATATACATACATACATACTAATTCATAATAGTTGAAAATGTTTAAAATTTGCATAAAATACTTTTGTGAAGTTCTATGTTAATTATTATGTGTAAATAGAAAGTAATATTTGCAATTACCGCGTTTGTAAATATTGCTGTTAACAAAATCATTTAATTGCTGACTATATATAAATTTATAAACATACGAACATACATACATACATACATGCACACATTTGGAGGTTTTCACCTGATTATGGCGACCGTTGCATTCATCTACATTCTTAGGCATATATACATGCGTGTATGCGTATTTTTTTTTTTATTAAAACTCCACCGCTATGCAAACTATATTCGAAACGAGTCATTAAAAGATAATCATCGTATTATTCATGTTGCGCGTATATGCGCATGCATATGTAGTATATATATGGAATATATGTTTTTCTCGCTGCTTTTGTTATGCTATGTTTTTATGTGTGGGAATACCTATGTGTGCTTCAATTGTTTTTCTACGTTTTCTGCTGCATACATTAAAACTTTCATCTGATACTAATAGCCATATATATATACACACACACACACACACACACACATGCAATTTCACGCACATGTAAACTCTACGCTCGGACCCTTATTATGGATTATTTTGTACGAGGCAGTCCTTGGCCTTACCGGTTCCCTGAGATGTAAAAATTGTTGTATACGCGGATGACATTGCGATAACGATAGTAGCTAAGGCGTTCAGTCAAATTCGTCAAATCGGAAAGGAAGCTGTTACGCTGGTAAAAAATTGCGGAGAAGGCGAATATAGTACTGATCACAAGTAAAAAAAATCGGGAGCAGATCGCTATGCAAGTGGCTGGTTACAGTATAACATTCTCACCAGCAATTAAATACCTGGACTTAACGATCCATATTCACGTTACGCTTGCTACACATATCGATGTAGTAGGCGCGAAAGCAAGTCGGATGTACGCCGCTTGAAGTAGGATGATGGCAAGTAATGATGGCCCGCGACATAAACAAAGATTATTGCTAACACGGGTGGTGTACGCTGCTCCGGTGTGCGTAAATGTTTTCCGTAGTTGTGCGTACATAAAAAAAATCAACTCCATATTCCGATTATGTGCATAGCGAGTGTGTAGTGGCTTCCGTACATTGCTTACGTCATTACCGGTGTTACGTCACCTGAATTCTTAGCCAGCAGACATACACGATGGCAGAGAGCATGGGACAACGCCAGGCCAAGTAGGTGGACCTATAGATTGATCTCCAATGTAAAGAAAAGTGTGGAAAGAAAGAATGGAATTTTTAGTGGCCATGGTTGCTTTCCACAGTATTTGTATGGTAAAATGGCATGATGGCGAACCATATTGTCCAGAGTGCGTGGAACAAGAAGAAATTGCTACAATATATATGTAATATAATTCTCCAATGGGCAGCATTTACGATTGGGAGGGAGCGACAGTGAAAAGCAAAGAAGGATTTACATTTTATTATCTATAGCCTGGGGGTTTTCTATTGGAAGCCTAAGAGGAGTATTGGAAGAGGGTTCTCTTAGAGTGTTTCTTATGAAAAGAGGACTTTTTCTTCTCCTATTCGGTTCTCTTTTATTGAGGCCATCAGGTTCTGATGGTCTATGAAGTTTAAGAGAGCTGGGGCGGAGTTGACTGTGTGCTGTTCGATGCCATCGTTTCAAGCATTAATTTCGTCGAGAAAGGTCAGTGTATTGAATGGCCGTGTGTCAAAGCCAAAAGATACTTGGCTTGGATATGAGGTAAACATGTGGAAAAGTGAGTTGACAAGCCGTTGCTATATAGTGAAAGCACTTTACAATGAAAAACCGAAACTTGATAAGATACAAAGACTTGACTAAGATACAAAGAGGTAAAGCTATTAGAAAATAAATGTAAAAAAAAAAAAAAAAACTATTACACGACACGTTAAAGAAACTATTAATTGTGTCAAATTAGCTGCCGAGTTACGAGTAACGCTACTAAAACCGGAGTAGGTTAGATTAGATATCGAATTTGAGAAAAAGAGCGAAAAAATGTGTTTCATATTTTTTGAAACATTCAGTTGGCAAGAGAGTATCTTAGGGCAGTTCGCAATGGATGAAAACGAAATTATCACAAGTGAAAAGGGAAATCGATGAGTTATCTGTGCTAAAAAAGGTGCGATAAATGTAAAGCACTGTGTGCGACATTTTACTAAGCGAGCTGAGAAATATTATTATTATCATTAATTAATTAGCACAGTCAGAGTGTCCCCACACCTGCGACTGTGTAGCAACGGATTTTAATAATAAATGACCGAATTGACAGAAAAAAATATATATACGTATATATATTTAATTGTCATTTATTTGCATATATGGATGGGCACTATATATAAAAACACTGGATCGTGAGGACGGATTATAGGTTATATATTTCATTGGATGTGGAAATATGAGCGAGGGCGGGCAAGTCTACTGCAGTTAGGTTATTCCAAAAAAGGGTAGTATGACTAACAAATGATAAATCGTGGCAATGTTGTCCTATTAAAGCACTTTGTAGGCTTCTTGTTTTTACTATCCGTAAGACAATTGTTTTGTTGAACAACTCATGCGGCCGATAAAATCCAGCAAAAATGTGGACATTCCTGCCCACAAACCGGACTGTACCTTGGAACTACTCAAGGTAATATTATGCCAAACGTGAGCAAACCAAAAGAAGCCAATGGTAAACTGATGCCTAGCTTACCCTGCGCTGCAATGATGTATACTACAAGTAAGTATCGTCCGTGAAGATAAAAAGCACATTAAAGATGTTACGCATATAGGTTGACGTAAGCCTACAACACGATCACGTTACTAATAGAGTTAGGTCTGCAAAAACCGTTAAATATTCCTAAGGAGACGGAGGAATGCTCCGCATAACCGGGTAGATAAGAGTTGACTATTAAGTTGGATTGAAATCTCATTGTGGTAGAGTTTACTTTCGTCGTAAACATTGTGGGCGCAGTCGGTAAAAGCATAACATTGACCGATTGGGTATACACTCACTAGAGTGCAATCACTGCCTAATTTTTTATGTTTCACCATTTATTTTTGACCATTGCCGTGTTGCGTATAATGGGAACATCCCGTGGGTGAAGAAACAAGCAACAATTTAGAGCAAATGCTTACAGACCTGTCCTTAGGCAGAGACTGCGACCACAATGGCGATAATAATATCATAGAGAGTGTTACCCCAAACATAGCTCGGTTAGTTAGACACAAAATGCAGAAATAAGTTCTTCGGATCTGACAGCGTTCGTCTAATCATAGCAACACACATAACAAAGCATAGTACATGGTCTCAGCCTATCCCCTTGGATAACATTGAGCATTAACGTATAAAGATCGGATGTTCGCTGGCAGCATTGGTGTTATAAGCTGCGGAAGGCTGTACAGAATGTCGTGTTTTCGCTAGAAAATGTACTGAGATAAAATGTGAAGGGAAATTGAAATCTATTAACCTATTAATCTATTATGAGGTAAGCAGAAGCAGCCGCTCTATCATTGCGTCCGTTAAAAGAAAACGCATGTATATGATACATACATATATGTACACAGGCATAATCATTTGTTATTATATTTAATTTAAATTGTTTATACGCTTGCATAAATGCGGTTTACCTTAAATGGTTTTGTTTAACATGTTTTCAGTGGCCGGAATGAAAATAGATGAAAAATAACAAAACAAAATAATATGAAAAGCGTTTTTGTCTGTTGAAAATTTTTGTGTATCGAATATATTCAGTGGGAGACTTTCATTACATATACCGCGCAGCCTTGGTTTTTATTATTCGGTTCGGTTCGTTCATTTTTGCTTCTTTTTTTTCCTTTGGTTTATGCACTCGTCGAAAAGCCACACCGACTACTACCAGTGCACTATCTAATGTCTAATATAAGCGCCCATATATACATACATATGTTGGTAAATACTATTATATTTATATACCTAATTATTTTTATTTATATTCTTTTGTCTATTTATTTACATGTGTGAACTATTGTGTTCGTTAGAATGGGTTTTTTTTTTATTATTATTATTTTTTTGTTTTTTTTGTTTTTTTGGTTTTTTTACTGATACTCTCGTATGTTTTTTTTTTTCATTTGCATTTTGTTTAACTTTTATAATTATTTACAATTTATAGCTTATTTGTTACTGCTCAACATTTAAATTCTCTGCTTATGCCCGCAATTTACATTTGTTATCGTTTCAATTAATTTGTGTTTATTTAAATCTTTATGTTGGTATCGGTGTCGGTGTCGGCATCGGCATCGGCATTGGCATCGGCGTCAGCATCGGCGTCATTGTCGATGTTCGCTTGTATTAGTCAAAATTTAGTTTTGGCTTTCATTCAACTAGCGTTTCATTATGAATTTGTTAAGTTAGTTGCTTTCGAACCCTATTTTATTCTCTTATTTAAACCGCTACATTTTTAGTGTTTTCCTGTTGTTAAGTTTATTGTTGTTGCCGTTGTTCTAATGAAATAGCTCCCATTGTGTAATATTGTGGACTGTGCAATTGCATTTTTTTGTTGTTGTTGTATGCTTTTGAGTATATTTTTCTACGCGTTACATATAATGTTGTTGTTAGTTATTTTTGCTATTGCGATTGAAGTTGTTGTTAGTTAAGTTTACATAACTTGTTCATGGTTGTACATATTTAAATTCTATTGTTTTTTATTGCTAATGTTGTTTATTACGTTTTGTGGCAAATTGCCAGTGGTTTCTTTTTTTTTCCTACTGATTTCCTACACTTTTTTTTTTTTTTTGTTTTTTTTGTCTTTACTTCATTTTAGGCTCCATGTGCATTATTAGAGATTTTCATTTTGAAAAACATAATTGTTTTGCGAAAATTATTGGTTGCCTTTGCATTGTTTGATATGTTTAGAGTGAAAGCATCGAATGAATTCATTATTGCTTAGGTTGCTAACGCTATAGTAATAACACAATTACCGACAACCGGATCGAATGATTAATGAATATCTTGCAAATTTCATTAAAACTTGAATAGAGAATATTACTAAGGACATTTTCATTGTATAACTGAGGTAGGTTAGACAACTCGTTGTTTGCGTTATTGTTCAAAACGCGAACTACGCATAGATGACGAGAAAGAAGAAAGCAGAAAGTCAAGGTTGGCTTACGTGAATAAATAATAAACTCATAAACGAACCGGAAATATATTCTATTACATAAATCAATTAATTATTCGTAAGATATTTAAAAAAAAAAAAAAAAAAAAAAAAAAAAACAAGTAAGGAAATCATATTCGATTGTAACCGCATCTTTTACAAGAGAATGTTAACTACAGGTACTACCAAATTGTACAGACGGACAAGCTTAGGTGCATTCCGAATTTGAAGAATTTGGTCAAGAATTTTGTATATTTTATGGATATCTTGCAGTTTGTTTCTGCGCCTTATAATGATATTGAAAGAAAATGTTATTTTTGGATACACTATTATATTGGGGAGGCGTGGTCAATCTCTTATTCCTTCTTGAAAGCAGAGGTGTTCTTAATTTGCATGTTGCTGTGGGCGTGTTCTTTGAGCGGCGCGCAAAAACTTCCAATGTTTCTGACAAATTTGAGGTCGGTAGGTTCATTTTGCGGTAGGCATTACATAGGCCGACAAATCGACGGACGGACATACTTAAATCGATAATATATATTCTTTGTCGGCTCTCTGAAGCTTTCTTCTGGGCGTTGCAAACGTATTGACAAAATGAATAATGCCATCAACCCTCGGTGCTGGGTATGAAAAGTCAATTTACTAGAAGAGAGTTCGAGTTTTTTTGAAAAATTGAAAATTTCAACAGAAATACAAGAGACAAAGTTATTAATTCAAAGTATCCTCCATCACACTAACCATTACTTCTTCCATCTTTTCGTGAGAAAACCAATTGCCTATAATAAGGGAAATTGGCGTTTAGTGCTCAAAAGCCTATCAGGTGGTCTACTATGTAACATATAACAGTGCATATATGTTTACTAATTAGTGGTTGTAAATTGATATTCTTTACTTCAATGAACATACAATTTATATATGTTATCATTAAGTAATAATTACTTATTTCATTTAAAATTTAATTCGATTTAATTCAATGACTATATAGAATAGCATTTTATATTATTACTTATCAATTATTGCTAAGGCAGGCACATAACGATGTTCTTTTTTAAAGTTTTTCGAATCAGTCAAGCGCTGAGCACTATTGAGTAAAGAATTCAACGGATAAACAGCGGTAATGAAAAATTGTGAAGCTCCCAAAAATATAACCTTGTAAAGGTTTTATTTTTTTTCAATCTGCGCGACATAGAGAATTCAATTTTCTCAAGAAGACACCGAGATTCATTAAATGTAATTTTCTTGTTTTAGAGGATAAACGTTCCTAAGCTTAGAAGCATTGGCATTATCCGGCCAAAGTTGGAATATAACTCGCTGGTGTGAGTGCGAGCCTTCGAATCTTGTTTCAAGATTTTCAACCACATACATGGAAAGGCTTAAATGCCCACGACGACGAAAATATGTCCAAAACTCTCGATATCCTTAAACGTCTGCATAATGTAGAGTATATAGTTTATACGCAGGTGAGATTTTCCGCCAGCTAAGTTTTTTAATGTTACTTCCCGGTCTTCTCAGCGTTCCCACCCGCTCATTATGGAATTGCGTTTGTACAATGTATGCAATGTAATTTTCCTCCAAAGTTTGAAAGTTTACTTTAATTAAATTTTTATTTAGCTCCTTTTAATATTTTATATTTTGATATGATTACCTGTATCTATAATACGAAGCAATATATTATTACTAAAAACGACACAAAATATTGTGATGCAGTTTGCATATCGTACAACACGCTATCGTGACTCGTTGTCCTTTAATCACACTGCTCCCTTTCCGAATAAGTTATAAACTACCATTCGCTCTCTGTATCCCTCTCTACCTTATCACTATACGAACTCTTCATCACCAGCAATGGCATCCCCTGAGTGAATGCTCATAACCAAAAGAAGAAAAAAAAAATTAAAAAATAAAAAAATCACATCATTCAATAAGTTTCCGGTCTAACTTGTCCCCCTTTAAGGTAGTCGAAGAGGACTGTGCCCTGCGCTTAGGAAAATACGGATGTCAAAATCTTCCCTGTCCACTTTTACTCTTTTGGTTGCTTTGCATGATTTTCGCCGGCTGCTGTCCATTCGGCTCATTATCGATTTGATTCTGGAGTGTAGTGATGAATTTACGTTTCATACGTTGTCACATATCGCACGGAAAAACCTTTTATTTTATTTTATGTAGAAAATTTCAGCAGCACTTTGAATCCTCAACGCGTTGCTGTTGAAGGTGAACAAACGCGTCAACTAGTTCGAACAGAGCTCCCTACAAAATAATATGTAGACTGCCATCTGATATCTTTACGGTGTCAGCTATCTCACGTAACTTCACTTTGTCGTCTTTCAAAACGATTTTGTGTAGTTTTTTTATGTTTCCTCGGACAACTGCCGAATTTGCGCGATGACAGTGTTGAACCTTATCGGCGTCCATACGACCTTCTTTCATGTTAATAAGTCGCTCACATACAAATTAATTTTTTCGAAAATCAAGAGTCGCCATAGCATCTCTCAAACCGATACTAATTGTCAATGGTAATTTTTCTTATCCGAAAGCAAAGTTTAATCGACAGAGGAAATTTAGATTTTTTTGACATTGTTTCGAAAATAACAAAAGTAGGTGAACGAGAACAACTGTAACTTGTAAACTGAAGTTTGCAACGACATGAAAATTTGACACGCTTCCTTTGAAGGTCGGTATCATCGAGAATAGTGTTGGCACATATGTATAAGACCGAAGACTTATTGAGTGATGTGTATAAAACACAAGATACTTGAAAATTTTATTCTAGCTACACAGTTGCTCAAGTAATCATAATTAGAAAAAATGGACAAATTCCTAGAATAGAACTGATAATGGCCGTGTTTTGGTTAAACGTAGTCAACAGCTGAACATATATGATGCGTCTACGTTAACATGCCATTAAAAATGACACCAAAGGTTTTCACTGAATCCACTATATAGGAATATAGGTTTTTCTGGATTTACACAAAATTCATTGTTTATATCTGCTCCAAATGCTACGCGATCTACGCCACGATTTAGTAAGAACGAAGCGTGTTTGATCTCTTTAGAGACGTAATTAATATCTAATTAGAAAATATATGGTTGCCCGTACAGTTTTTGGACGTCATTTAAGTTCTTCAAGAAAATAATACAAACAATCTCAGAAATATCAGTCGTGCAAGCACAAGCTCTCACACTTTCAAGAAAGCTAGCCAATCATCGGCATGTAAAGGGAGCAAGGCACCTTAATGGAGTAAAGCATATAAAAGGAGAAAGTTAAGTCTTTTACATCCATCACCCTAAACTAATACAACTAAATTTTAAAACGTATATCTATCTAATTGTGGGGTGTGTCAATTAATTATAATGAGTAGCTACAGTTGTAAGTATGTGGGAACTACTTTTAATTCAATGCATCTGACGGATCATAAACTGTAGCTTTTTAATTTGCACATTCGGAACAATTATGTAGATGCAATACGCCCATTTTTTTTTATCAATTGAGTTTTCTCTTGCTTTTGGTCAATATACATTTCTTTCCTGCAAATATTAGACTAATATTTGCTACGCATTGCAGTTGAAAGCTCGCATTGAAATTTCTTGCAAATTTTCAATTGTGGGCCGGGCTATCCAAAAATTTGTCCCATTTACAAACTCATGCTGTACATTCTCGGCTGATTATATGTACAGATTGACGAGATTAAATCGAACTTGAGACCTACGTTGATCAAGAAACTGTACATATTTATATATCTATATGTAAGGACCTTTTAAACACTATAGCTCTCTTCTTTGACGGAGTTATGTAAAAAATGTGAGAAAATCTTGTGCATATCTTGAAAAGATGTTTACGTTAAAGTGTGTATTTTACATGTAAGTGCATATGGATATATAGAGGTATAGTCATAGCTTGGAGTATGTATGCGGTATTGCGAAGGGGAAAGCAAAAGATGTTTATGACATGTCTTCACATATGCACACATACATCTATATATAAAAAACATAAACGCGCGCAATCACACACTTTACTATATATATATATATGTATCATAACAAGAGCTGTGAGTAGTTATAGTTTTTAGTGCTTATTGCGGTACTTAAAAAAAAAAAAAATGCTAGCAAAACGTTCTAAATGAGTGAATACATACACAAAAGTGGATGTGTACTTAGATATGTACGTATAAGTCTATAACGGTCGTGAAGATAGTCAAGTATTTTGCAAAGTGTCAAGAACAACGTTTGAACATATGTAGCAGTTACCAGTCGTTCTAGTAGGGAAAGCAGTAGCAAGAGAAAAAAATAATAAAAAAAAAGAAAGAAATAAATAAATGAGAATAAAAATAAAACGAATCTTTAAAAAGACTACTGAACGAAGAAAATAGCATTTAAAATGCTTTTAAGCTTTGACTATGTGTTAAGAATTGATACGGTTTGTATACTGCAACCTTTGCAATATGCAAAGTTTTCACAGGTATAGAATTACGTTATACGTATACAAAAAGTATTGTTTTCAGCTCTTTACCTACCTCATCACGTTTACAAGTTTGCCTTCATTTTGTGTATTTAGCGTTTTAAAAAACAATTTAAAAACCATACCACTCTCACCAGCAACTAACAGAAAAACTTATTGTGAGTCATCTAACTTTTGTGTTACACACTATGATATTATTATATATATTGCGCTACTACATATAGATATTTACGTACTTACTTACGCTAACATTATGTTATACTGCATGTGCTATATAAATAGAGTTTGCTTGTTGGTCGAATGTGTGTGAATATGTGTGAAACATTTTTTATAGTGTAAATAAGAAAAACGTAAGAAGAAAAACTTTAAGTCTCTAAGTATTTTCTTATAGTATAAAGTGACTTTTGTTATGTCTGAATGATAGAGAAAATAAAAATAAAATAAAATATTTTTAATACACACACACATATATATATATATATGTATATATATATATATATATATATATATATCATGTATGCATATATGCATCGGAAAAGAAATTTTAATGCATTCGTTATATTTCAACTTTTATAATATATAACTTTTATAAACATCCGCAGAGAAGTGATCTTCTTTTGTGACTTTTTCTTACCACATTCGTACATGCTTTGTTACACATACATTTCAAAATAAAACTACTGCGAGTTTTGCAAGATATTGTTGACACATCCTATTATATATATTAGACTCTTGTATTTACAGTCTAATTAACACTATTCGGTATTATCGCATAAGTTGTCTTAAATTAATGCCACATAAATAATTTGTGAAAAGTCAACATTTGCGAGATGAGACGCTTGAATTGCTCCGAAAAATATCCTCTTTACTAATGAATCTAGAAAATTGATAACTGAACCGTTTTCGAACGCTTTATTTATCTGTTTTAACCACCAGGCATTTCGGTCTATAGATCCAGGATAGATTATCAGTTCCATTTGTGAATGATTAAAGAATCAAATATTTTTGATTATATATATGTATATATGTATATATTCTGATCATATTGTGTTGATGGGATCTAAAGGTGTTCTAAAACCAAATGATCTTTTACTTCAGTAAAGTTAAGAAGTCGACTATTGTTTGTTTTTGGAGTTCTATGTACAAGCCCAAGATGGGGAGACGGTGGTGATATTGTTAACAGTTTGCTAAGTAGGCAACTGAAGGTGAGCCAACTTCTTTCTTTTAAGGCTCGTCCAGTTATGACAGATCGAAAAGGCTCGTAGTACTTTCACCACCAAGATAATGACCCTCATAGCAGCGAATAACAACGGCATACAATTCACGACAAGCTACGTAATTATTATTTTTTTTAATCAATGAGTTTTCTAAGATTTTCGTCGCTATGACACTTAGATCTGAGTTGAGTTGAATGGCTCTCTGTGTGAGGCTTAATGATGAATGATCAATGCATCATGTTATTGCTTCAAGTCAGCATGAAGGTCTTCACATAAACATAAGCAAACTAAACTAATCAGCGTCCGGAAAACCAAACATTCTATGCGCAAAATATACATAAGGAAATATTCAGAATAATAATCGCACGATTGCGGTGTTTGATCAAAAATTCATTTGCTTTGAAGAAAGTTTGCATTTGTTTTACGGTTAACTGTGTTGTCACAATTATGTTTTGTTAAATTCCTTTCACAAATTACATTTACATATTATTTGAGGCATATTAAGTATTTTAAACTTTTCGGAATTATTTAAAATGAACGCAATCGATTCATTCATTCCATTAATTTAACATTTAACGCTCGATAATGCCATGTAATGGTAATAATGTTGTTTGCTTCCTAAAATTTAGTAATAAGTTTAATGAATAAATAAAGTAATAGGTTGCATGGGGGTTTATCTTTCATCATAGGCAACGCATGTAAGGTATTAGAGAAGCGATACTAGTACGACTTTTGCAATGCTTGCGTTTTCTAGGATACACAATTTAATACTTATGTATGGCATGAGGGTATGTGCGCGTATAAGTTTTCCTTTTTTTACATGCTTATACATAATATTACATATTTATCTACATGAACTCTATAATATATCATACGCTTTGCATTGAATATTCCTAGAAAATCTTGTATACGTATATCATATATTAATAAGATAAAAATGTGTACAGTATTTTTGCATTTAGAGATTTAACACTTTCTTCTCTAATGACGTAGCACATGTTGTGCTGAAAAATCTTGTTATATGCTTATATTATGGTTATAATGCTACTGCTGTGCAGAGTTTATCATTAAAGGTATTAGTCAAATTTACTAAAGATTAAGAAAGAAACGGTAGGTGAAAAGAAAAGAAAAAAAAAAAAAGAAAGAAAAAACAGAATATTGCAGTTATTTGAGAAATGTTATACTTCTTGAATGCACACTGAACATAGATCGCATATATTTTTGCGATTTCCATGATAAGGAGTAGTTTTTTTTTTTTTTTTTTTTTTTTGTTTTTTTTTTTTTTTTGCTCACAAGTGGCCACATCTCAAGAACATGATGATTGTGCTTGAATAATCTGTAGTGTAAACTTTTGCAATAACGTTTTCATAAACTCATATGAACTGTCTTTCTCGCTAAACCTGATCTTTCAGTATATAATTGTTTCGAAAACTATGTGGAATACAGTAAAGCCTACATAACATGTACGCATTTAAGACGGATTCGTATAACACATTGGAAAAATTATGATCGTTAAAAGCGGTTTGCACAGCACCGTTAAATGACTGAGAGGGATGTTGCGATCTCCTGTTGAAAGAGAAGCTATTTCTTGTCAAAACAACGCACATATATTATTCAACCGCCATAGATATTGGTATCACGCAAGGTCTTAGGTTCGATTATTATAGAAAGTGTGAACGGTTTATATATAATATTTCCAAAATCTGAGTAATTGTTGCACTATAGAATCTTATAATGCGGAAGGTTTCGTAACCTGTTGTAGATACTTCTACGGTATTCAACTTTCATTTTATTGCTTTGAAGAGAACTTAAATGCCTGCACCTTTTGATTTTACGTAATCCAAACCATACGGGAACTAAATAAATGCGGAGAAAGAAAAATATCTGGTTTGATAATAATATTTCAAATTTTTAATTTCACATCAACTTATTGTTAATAATGTCGATTTTAGTCAGACTGCGGCTGCATACGTCACGGTCAACTAATTAATCAATAAAAGTAATAATTTTGTCACGAATCGTGAACGAATTAGTAGAAGCGAGGAAGGGACGTAAATTAAGTAAGCAGCTGAGCATTGTGTTAAGTGTGTGTGTGTGTGTTAAGTTGATGATGGTAAATAGTTTGGTTCGATTATCGTAACATAACTTTGTCAATCCATATACTTATTCAAGGAGAGAAAAATTATGAAATTCATTAGCGCGAATAAACTTTAAGTTACCATAAAGCCTTCTTTGCATTATTTTGTAGCCCCTTTGAACAGCTTAACAGGCAAAGCATAGAGTTCATATATTAAGATTTTCGTATTTTCACGTTCACGATAAGGGGCTTTTCTTCTTCTTCTTCTTCTTCTTGTTTTTTTTTTTTTTTTTTTTTTTTTTGTTGTTGGATAATAATTTTCGTCTCTCCGTCATATACGTATTTGCATCAGAGTAGATGTACACAAAATATACATTATATATCTATCCAAATAGGTAACAATTTTATGAATTTTCTCGAATATAATTTAGAGTAAGTAGTTTACCACTGAAGAATATATTTTATGTACAATCCGTCAATGCCATGCACAACATCCATGTAAGTATTATTTATATATAATGTATATCCTACATATGTAATATATAAATATGTTGTTCAAAGCTCTTATACGGTGAAGTGCTATATACTAACTTCGCATATTTTCGTTTACTAAAAAAAAAAAAAAAAAACTAAAGAAAAAAACTTAACGAACTGTTATCATGCAAGAGGAGGAAGTTGCGTTTGCGTGTTTTTTTTTCTTTTTTTTTTTGCAATAATACATCGTTCAGTTTATTCACTTGAAGTCGGTAAACGTCTGCAGTGACAGTTTCATTTGGTTTCAGTAGTTTATAATACGCTATGTCTTCCTGATCCCACCATAGGCATAGCAAAACTCTATGGCCATGAATATTCGGTTGCGGGGTAGCTCTTCCGGATTAACTCACGACTTTTTGCGCTTGAGATTGTCGTAGTAAATCCACTTTGCATTGCTAGTCATAGAAAAGACGATTTTGAAACGGTTGCCCTCCTTTTCGATTTTTCCATCACATGTAAACGTTTAGAAACTATGGAGCTGGGTTTTCGGTCAATAAAACTTGCAGTTCATTCCCTTTAAAGATCTTTGGTCCTCTAGGCCGTTCTTTGTCATTAACATCAAAATAACCAACTTTAAACCGTTGAAATCAAAACCGATAGATAAATGGTATATATAACGGAACAGCATCACCATAAGCGTCTACAAGTGTTTGATTGCCATCCTTTTGATAACAAGTTACACATAAATTGAGATTTTTAAAAACCTTCTCATACTTCTCTGCCCAGAAGCATGTAGATTAAATTATTTTTTTTTTTTCTAAATTCAATTTTGATTCATACACACTCGATGATGCGGGGCTCCTTAGACTAAGTCTGGCTTAATGCTGTTTAACGGTAATTTTTCTTTCAATACCTATACATATATGCCTGATAGTCCCTTCGAAAATTATTATCCTATTACTTTTCCTTCTATTCTATTGTAAACCAATTCTAAAAAAATATCCTCTTTTCTAGGCTATTTAACGTAATCAAGTCAACTGTTGCGGGTAACTTTTACTGAACTTTGATACGCAAATCCTTGCATCTTTATATGTATACATATATTCACCTTCTCTTACTCTCTTTCTCTATTCCTTTCTTTCTCACCATTGTATTTATATGTAAATATGTGTACTTATACCCTACACCAGTTATGGTATAGGGTAAACTACGTTTCTGCGGACTTAGGTAACACGCAGAAGGGCTTAAGATAGACCCGCTTTTTACTAAATTGATCGATTCCGAAAATGATTCTGATGCCTGTCTGTCCGTCTCTCCGTCTGAAGTTTGTGCATGTAAATTTGTGTTCATCCTAAAGGTCGCAATTTTTAGGGATATTTTGATGAAATTTGGTACATTGACGTGCTTTGCCGCAAGCGCACACGCTATTGAAAATAGCTGGGATCAGTCCACTTTTACGACCAGTCCCCGCACAACGCCCTATCCTGAAAAGTGCTTATTTCTCCGCAAAAGTAGCTGAGTAGTAATGTTTCAACATTTCAACTTGGTATGAAAACTTTGGAACGGCTGCGGCAATTTTTTGAACTATAACTGATCCTACGATTCAATAATTAGCCTAACCCGATTTGGACGCTGTAGATAAATTTATGGATACTACCAAATCTAAGGATTCTTATGAAACGTGAATACTTCTATGCCAAAGGGTCTAATTGTTAATTGTTTTGTTACGCAACTTCGTTTGTGAACTTAATTTGAACCACATGAGTCTATTTCTTGGCCCCATTCCATATAAGATATTTAGTGAGTAGTAAGCTCTTTGGAAAATGATTTCTATTTGATGATGAAAATTTGGATCTATGATGGGAATTTAGATCGCATAGATCTATTTTCGTTTGAGGCTGTAACATATACAGGCGTTATCACGTAAAGCAAGCTCCTGCAACAAGAAGAAGAAGTCTAATCTTCATAAATGCTGGCTTTGCACAAAAGACTTTGCACAAAAGTAACGTATACTTTTTTGTGTACTAGACGAAGTAGTTTAGGGTATTGAATTGTCGGCTTTGCCCGACTATAATGTTCTTAGTTGTTTTTATTTGTTTAGGACGCTCGTACATATGATAGTGTTGATTTTTATTACAGTGATACTCTTGTGCGAGGAAATAACATTATTTTCATATTTTTACAATTTTATGCATTACGTATATATATCGCATAACTATGATGATTATCGTAAGGTTATTATGAACAACATATATGATCCTAGTAACATATATGACACAAGTCACATTATTATTGCAGCGTCATCCATTAAGAAGAATATAAAGAAAGAAAACCGATTAAAATTATTATGTATAATGTTACACTGAATGCTAGTTACATTGTTTTCGATTCCTTTTAAATTGCTCGCCTACGTGTGTAAATTTTTTATGATTTTATTATTATTGCTAAAAATTTGTTATACATTAAAGAAACTTTCTCGCAGATAAGTTTTTATTATTATTGGAAATTATATTTGATAAATTTTTTTACTTTTTATTCACGTGCATTAACATGAGTTTAGGGAAACATATTTATATACGAGTCATGGAAATGTTTCCAAAATGGTTGTAATGCTTAAATATACGCAGTGGCGACCTCATAAAGGATAAATAGTCTTAATTGACTTGAACAAGTTTAAGTGTCGGCGTGCCATACATATATTCCGTCTTTTAAAATCTTGGGTACGAACAAGAAATTTGAATGAAAATTTTTTCTCGTTACTCTTACCTGATTAGTTTGAAAAGAAGAAGTAGAAGGAGGCAAGCCGTCTCTATATAAAGACATATTTTTCAAGTGCGTATTTATCGGGAAGCGGGCCCAACACGCAACCTAATGTTGTACAAGTTTAATGGGGTATAGGGCAGAATCCAAATGTAGGCGTAGATAGTCTAAATTTTGTAAAGTTCATTTTTGTATCAAATTACTATAGTCTTATGAGTCAATTTCGAGCATCACATATCAAGACTTAGACTTTTCTGCTCTATAAAGGATCGATTTTCGTGAAAATACTTATTAGGGTAGGATCCGAAAAATGGGTCGTGATGATCCAAATTTAGCACAATTAATTTTTTTTTATCATGAAGCCTTGAAAATTATACAAATAATATATAAATGATTTACTCATACATTTTCGGATAACGTAAGAGGATTTGAAGCGTCTTGCAGAGCCCTTTTTCGTCCTGCAAGGTACCTCTTTTTCCCAAGCTCGATACTTTTCTATTGTCGAATAAAATAAAATGAAGAAGGGAACCATTCTGACATAACCCCCCAATATAACTTGATTATTTAATAACAATATTTAATAGTATTTTATTTCCCCATTTTTTTTTTTTTTGTAGAATGGGTTGGACCTGCTGTCAGTAAGATAAATATACTTCAGTAGAGCGATGAGCTTTTATTATTTGATTTGATCCTTTGCGCTTTATCGATGATAGCGCCGGTATATGGCGATGTGTGAAAAGATTGATGATTCACAACTGATAAAAATTAGGCTTGCTGCTACCTTTCTAGGTCCCCTGAGTGCTTGGTTATTGTAAAAAAAAAAAAACTTACATTTATAAAACACAGCAGATAAATCTACAAAAAATTGAAAGCATATCCTATGGTCGATGCCGTAGTAGCTGAACAAAAATGGGAAACATTGACCACGCCTGCTGAATATAACAGTGTAGGAAAATTTTGCTTTTTTTTCAAAACCTTTATAACGAACAGAAGCAGCTTTCAAAGGCCTTTAAAGTATGCATAAATTCTTGGCTGGTTTGAAATACAGACTGATCCTAAACATGTTCGTCCGTCCATCGGTTAATTTGCGAAATTGTGTAGTATCTGTGGTAAACATTCTCCTATTCGCAGAAATGAAGATGTCGCTTACAAACTTGCAAAAAAAATTTGACAATGGCCTAATCATTTCAACGAACACATCTACATTGGCCATATGTCAATGCAATAAAATCTGTAAACTCTTTTGTTTTCCATGTCTTTTGCGTACGACTTCTATACAGTACAGCACATACACCATATAACTTCCCTGAATTTTATTCTGAAAATTGAAAAAAAAAAATCAGCCGCGCCCACCCGACATTCTAGGGTATGAAAATTGAATTCTTTGCCTTTTTTTAGGATCAAGGTGATAGATATAAAAAAATTCGATCAAGACTGAATATAATTTTCTTACTTGTTCTTATGTAATCGTATGCAATAGTCTTGTAGACTTATATTTGCATAAAATTCAGCAAGACCTGAGAGACTTGTCAACGCAGCATTATCGTAGAATGGAGCGATGTACAAAGTACGTTTTAATTTCCAGTTATTATTAATTAATTTATTTTTTTTCTTGCATAATTTCTGAGAAAATATGAATTAATTGACTTTATATTCGCATATGTTTATTATTAAAATTTTTTTCAATTTAATTCAATTTAGAGGCTTGTCCCGTGAAAATTTCGCTTTCGCATTGCTTGAGTAAGCAATAATGACAGAGCTTAAATGGCGTTTGGGTGTAAGAAAGGTGCAAGTTTGAATGAGCGTTTCAATGTTAAGGAAATTGCGGCAATTACTGTTACAGCTGGTTTGGTTGTAGGTGTTAAATATGGACATACAGAGGCTTTCAATATGATGGCGATTAAAGGCGTTAATTGATTGCATTTCAAACATCACACGACGACCTACTGCATCGAAGATATTTGTAACCACCATTGTTACTTCGGTTTAAGATATATAGCTTGTGGGATGCGGTCAATGAGGCAAGCACTGAATGTGAAGTTGTGAATGTCAAATCTCTTCTTCGACTGTGCCATAAAACCAATATGATGGTTCTTTGCTTTTGCTTAACTAAGACACTGTGATCGGCACGTTAGCGATACTAAACTAAGAACTCTTTGCATGCTAATGGATATATACATACTTTGCATATACATATAAACATCTATACAGAATGAGTCACGCGATTTAACATTGAGGCATTGCATTATTGTACGGTTTCTATGGCGAATAAATACAAAGCAAATGATTTTGGCAAATTGAAAGCACAAATTTCAGTTAAGTTCATCTATATATGAAAAAGAAAAAATGAAAACAGAATATTTCGTCATTCATTTACTATCCTTTAAAATTTAAATATTATCAGCAACATATTAGCAATAAAATGCTATGGAATGGTATGGAACTTAATCTGCTTATATTTTGTTTTCTCGTTCAATTAAAAGTATCATGGCAGTGCCCTAGTTGATGCTATGCATTTCTAGAACCTATCACCATGAATTTATGAATTAAAAATTAAATTGAAGAATTTTTTTATGAACTAAATCAGCTTTCAACTAGATTATCGTATAGTATTCATCGAACAAATAATATAACTATGCATAAAAGATATCGACGACTTTAAAGCCCTTTTCGATTTTCTCGGTGTTTCGGTGCTCGGTAAAAGATTACAATTTAAATAGCAATTAGGCCCATGTACATAGATACAAGGTATACTATTATCGGGTATAAAACGGGTTATAACATATATATATATATATATATGTATACTTCGATTGAAGCGTGACTGATGTAATCACTTTGCCTCATAATAGCCCTGGTAATCATTTTCTGTCAATAGCAAGAGAAGTTCATGTACTTAAGAAATTGGCCAATTTTCTTCTGAACGTAAGCATTTGAGAGACAGCAATAACGCATTCCAGTATCGAACTGCACGGACAATAACAGATTGTTTTGTTAAGGACGGGTTTGATCCTGAAAATTGTAAGCGTTCTGTCGAAAGGTTTGGCAAATCAAATCGAATGTTTTTGCGGATAAATGTTAGTACACGGAACTACAGGTAGACGAGGAAGGAGAATTTAAAAAAAAACACGAACGAACGAGCGACTTATTTATTGTATCTAGCACGGAAGCATAGGCACGATTAGCGAGGCCTGTTGGTAAATATATCTCTGAGATACTTTATAGATTATGCGTATTCTTGATCAGTATAACTGCTTGCCTGGTAATTATTTTCCGTCTGCTTCTATCTGCATTCCCATCCGTTGCTACTTTCATATTCCTCTTCTCTTCCTCTTCTTTTACTATATCTATCGCCGGATGAGGGGTATATTTGTTTTGGCAAAACATTCCCAACAACTAGAAGGCAACATCAGAGATTCCACAATGTGTATATATTCTTGATCAGAATCGATTCTTGATTCTGAATCGATTCTTGATTCTGAATCGATTTAAGCATGTCTATCTGCGTAGTATCTGTGGTAAACATTCTCTCGTTTGCAAAAATGATGACATCGCCTGCAAATTTGCAAAAGAAAATGAAAATGAATTAATCCGGTGAAAGGACACACCTATTGCGTCCACACGTCTATGCAACATCCAATGTTATAGGGTATGAAAATTTAGTTCGTTTCTTCGTTGAAAATCTTCTTTGGGATAAACGTGATGGGTATAAGACATTCGGTCACGACTGAATACAATTTTTTTAATTATTATTATTCAAAAAAAAAAAAAAAAAAAAAAACAACATAAATAAAATAATACATCATACACATTAATGTATAAATATCAAGTTGGGTTCATTTTGTTACTTACACAATGCCATAGATATATGGCAGATATATTAGCAGGTTTATTAATGATGCTGCTCACGATACAACAATTTCAAGAGCCGAGACAACAGCAGCCGAGTGCACTAATAGATGATAGCTCGTCTAACCCAACCGATCCAAGTTACAATGTCGAATTCCAACACGGAAGGCTTAACAACAATAGTAAGTATACATCAAGGTAGACAGACCATCAGGCATTGTAATATAATTAAGTATTTTCCGCTTTTAGAACTGCACGTAATCCCTTTACCTATCTGTCCATTTTATGCATATTTATCGTTGTTAACGCGTCTGTGTATCCATCTATTCATTTCCTAGCCCAAATAATCGAACATTTTTTTTTTCCGTCCGTCTGCTCACCATTCCTTCTCACTGAACATGAGTGCGTCCGTTATTCCACAGTTTTCCTGCTCTTTACATATACACAGGTTCGTGCATTAGTGATCATTCAATTCACTGTATTCACGTTCATTTATCTAGCCATTGGTTTGAGTATTTATCTGACGTCATTTTTGTAAGTGTTTTATACAAATATGTCCAATCATACCTTCACTGTTGCAGTGCAGTAAATCAATTTAGCCCTTGCTGTACGCTTCACTTAGTGAATGATAATGTAGTTCAATATGTTTATTGCGAAGGTAATAAATTGGTTTGTTTGGTGAATTAATGGCTATATATCCTATATAATTTTTATAGTCATTGCTATCGAACGTTTTATTTTCATCTCCAAAAGCCATCTGTTGCCCTGAGTATTCCGTTAATGTTGTTTTCAAAATCTGTTCCTTCACCCACCTGACCATTGAATGCAGTTTTCCATTAGGTAGGAACTTAAGAAGACAAGTGAATATTTTCACAAAAAATTTCCTAGTGCAGACGCACAATAAACGTCATCTAATGGCGTCAGTGCAAAAAAAATTTAAAAAAAAAATGCCAAAACAATTTATCGAACAATTGCAAATATATATATTCACTAAGCGGAGTGGATCAATAGTTTAGATCTCATTTGAGGAGAAATCATTCTGTTTTTTATACGTAGACCTTAAGGTAAAAAAGCATTCGAGAATCGCTTGCATGTATATATTATTTTCTTATTTATATTTGTTTCTTTTTTTCATCTTGGGCTTTTAATTATATTTATTTTGAAGTTTATTTCAAATTATATCACGGAACGGGAGAAAAGTGCAAAAGAGAGAAGAGAGAAGCATCATTAATGTGTAGTGTGCGAATATTAGGGTACGTGTCACGTTGCGTTAGTTTGAATTGACATGGCTGAAAATTTCTGACCAATAACAAATTTTTTGGCAACATTATCACATAAAAGGCTAACAATCAAACCATTCAAAAGTCATGAACAAAATTTGTATAGCTTTGTTCAAAACGATGCTTGCATCACTATGTTTGTATGTGCATAAGTGCATATATATATATATATATATATATATATATATATGTATGTATGGATATGGGAGGTATGTGTATGCCTAACTATTTTGACTTTAAATTGCTTGTATACGGCCAGAGTTGACTGATTAGCTTAATTGCCACAACTACAACAATGTGACATATAATGATGTCTGCCAACAAATGCATGGATGCGATAAATAGCTTAAAACATTCGCCTGTTTATGTATTGTTGCAGTGTCTCTATTTTTTTTTCTGTTTTTCCTTTAATTTTTTTTGTTTTTTTTGTTTTTTTTTGTTTTGCATACATAGAGATACGCAAACGGCCGTTTGGATGTAAATAATGCAAGGATTTTCAATTCCTGCAAAACTAAGAGATAACAAATTTTCATTATGAAATTTAATAATTATTAGTAAAAATTTTAGAACGAGATTTTATTTCAGTTATCCCCAAATTGGTTACAATTATCGTGAGTCACGGAATAATGTTACAATCAAATTTTGTTTCGTGTGCTTCTCGTTGCTAAAATGCAAACGCACTTGCATAACGAGCGCGCGTATGCTTAAAATGTAATTGGTTGAAGTTAATTGCTTGCTTAGCTTTACGAATTATCTAAAAATTTACTCAATTATTTAAATTTTATAAAATTTTACTTATTATTATAATTCGAATGAGTTTCATTACTTTTTTTTTAATTATTAAAATACTTTCATAAAACAGAAAATCTAAAAAAAAAAAAAATCATCAATTTTTAAAACGACTTACAGTTGCGTGTTACACATCATCCCCAATAATGTATAGAGATATGTTAGCAATGAAAATATCACGATTCTGAGGATGTTACTTGCGCTAAATATGATGTCTATATATATATATATATATATTACAAGATGAATCTTGTTCACAAAAATGTATGCAAATTTTCGTTGACTTCAACGCTGTTCAGGAAATTTGAAATGCACCTGTTGATGGCGCTACACTTACTTTCAAACTTAATTTTTGAATTTAGACGAGGAATAAAAGCTTTCAGCGCTTCTCTTTTTGTAGTGAATTCTCAGCTGGCTTAATGGGAAATTTTGCTTTGACTTAGGCACACTAACCTGTCCGTCTGTCCGTTCGTTAAACTGATTGTTGATCTATCTATATATTGATTTGCACGTCCACTTCTCCGTTTACCCCCCCCCACCTTTGCATTTGTCATTTGTCTTCCCGTACTTGCGTTCGATCATAGGTATATCTGTTCATTCGTTCATCTGCCCGTCTCCTTACCCTAATCAAGTTTCAAAAAAAGTAATGCACAAAAGACAGAGAAAGTCATTAAATCGATTTTGAAAACGATATATCGTATCGATCGGTATAATATGAAATGGGTTTATCCACACAAACTTGAGACACCCTCGGTACCTCAAGTGGTGTAGAATGTAATTATTATTTCACCAACATATGGAAAAGATATGATAGTAACCTAGACTATTCTGTAACCGTATAGCTAGATATGTCTTCTCGTTGAGGCGGCATGACTAAATCTCAGGTTATGTTCTACGTTTTCTAAGTTGTTCTTTCGTTAATTTGATTATAATTTGGACTTCTTCTTAAACTCTACAACATTATGCTAAGGCAGGTGCCGAAGGAGTCTTTCAACTTTTTTCCTTTTAGTAGCTCAGTTCGCAATAAGCTTCTGTTGATTCCTCGAGCTACGTACTCTTTGATCACATCCTTTCAGATAAGAGTTATAAGAGCTTACAAGTCCCTAACTAGGGTGTTGCGGCAATTTAGATGCTCTTGTCTTACCTACAAACGTGGCCTTTCTAACCTTCGCCGCTAATAATGAGATTAGTTAATTACAGAGTGTTGGTATGGTGGTGTGGTTGTTGTACGCATCATTTCATTTCATACTACTTTAGTCACCTTCTTGGCCCCTGTTTCTCTTTGTTTCTTCATTTTTTAATTATTTCTGTTCTCTGTACTTTCAGTTTTTTTTTTTTATTCTCTTTTAGATTGTTTAAGAACAATAGCTATGTCGTATGTTATTATCTATTATAATAGGCGATAATGGCTTTGACATAACGTAAGCGTCAATAAATAAATAAACATATGATTACTTACTATTACTTAATAACACTGTCAAATTCGACGCCATAATGTTAGAGCTTGATGCAAATATTTCTTCTGCATGCTCCTTCTACAGACTCGTCAACTCATTTCAAACTATGTACTAACTTTCAAAATTTAAGAGCTTTACTGTTCTACTGTGTCAGTTCTTTACAAGATCCCCTAATCCAGCCTATGTTTCTAAAATGTTAAACTCTTAACTCGTGTGTATGTTCTATAAACCTTATACGTATTTGTTCATATACATGCACTTATATAAATATCAATATCATTTCATTCTTGCGAGATTTGTAGCTATAAAGCCTTGTTCCCTCTCTTAGATTATAAATTTAATAGTGAGTAAATGAAAACTATTCGGAGTATGAATTAGTTGAACAGATTAATTAAAGTATTGTCTATCGTTGACTATTACTTTTTGCCCATTATCAGGCAATTTTCGGAATTTCATCTCGAAGACAAGTGTCTTCGGCTTTTGAGTCTACCAACAAAATCACGTATTCTACTGGAATGCTTAAACGATTAATAAATCATCCATTGAAAGCCGTCTCCATCGGAAGGTGTGTAATGTCCGTCGATAACAGCGGGTACGTTAAGACGTTCCAGGAAAACTTACGACATTATTTATTTTGGCATATCATCCTCATGTTTGTCGGTAGGGTTCCCTTTACAATAATACGCTACGTCCACCCAACCCTTCTGAATGATTTCCATACCTTGTATTGGGCTTTGGCTAACATAGATCATTCACTGTTCATTACTGCTGCGAATTTAGCGACAGCATTTCTCGAATTAGATAGAAAAAGTAAAATTTTCCCCCCGAGTTGCGTTTTTTGATCTACAAGTATACATACTTAAAGCCCCAAGAACGTAAGTTGTGGACCCGTTATCGTGATAAACAATTATTATATAATTTAAAGGCGTTAGCGCCAAATGAGTAAATCACAGCTTCAATCTACTACCTTACAATAGTACTTGCCGAAAAGAAGGGACCAAACTAAACTCTAATCTGTATATCTTCGTTCTATAGGTAAGAAATGTGAAATATGTATAGCACCGTTAAACTCTCAAGAAATTATCATTTAATACTTGATTTCGTTCAATACTAAAAGCAGAGCCAAGGCTGCAACTTTGATTTCCGTAAACATATGGCTAAGAAATAAGCGTTAGCTAAAAGGCATAGCATAAACATAATGTTTTGCTGAATCGTACTTTTTACTTTCTCCAGACAGTTTGCTATTTGATTTCTTATAGGAATACCTGTACACTTTTAATAAATAATAAGAGACACGGAGTAACCTAAATCATAACCAAACGTTTGAATTGAATTGAAAGAAATAAGACATCGCCTATCTTTTTCTCTCTGCCTCTATCCGATACCCATTCCTTACTGGTAGAGATTGCTTCCTAATGCTATTCATGTAATAACAATAATAGCATCATCTGTTGAGCAATTTTATTTTTCCTTTCAAAAACAAAAAATATTTATACACTTCTATGCAAGTAAAGAGATCTTAGACTCGTAAGCATTTTTATGAGCCTTAGAATTTAGAGTAACCGGACGTTCGGAAAGAGTAGATGAATTTAAGCAAACGAGAGGCATTGGCGTTGCCAAAAACGATAAGTAGAAGGAAATGAAATATGTAAATGGTGAATTCGGATGCATCACTGCGAAATTGATGTAAAATGACCGATGGCATTAAGTATACATTGGTATCATGTTTGCAATGCTACGATGTTGCACAGTCATCAGACGAATAAAATAATGGACAAACATTTCGTTGGAATGAATTTTATGCCAGGGAAAAAAACAAATTTTTTTTTTTTTTTTTTTTTTTGCATATTTTAATCTACATAGTATGACTATTGTTAGTGGCGGCAATTGTGTTGGAGTGGATGGAAAAGTTTTCTCTTTTTGTTTTTTGGTTACAAATATTTTATGAATTGCTTGGCTACACAATCATTTGTAGTTATATTTGCGTATGAGTGTATGGATGTGGAAACGTGTATGTGTGTGTGTGTGAGTGTGTGTGTGTGTATGTGATTTTCGATTTATGCCATTAAAACGTGCTTTATGCGTGCCATCACATATTTCATGCGTAAACAATGGTCAACTTCAGTCAACCATTAGCAGCAGGGACAATGCAAACATATACACATTTGCTGGCGCGGGCAGATGAATACATACGTACATGCATAAATTGACATTAAGAAAGAAAAAAAAGCAAAAAAAATTGTATACAATATTGCAGACTTAGTCCTGCGTGTGCCTGGGTGGAAATGCGTACATATATATACATATATATATATATATATATATATTAAAAGAGTCGCAGCAACGAGTAGTAGCTGCCGTATATAGTGTTATGCATGAACAAATTAGATGCAAACTCATTTATGGTCACAAGCTTGGTATCGTATGGTTAACTATATTATGGCTTTAGTTGTACTATTTGACAACCTTCCACCGCAACACTGAAATATACTTAGAATCATGGATAGTTGCTTTATCATACTACATAAACTGTAGCACTTCGATCTTGTAACATTAAATCATCACAGTAAGAATGTGAAGCCTATCAACTTAGTTACAAGCAGCAGTAAGCGACAAAAAAGAAATGAAATAAAAAAAAAAAAAAAAAAAAAAAATTAAAAAAAAATAGCAAAAGACCAAATATTTTCAAACCAATTTGGAATGTATAAGCCTCGATGTTCACATCACCGAAAGATTGGAGTGCACACTTGTGACGTTCTTGCTCAAATTTTTCCTCTCAGCTATCACTAGCCATATTTCAATTGTATTTAAACGTAATATTCACTTCCTTCTACAAGTATTTGCTGGAAAGAATTGAAATATCTTTCTTTTGCACTAAACCCAAGATTTCAAGTATGTTATGATATCTACTTGACTATAAATGCTTATACGTACTTATGTATGTATGCACAATACTTTTCTAGATTGCATTACGTTTGATGTTTTCCAGTCTTTCTTATTCGAAATGTTTAACTTTTTTTTTACATCCATCCCGCGAGGAATGTTCAGCATGTTAACTAAATGGGACACAGAAGTAAATCATGCTTCGAAGGAGCTCTTATTAGATATATAATATATGTATATAAGATGTTCTATGTTCTATTTTCTATTCTGAAATCAGAGTAAGTTATGAATGTAGTAAGTAATAAAATGCCAAGTCCATCTGCCTTTTATATTTCAGAAATCCTATAACATCTTAAATATCGTATATGAAAGGTATTGCGAGGAAAGTCTCTAGCAGGTATAAATTAATTTAAAACTTGAAAACTTTTCGAGGTAGGAGTACATTAAATATATCATAATCTACATGACAGAATCTCGCAAATCGCATTTGTTTACAACGTTTTTTTCCGTATGACCAAAGAAAGCTATGTGTGCAAAACATTTTGTTAGGAATCTTCAAAAATGTTGTTTCAAATTCCTACTCAAGTATCATGTTCGATAGGCAAAAAAAAAAAAAAAACAAAAAAAACAAAAACAGCAAAGATTATTAAAATTAACGAGATTTTCACTGTCCTGTAAAATCTAGCCTCGTATCAAGTATGGATCCATACATATATTCATCGTTAAGATAGTAGTGGTGCTGATCTAGTGATACCGATTTCTAAATTTTACTGAAAATGTAATTTATTTTAAAACGACTCTTTCCACTGCCGTCAGAAATTGGTAAAATCGATCGCTGTGATAGCTTCACCCATAACCTAGCAAATACCTAATAAGGATTTTTGTCGTCTTTTTAAAATATTTTATGATTATGAATCATTCGGAATTGCATGCAAATCAATCCTTATTTCTAAACCAAGTTGTGACTTAAGAATTCATTAATAGCTATAAAGACGATGCAAATCGTTCCACATTATATTGTATCGTGTCGCACGAAAACCACACAAAATGGTTTCTTTGAGCTATACAGATGTGGAGTTATGTGCAAAAAGACAAACCCCCGTATGTGGAAAGCGTTACTTTCTTTGCTTAATTAAAAGGAAAATCCTCTTAAATGTTATCGATTTGGGCCATCCGTGAAAATTGGATTGCAACGCGGAAAAAACCCGTTAAAAGTTATGGGTAAAGTTCAGCTAAATGCCAATATTGACGGTGTAGCCCAGTGTCTATTGACCTACGTCTATACCTTTTATTTAAAGATATACATTCGTACACTGGCATTACAACATCATTGCTCTTTTAGTAGGACATAAATGTACCGCTGGAATTATGGAAATAGGTAATGCCTAACGGAAATATAAAAAGTAAAAAATTTTGTACCGTCTTTTTGAAAAGAGCTTAGGTTTAATTTAAAATTTTAATTATATAAGATCATTCTAATAAATAAGATCTATGGTCCAAATATGTCAATTAATTTGCCATCTCCATATCAGGGCAGGAATGAAAGTCAAATGTTGAAAATTTATTACCAAAATAACAAAAAACATATGCCGGATAAGTCGTTTTAGGTAAATGTAAAAAGTCGTCACCAAATTTGTATTAATGATCGATTAATTATGGAAATATAAGTGAGAAAAAAACCATTTAATGAGTGAGTTTAAGAGAATAAGTGCAAGAATTATAAAAACTAGTTTTTTAGTCTAACTTTGTAGACAATTTTATACATAAAACTATTTAAACCATGATCTTGATGACAGTTTCGTTAAGAAAGCTAATCACAAAAATCGATATATAGCAAAAATTGTTACGGATTGCTTATTGCAAGTAATGAGCCTAATAGAGGAGAAAGCATTTAAGTCAATCTTATAATCACAGAGTTGCATTTATTGCAATTAGAAAAAACAAAAAAAAAAAAAAAATAAATAAATAAATAGTAAGCATTACGTGCATAATGAAATGAAACATTTATTTATTGAATGCATGCTTTATCTATTCCAGTATCTGTCATTAATAGGTGCGAAAAGGTTCGGTTTAAGCCGAACATAATTTTCCTTTTGTGTTTACCTTCATTTTAAATTTTCAGCATTTGTACCGTTCGTTATGCAGTAATGGGCACAACTAATTTCTGCTGCATATTTATATATGGATTTACGGAAATTTGTAACATATCTTGATAAGTATCATTCAATTGAAATTGTACTTATTTATTGTTACTATATCTATACTCATGTGGAGAACATTTGAAGAAAACAGTTTCGATATTGTTCATGTTTTATAGACGTGTACGGATAACTTTTCAAGATATTTTTCAGTCCATCCACCCACCGACACACGCACCCAAACATATGTGCACATATACACATAAACATTTATATTTACATACATTTATTGACTAACTTACACAGGTTCTCGAAAATGTTAACTTGAAAAACTGTCCACACACATTCATAAGACCGTATATAACTATGATTTAGTATTAGTGAACGTTTCAATTCAAATAAATCAAGTTTATTTGTTTGGAAATTGTTGCATTTTTGTATGTCAATTGCTAAGGCTGTTCAAACTTGAGCTAAATAAGAATTTTTATCAAAGAAATATTAATAATGAACAAAGTTATGGAGAGAATTTTTTAAAAAGGAGAAAAAGTAATTTTCATTATCACGCTCTAACAACGTTTTTCTCTCTTCCCTTTTTCTCTTCTCAGGACCGAAGGAAGCACATATATATAACGTTTTCAACATCCGGAATAAAGCTTCAGTGATCCTAATTACATTCTTGATGGGTATCAAATCCTGAATCGACCCAAGCATGTACGTCTGTCTGCCTGCAGTAGAAATTCTTTTCTCTCTTCTTGCCTGTTCGTGGCTTCAACATTGGACGGCGAGTTTCTTGAATGGGGATTGATGGGGATTGAAAATAGCCTAAATTGGTGAAACGACTTGCCTGTAGTTCAACTTAAACTGGGAACGTTCTTTATTCTCAAACGGAAAAGAAAATGGATTCTTTGCGTGAATATTTCTTTGATTGTGGGAGTTAACGTTATAAATTGCTTCGAGTACTAATTGTGCACTTTGCTAACCAATCGGTCACAGGTTATCTTCAGGTGATAACATTCGTTATTTCATCAACACATTTAACTCCTAGTAGAGGCAATTCATAAAAGTCGATTGAACGATATACGACTGGATCCCGTAGCTCATCTTTTAACTTGATTTAGACAAGTCCCTCGCCTCCGTTGATGGGTCGCATACGACAGACAAAACGGATATCCTAAATTCTCTTTTTCTTCTCTGCGAAACCCGCAGTCCGAACTTAGTCATACTAAACATATCCGAATTCGAGATCAGATCGAGGCGATGACGTCGAGAAGGATTGCCTAATCGCACATTCTGTACGTCATGGCTTGTTGTAACCTATACTACAAAAATGTGGTACGGTTTTGGTTCTCACATCTTAGTTACACTTATCACACGCGTTATATTAGATTTGTTAGATGTTCGAGTGACCCTAATATTATGAATCGAAAATCAATTAAAATATGTATACCTTTTATTTGGTTAAATAGAGGCAACGATTGCGACATATACGTCTGCCTCGCGGTTTATTAGGGTTACGATTTTAATCCTTTCGTTTAGAAGAACAAACTGAATGCCAAATGCTTTCCTCAAACTCTGCTTAAGCTTAAGTATAAAAAATTTAAAAAAGCAGCCCATAGTTCTTTCTACAATTTCAAAATAAATTGGAAATGTTTTCGGTTTAATTGAGTTTTTCTGCGGTCCTCAATAAAATCTCAAACATCAAGTTCAGAGAGCATTTAACTCAATCGGAAAGCTCGCGTTCACAACAAGTAAGAGTTCATTTGCAAATAAGGCTGAAATTGAAAATGAAGCTTTAGTTTAAACACTCGCCAACGAACCGCGAATAGGTATGATTTGACAAGTCTACGCTATATACAAAACGATATACGATCGATATAACAAGCGCATGAATCACTCAGTTTATTCTTGTAGTTAAATGTTTTACCCAAGTCATGGTCGGTATTAAAAGTTTCGTTTCAAGCTTTCAGTTGAATTTTTTTGTTTTTTTTTTTTTTGTTTTTTTTCTTTGAAGATACTTCTGCTTTTTTTTTTTTCATATTTTTACTAACTAAAAATTATTATAAATTGCATTTTGCTTTACAATATTTACCAATTTTCCTTTCTGTATTCGAGAATTTTATAACTGGTTTCTTCCCAAGAGCTTGGATAGAAAAGAAAGATAAAGCGAGAATGATTGAGCGAGAACAAAAAAAAAAAAAACGCAGGAAAAATCCAATTAATACTTATAAAAGGAAATTTCTTAATCACCGAAATGCAGTTGTGCGTTAAGTATTTTTAAAAGTTTTTTTTTTTTTTTTGCTTTTATATTTATTTTTTTTCTTTAAAATCAAAACTTTTTCCTACCAACGCTATTTGCCCCTTTGGCGTATTTAAATAAAAAAAGTTTAGAAAAAAAAAAAAAAAAAACAATATTTTATGAAAAGTTAAAACAAACAAAACAAAACAAAAAAAAAAAAAAATTCTTTTGATCTCAAGTTTTATGCACGCCAGATAAATTTCGTTTTTATTTTTCTTATGTTCTTTGTTTTTGCTTCGTGTTAAACCCAACACAGGAGAATTTAAAGTAATTTTTTTAAAGCTCTTGTAATAAACAACAACTGAGCGATGGAAATTTTATCGATGACTTGTCTTAATCTCTACAAAGAGAGAACGAACAGTGATATTAATTTCAATTTAAAGCTTTTTAAATTAGAAAAAATCTCTTCATTAGATATATCTTTTGAGGAGTTTACAGTTACCGTATCTTTGAAAACTAGTTTAGTTTATCAATTATGATGGACACGGTTTTTGGCCATATTAACCTCATGATCCATTGACTTGAAGTAAGCACTTTTGCATCTGCTTGCACTTAGTTGCGTTATCGTAACGTTATTGGTATTTGAGAGATTTTGACAATTGAATACAAACATTGGCAAGATCAGAGATATATAATAAACAGAATCTTATGCTGATCAAGTATATGTACTCTTTATAAGACTTATGCTATTGCTTAAATCTATTACAAATGTCATAATAAAATTGTCCTACGATATGTATATATTATGAATTAGTGACCCAATCTACTCGCAACACTTTTTCTATCTCTCTTAGTTATTATAGTCGTATTTTAAACTCTCTTTCTGTCTATCTCTCTCTCTCTTTCTCTCTCTCTCTCTCCTTGTAAGAAGAAGAAGTGCGGTCCCATTTTATTTTCTTTACTATTTATATTAAAATAGAGAATCTTCCGTTTAAGGTCTGCATGTATTAGTTGACTGATTAATTAACCCGCATGTTACGATTACTGCTTCACAGTCCCGAGTTGACATGGATAAGATATTATAGGACGATGATGATGTATTCTTTTTATCAAGTAACTTCACTATAAGTGCAAATCTTTGGTGTAAGTTTCAAATGTAAGTAAGGGAAAGTGTTTATCATAGCGCAGATATGCATAAGGAATTAAGCTGAATAAGTGGAACTATAACCAATTCAATGACATCGCTATATTATCTATGTGATATTTAACTAATCTTCAAAATAAAACAAGTTTTAAAAACGAAAGCAATATTATTAGAATAACTGATATTCAGGTTGTAGCCAAGTCTACAATGAAAATTTATTAATTGTTGTTTAACTTTTCATTCGCATCATTAGTCATATGCAAATAAATTTGCTTCACTATCACAAAACATTATAATGTTTGGGTAATCAAGGCGGAGACATAACTCTTAACATAATCAATCTCATTACCTTACGCTGGAAGCTGATCAACTGACCTCCTTGTCTCCGTACTCTCCGCTTTCTAGTCTATATATCTCTTAAAAAAACCGAGGTCTGCTAATAGCTTGCATGAGTAGCCGGGTAGGCAAAGAATCGCAACTCAAGTGCGGGAGAGTTTTCCACAAAGACGACCATAGGATCTGTCTTAACTGAGAGTCGTTAAAAGTATACTTTGTAAATTTATTTACAAAATATATAGACAAGAAGTAGATAAATAGATTGGGATCGACTTATGGCTGGCGATATTGAGTAAACTCTGTTGAAATTTGCATATGTTATTTGACAGCGCTTTTATGACCAAAAAGATTTTTCACTCGATAGTAAGAGAAACGCATACTCCATCGACAATTGTAAAGAGAGAGTCAATAATCGCCAGTATGAAGGACGTGCGTAACACCCAGAAGGGCTTAAGAAAGACCAGCCTTTTCTTATACCGACCGATTCCGAATCATTTCTGTAATCGTTCTAAGCTTATCTGGCCGTCATGTTGTCATGTTTTCCATAAATTCATACAATTTTGTTGAGCAGCAGCTTTAGTATGCTAAGAAAGCTAAGACGTGACACAGTAGGGCAGTATATGAGATGAGAAGATGATATGATGATATCATCAATATTGAAGAGAATAATTTTTTAGACATATACTTTGTTAATTGGATCCGATCAATATAAACCTTAACAAGCGATCATCAAATTAGTAACAATTTGTTAACTTTTTTTGAAAGTCCTATGCCTTCGAGTAACGTCGTATATAGCCGTGATTAAAAAGGAAGTTTTCTTATAAGATTGTCACGGGTCTTCTATAGATCATACAAACTTATTTTGGTCAATATGCGCGACTACATGGTTTGCTTAAAAAATCCGAACTTATAAAGAAACAAGAATAATCAAGAAAGGCTGACTGTTGCTGGAGGGTCTAAGAAATAGGTCTATGTGATTCAAATTCCGTGCTGTTAATAGTTTTGCTAAATTGCTGCTATGGACCAAATTTCATTATAAAACATTTAAAATGAAGTCTTCCTTTACTATTCATGAGAAATCTTACAAGGAATGGGGTCCAAGAAATAGACTCATGTAGTTCAAATTTGGTCCACTTAATTTTTATGTCAAATTACAATCATAAACAAATTTTCATTGTAAAACATTAATAATTAAGTTTTTTTCACATATAAAGATTTACACTTCTTGGGAATCCTTATATGCGGTGGTCTTCAAATAAATAGATCTACGTGTTCCAAATTCGGTAAGTTAGACTTCTTTGTCAATTTACTGTTGTGAACCAACTTTCACTATGAAATATTGAGAGGTGCACCTTTTTATCAAACAAAAAATTCTTTTCGCAGGAACGATCATATGAGAAGAGGCTCAAAAAGTTACCTCAGCTGCACCATATTTTTCTCACCAATTTAGAAAGCAATATTATCCAACAAGTTTGGTCGAAAAATGTGCAGTGCAAAGTGTTCATGTACATTTTTGTAATTAATTATTTAATATGAAAATATATTAATAATATTATTGTGGACTTGCCCTATAGTATCGGGTATTAAGAGATTTCTATTGAAATCATGGGATTTTCTTATTGACTTTCCTTTAATCCATTTTTGCTTTCTTCGTATTGGAACGAACTGATTATTTTCAAATTCAAATTTTGTTTTATTTTAAGCTTAAAAAGAAAAAATGTTGAAATAAAATTGAATTAATGTCGAGTGTAAACGGAAAATACAGCTTAGAAGCTTCAGAAAATTGGTGGTAGTTAACGTTATTGTTTCATATATATATATACAAGCATCTGATCTTTATTGAAACAATTGTCATAGATTTAAAATGCGAAAAAAATAAACGGATTTATAGAAATTAATTATTTTAGTTTATAAAGAATACCCGTTTTTGATGCTTAGAAAACAAACATTGTTTTCTTTTTCTTTTTTTGCACATTTTTTAAAAATAAGTAAATTAGTAAAAATATGCAAATTTCAAACTTCCGCGTAGTTTAGAAATTCCGGTTTTTGTTGTTTTTTTTTTTTGTATTAAAACTTTTCGTTTTTATTGTTTTATATTAAAGACGATAAATTTATGAATATATTTGTATATACGTCTTGTTTTCTAATAACTTAAAACTAAATTAGATGAAATCATGTTTTGTCGGAGCGGTTATAAATTTTGTTGATAATGTTAATGTTAAATAACATATTAAAAATTTATACTTGACCTCTTTTTGTACCACACCTAGATACATTTATTTAAACTTAACATATGCTTAAGTTTTTTTTTTTTTTTTTTTTTTTAAATATTACTTTCCTTTTTTAAGAAAGGCCCTTAATATCTTCTACGGAATGTTACCACATTTTCATCGTTATCGGAATTTCCATCATCTTGATCTTCATAAGAATAGAATTCGTATCCATTGCTTTCGGTAACACCTAGGCCAACGGCTGGTCTTATAACAACGCCTTTATCGTAATCGTTTAATATTTCCTGAGCTCTATTGCGGATTTTATCGTTTACGCTACGATTTCGATGGGGAGAATTACGATATCGTTGACCCTGTATAAGCTTGTTAACAGCTTTCAAGTTAGCGGATGCATCGTCTGCTTGGCTGCGATCTATGTTGTTACCAGCGTCGCCGCCTTTTGGTAATTTACGTATCTTTTTTACTTTTTTAACGGTAGTAATTGCCCCAGTATCAGGATCAATACGACGTATAAAGGTAGGACGATTCGGGTCATTACCACTTTTACGTGTTACAATTACGTCGTTTTTACGTGTAGGTATCCGAACCTTATTTTGTCCGGAATCTGATTTTTCGGTTGCTATTACGCCAGAGTCAATAATGCCACCAATTATGTCACTGAAGCTATTGTAGGAACGTTGATCATCATAATCATCATCGTTATCGTTATTATCGTCGCCATCATCATTGTCCTCGTCGTCATCATCATCATCATCGCTATACGGATGAGCGGTAGTTAGTCGCCGAGATGCAGGTTTGGCGCGATAAGCAGGTTTGCGTTGTTTTTTTCCAATGTTCGCATTGCCAGATCCAGTCAATGCGACAATTTGGCCTTCGTCGTCATCCTCGTCTTCGCTGCCGTCAATTTCCTGTTGGCTGTAATAATTTGTTAAAAGTGCGAGCGGTGTTCTAGTGCCTTCCAATTGGGCACTCGCTAAAACGTCAGTATTCAATTCACCAGTAACAGAAATGCTGCCCAATGCTTGTGGGGAGTTAACTGCTGGACTTGGAGCACTTGCGGCGTTGGGTGCTAATGGTTGGGCAGCCCCAGCACCAGCAGTTGGAGTATTTGCTGCTGGAGCAGCGCCCGTAGCGCCGGGAGCAACATTTAGAGCAGGCATTGGAGCAGGATTTGGAGATGGCAGTTGCGGTGCAGGTGGGGCAGCGGGGGGAGCACCGGGGGGGAACAGCATTCGCGGCAGCAGCAGGAGGGGCACCAGGAGGAGGGCCCATTTGACCCGCAGCGCTAGCAGGGTTACCGGGCGGGGCTGCCATGCCAGCTGCGCTGGCCATACTAGCTGCGCCAGCCATACCAGCTGCACCAGCTATACCAGCTGCACCAGGCGCACCAGCTGGACCAGCCATACCAGTTGCATCAGGCGCACCACCTGCACCACCCATACCAGCTGCACCAGCTGCACCAGGTGCACCAGCCATACCGGCTGCACCAGGCGCACCACCTGCACCAGCCATACCAGCTGCACCAGCCATACCAGCTGCACCAGCCATACCACCTGCACCAGCCATACCAGCTGCACCAGCCATACCACCTGCACCAGCCATACCAGCTGCACCAGCCGCCCCAGCTGCACCAGCCATATCGGCCATACCTGTCGCAGCCATTGCACTGAGCATAGCTTGTTCCATCATATTAGTGGCATCAGCAGTTCCCGTGGCGCCCGCCGCAGTGCCTGGTTCAGGTTGAAAGTTGAAATCGGGCGCTGCAGTCGAAGGCGCCGGAGCTGCAGTAGTTGGCGCTGGTGGAGCAGAACCTATAGTTTTATATGTTAGCAGGCTGTTAAATTGTTGTAATTTCTGAGTGAGTAAAGTTGTCAGAATTGTGGAAACGCCGTTGGATATAGCCGCAATTTCAGCAGTTGGGAAATTTATTGTAGCCCTGCGTGTTGGCCGTGGTGGTGGTGGTGGTGGAGTAGGTGGTGGAAGCGGAGCTTAATATATGTATAAAAAATAATTATTGTGAAAAACTTCCTTAATATTAACAAGGAGCACGACTTTACCTATAGGTACTAAAACTTTAAAAAAGAATGGTTTAGCTTCGACGGATTGCTGATTTAACAGCAACACTGCCATAGCACAACAGAAGACCGTAACAACAGCTGTTATTAAACGCATAGTTAAATTTACGCGTGAGAGCGATCACTAAACTACAGTAGAGGTCGATGTTTCAAAATGAACTGATCGATGTTATTTAACTTCTATTTAGACTAAGTTCACAGACAACGGTCGCAATAGATGAACATCTTTAAATAATTATTTAAAACTCGAAAGCTGTTTATTTCTTTGCTCTACTAAAAAAGTTTTAATATCGTTTTATTTATCTATTTATTTTTTTACTCTGTTATACTTGTTATCGAATTTTATACATACATACACATACACACATATAAACTAATTTAAGGTATACACTTTTCTATTATAAATGATGTTTACCTTTAAGACAAATTATGTTATGTGTCATCTCATTTTTTCGTTAATGCCTACGATACAGATTCAAGTATTTGAAAAGTAAACGATAAAACAGAAAAACTGTAAGTTTCATTTCTAGGCTTATCAGCCGATAATGATTGTAGAGTTTCTGCAAAATAGAGTAAAGTAAAGAAGAAAAAACCATTTTGATTAAACTGAAACAATTATGCAATAAAAATTTGGATCACAATGGCCAATGCCTAACACCTTCATCTTATATTGCGAGACATGTGGCACAATGGCCAATGCCCACCACCTTCATCTTATATTGCGAGACATGTGGCACAATGGCCAATGCCCACCACCTTCATTTTACATTGCGAGACATGTGGC
>NW_023998414.1:30006839-30012753 GCF_014805625.2 Glossina fuscipes | reverse complement strand
AATGGCCAATGCCCACCACCTTCATTTTACATTGCGAGACATGTGGCTAGGAGGATTAGAAAGAAGAAATAAATATTTGCTTTAACAGAATAAGGTCCTGTGTGTGCCTATTGTCAGATTACTTACGATCGAGAGGATTGCTCAAAAATACCGTCCGATCTTTTATATGTATTTCTAAATCGATTGCCTCGAACGCACAATAACTAAAGAACTAAAATGGCTTCTAATGTAAAGCATTTTCATCTACACATTAGAGTGTATGTGCTGAAAAGGTATACATTGCCGTGCAGTGTAAAAATGATGTTAATTAGCTTATTGGGCTATTCAAGCTTAGCAGGTAAACCCCTTGTCCTCTTAAACAGATAATGATTTGATTCAAAGCGAACATTGTTTTTCCCTTAATTTCCACAATTTGCTCTACACCCTTAACTTTGAATGACTCAAAGGTATAACTTGCTTGTACTTGTTTTACGTGTTCCCTAAGAGTTCAAATTGTTAATAATAATGCAATGTTATATATATAGTGATATATAATAATTTGAACATAAGGTATGCAAAATCCTTTAGATTTAGGCAGATTTTCGATTCGAATGAAAGCAATGAATCTTTCGACTTGTACTTTGTTTTGTGGGCAAAGCTATCGCAACAAGGATCATGCGCTCATCTATATTCCCCAATCGATTCATAAAGAATAGACAAATTTGTCTATACAATTATGCAATAGATCCACAATTAAAAGAAAAAAGCTTTTGTCTTATTGAGAACCATCAAGTATGTAATTAATGTGGAGCTTTTTATTAATTGTGGGCGGGTTACTTAACCGTTCCGGATGTTTTGCTTTCTCAAATTTAAAATAATGCTAAATGAGTTGCGTTTAAGCTGCAAGTTATTGAGTTATTGATAACTTCATAAAATGCTTCTTCACCTTAAGGAGCTCATATTATAAATACTTAATTTCTACAAATCAACCACCGATAGCTCACTGTTTGGGTATCTATTAAACACTTCTTTGCATGCACTGGCCAATATTCGCAAAATAAATATGGTTTTAAGAGGAAATATAACCACCGGTTAGTTTGTGGCTAAGTCTACTGCGGAAACTGAAAGCGAAGAGTTTAGTGGTTTCCCAACCGGGCGACCCTTAAGTTTGGAGCTTGAGCGGCATCGTTGCCCGTAAACCTGGCATTTGGAATAGGCGATATGTCAAGTGATAAAGTTGAAGGTGCCGATGGAGTGAATCCATATGCAAACATTACGAAACGTTGGCTTTAATGCGTCGAATTTAGAACGCGGCTTGTCGAGATAGGTAAAAATCAATTTCTTTTGTCAGAGCAGTCAGTTTTTTTCCTTTTTTCAATTGTGGAATTGCATTCGCGTTGTCCAAACAATTTGTGGAAGTCAATGTCCAGTTGTCTACATTTAGAACAAGACCTTTTGCCGGGCCATTTGTCACGTATATTTGCTTACGACTGAAACCTGTCCATTTATGGCAGGACCCGATTTGGCCACGCCTTTAGAATATAAGTATTCCCTTTTGTCAGGATTTTCATTTTCAAGTTGTTAAGTTTACGTCTAGTGGTAGTAAATTTGCAAGCGCTAGCGCTCCAAATGAGAGCCTTTTTGCTGGACTATAAGGCGTAAGTTTCCAAATTTCTGAACTTTTTCAACTATTCCGAGGATGATCCCATCATAGTTGAGTGTAACATTTGTCATTGATTAAGTGATGATAAGCGAAGTGTGCAACATTTGCTTCAAAAAGTACCGCCTTATATTGTTACACATTTTTGAAACGTCTGAAGTTCACGGAATCGAAATAAAAAAAAAAAGATAAACAATTTCAATGTGTCCAACTGGAATATATTAACATCTATCTCTTATATCTAAATACTCTGAGAACATTGTATTGTATTGTTTTTGGAATTGAAATTTTCCTAAATTGGCGAAATATATTGCTGACGATATTACGATAAGTTCCATAAATGTTGCTTGTCTCTGTGGTTCAATTTTCGATCGAAGTCTTTTCATATTTGTAAATAAAAATTTTTCAATTAATTTAAATTCAATTCAAGAAAATATCCCTAATCAAGTTTTAAGAAAATTCAGAATAAAATTTTATTTTCAACATAATGCATCGAAGTGAACTTGATCTCACAACATCGATTAACCTTTTCGGTTATATTTATCGACATTGTGTGTACAAAGTTATGTTGTTGCTGTGGGTAGTTACACCTTTACTCAATTTCATCACTTTATCGATTTTTGTAAATAATAAAAAACTATTGATGTGAACTTTAAATTTTATAAAAAAAAAAAAAACAAAAAAAAAAAAAAAATTGAACTGAATTGAATAAATAATAAAATATGAAATATTTTCCCCATAATCTGACTTATACAGGGTGTGCTAAAATGTACGCAAGATTTAAATTTTGCCATCACTTGTGCGACAGAGTGGCAGTGTGCCAACAACATTTTCCCTCCTCCCGCTTCCAATTAAAAAAACAGTTTCCCAGCTGAAAGTGTAGGATTAGTAAAAATCGGCGCATTACAAAGGAGAGCAATGCGTTCCCATTGTTGAACAATATTTCAAAAATAATGAAACTTTCAACTAAGGCTGATCAAGCAACGACTGTTACTGATGCTCGATATCGCGCGATAGTAATCAATTTCACTCTACCTAGAGAAGATGGTCATATACTGGCCATACATCCCGTGAAACAATTCCATGCTCGGGTACTCTTAAGAGCCAGCCAGTTGTTCGATGTGCTACCCCACCCCTAACCACATCCTGTGCACATTATAATTCAATAAAGGATTTCCAACTAAAAATAAAAGAATTCAAATCTTGCATAAATTTTGTGGCACTCTATATTAGGCAAGTAGGTTGACCTTAACTTTACTACGTTTTCGTTGTTGACAAAGCAATTAAGAAATCATATAAAAATGTATCAAATTTCTGAATTGCAGGAAGTTTCATTTACCTCAGCTAAAGTTGGGAGACTCGTTCGATTCATTTAAGGTTGGGAGGCTCTATTGTTCCCACATTTATTCCTTAAAAAAATTCACAAAAATATATGATGAACGTGATATTTTGTACAGGAAGTCTGTCTTCTAATCATATGTTATTTCGGCCTTCCAGTTACATGTGCGTTTAAGACATTTTAAGATCCAAATTGAAATAGAAGAACAAAGTAAGCCAACTTTCAATCGAATGCGATCGAGTTTATTTCAAAGGAATAAAGAGCGTTGGCCTAAATGTGTTCAGAAATATTTAAAAAGGGGATATAATCTGATCAGATTTTTAAGCAAGCAAGACGATTATATTCGGTCGTGACCGAATTTTTTATATCCACTATCCTGATACTAAAAGAGAGGAAAAAGAAATCAATCTTGATAGTCTCTACAATTGTGGGGGGTATTGGGCGCCCCCCCCCCCCCCCCGCGGTTGATTTCTATTTTCAGAACAGAAATAAAATTTTATAAAGCATAAAGTATGTGTTGTACTTTATGAGTAACAAATGGAACAAACACGTGTGGTCGTTGCAGGCGGCTTCTTCACAAGTTTGCGTCCTTTTCAAATTCTCTTGCAAGTTCGTAGACTAAATCTTCGTTTTTGCCAACAGAATAATTTGTACCACACATACCATACACTCTGGCAGATGTACAGATGAATATGTGAACGAACAGACATGCCTCGGTTCATGCTGAATTTTTTGGTTTTCTGCTTTATAGAGGTTTTAAAAGAGAAATCAGATTATGACACATTATAAAATTGAGCAGTCGTGCCCGACTTTTCCTATTTTTGTAAAGATACTACAGCATCGCTTATAGAATATTTGTTCAAATATTTGGACATCTATAATAATGGGCCCAGATCACCTTTTCAGTAGTTTTGAAAACCAGAAAGGTTCTCACTTTACGCAATATTGTAGGCGTAGCCTTTGCCCCAATTGACCCATTTTTAACGTTAACCTGCATGCAAGATCTTCTGATGTTTCTGCCAAATTTTAACTTGATAGCTTCATTTTTACGGTTAGAAGAATATTTACAATAGACAGAGGGACAGGCATATGTGTTTAAATCGATTTAGAATTTCATGCTGATCAAGAATGTGTATACCTTCTTGGTGCTTTGCAGGTATTGCGAACATTTTGACAAAATGAATATACATCCGATTCTTTGGTGGTGGGTATAGAACTAAAATTATAACATAGACACACACAGACATTTCTTCCAGTTAAACTTGATATAAAGGAGTTTTGTTAAATCACGTGCAAACGGAGTTAGTCAAGTGGACATTTTTAAACAGTCACAATATCGAAATATTTAACCATGCCTTAAATAGGCATGGTTACGACACGTAATCAGTTAAGTTACACTATTAGTTTAATTTAAGAGATTTCGCCTCAAGCTGTCACAGTTTACTATAAGGGATTGATTGACGAGCAGGCGAACATTTAAAAGATGAGAAAACCGTTGCGATCTGGTGTTGTAACTGTTTTATGCCGCGCATAATACCCATCTATAGATTGCGTGAACTGACGAACCGATATTCGAAATATTTATTTAAGATTCCAAGTTGCCAACACACTCATATATCTAACGTTTAATTTTCTCCATTATATTGCAAAATACAAAATGCAGGGCAATTATCAGATAAAAATCGTATATTGTCACAAAATAAATATTCATGTGCATTTTGGAACACCCTTTAGTTGATATAGCTTGGTTACAATGAGCATATAAATATTTTGTTCTGAACTTTTTATAATTGCACTGAAATGAGAGAGGATTTCATTATACTCTAGGAAAACTATCAAAAATACAAATTAAGAAGTGTTTAACTTGATCGTCAGGATTCTCTCAAGTGCTTCTCTTATGTTGCACGGAAATGTGGTGCATACATTTTTCTCTGAATTTTCATATATCAAGTTCATAAATGATTCTTAAGCCATTTGTAACGGCTGCAATGCAAGATGGTAATCATTCAACGTCATTCACGTTATAAGGCTAATGCGGCATTCTTTCAGTTATCAAAACTTGTTGAGACATTTTCTAGCATTACACACATGTAGAGTGCAAGAGTGAAATCCTTGAAAATAATATTATTATTAATTTTTTTTTTTTTTTAAAAACTCAAGGAAATAATCAAAAAAACCAGTTAGACTTTCTTTAACATTTATGAATTATTAATTGGTATAACTGCACAAATAAACATATATTAAAGTTTCAGTGTTGTTGTCATTGAACTTGATTTTGGCCAAATATGCACATATATTATTAAACTGTAAGCAATCGATAGCGTGTGTTAATTAAATAATTTGTTTTCATTTTTGCGGTTTAGCATATCTCTCATATGAAAAGCTTTTCTTGAGTAGTCTTATACGTACAGATAGATATCGATGCTTGCCAAGCTTGAGATATCTCGTTTAATTTCGGTATGATCTATATCTCTGTCACGTACAATTAGTACACATTAATACACCTTGCATCATACATAAATCGTTTACACACCCTAGAAAGGAGACGAATAACGGTAAATGCGTCCTTCATTCATAAGCTTCTGAACTCTGACTCTTCGGCATTTCGAATACTTAATATAACTTGCTATAGAGAAATTTACAGTAACAATGAATCTATCCGAAGACTATGCCGATAATATGATGAGACTTGTAACTTGATTGACCTTGACGTGAGTGCTTCTTTTATTAGGTCGAAAATAATAACACACTTGAATACTCTATAGTTTAGTGCTCTTCTGTCTTTGATGGTGTAGATGGTGAGAGATCATTTCTCGGACATTAAAGTGAATTAAGAGAAAAAGGATGTAAAAAAGTTCTCAAGTTCTTTTGAGTTTGCTATACTTTCTATCTCTCTCTCTCTCTCTCTCTCTCTCTCTCTCTCTCTCTCTCTCTCT
>NW_023998414.1:29955115-30006829 GCF_014805625.2 Glossina fuscipes | reverse complement strand
TCTCTCTCTCTCTCTCTCTCTCTCTCTCTCTCTCTCTCTCTCTCTCTGCGTGTGTGTGTGTGTGTGTGTGTTACTGAATGTAAAAAGATTATGACGAAATATTTTTCTTGCCAACCTAATATGTCATTTGCACATTTTTTTTTTTTCAGAAAGATATAAAAGTTTTAGGATTTTGTGTCTATAACAAATGCTTACAATCAACTAATCAAACAAAACTACATTATATGAATACTGATTGATAAGCTTTTCAAACTATTTAGCCAAAATAACAGAAAGTTTAAAAGTAACAAAAATTTAATTATGGCGTAAAAGCTCGCACAATCAAAATTAAATTTGCTTTGATTGAATATTTAAGCTTCTTCTATAAGAAATGCAAAAAAAAAAGGTCTTTCTATCGATTACAGCGTCCTTATCCAAAAGTATAATATATTGAAATTGTTTTTGTTTCCTTCTGGGATCGACCGTATCGACTAATAAACAAATAGAGACGAACAATCAATTACTTAAAATTATTTCATCTGAATACCAGCTTAAATTACGTCATCCATTCAAATAAAAAAAAAAGGATAATTTTGACTTGGATTTCAATGTAAGGTAGACGTTCCGACAAGCGTGATAGGATAGAATAATAATCTTTTGCTATGTTAGATAAAGAAAAATTATATTGAGTTATGGTAATTATCGTATCATTCAACCGATTTCCGGTCTGTCACACATATATTTCAACATTGTTGACAGACTCCTCTCATATCTGACATGATATCTAAGGGATTGTGTTTGAAAATTGCAAACCACCCATAAATTTATCTTTTCGACGGGCAAGTCTCGTCATAACATCTTGCAAGTCAAAGCTGACGGTGAACGAAGCATTTTTCATCAAAAAGTAACGTTTAAACAAACACACGAATTTTTCAAATTTTTTTATTGTTTTGAAAATTACAAAAGTAACTGAACTAAAACAACTGTAAGTTGTAAACTAATGGGTGCAATGTAATACAATTTTGGCCCCTACCGTTTCAAATCAAATTTGGACACCTATCGTTTGACGAAATCATATGAGTCGGTCAACAGTGTTCCAATACATTTTGCCGGACAGAGGGACTTATTGTGAGATTTGATACAATTTAAATGCACATTTTTTATTGATTAATTATTTTATTAGTTTCAATTAAAATTATTCTTCCTTATCCCATTGATCCCATTAGATGCTTATTAAAACAAAAGATTTTAATTACTTAATACATTATCAAAGTATAATATCGAAATGTAAAGTATATTTTTGGGGAAGATATTCCATTGATGTGTATAATGATTTGTTCTTCATGCTTTTTACAGTAAATTTTCTCTAATAAAGTCTCTCTTTTAAATATCAATAACAAAACCATAAATTAATGTAACACTGCAGCAGATTCAGTAAGCTATTCATGACCGTTTTTTATGTGCCCTACTCAATGTATATACATGCGTATGCATAAATACGTATGCATATATATATATATATATATATATATATTATATCGCTAAAATTGTGTTTGGTGTGTGAGTAAATAGTTAAGCGCGTATAATTCATGTTCTCATCCGTTTTTATGTTGATGCCATTGTTTGCGGTAATCTACGACAAAAGAGCAAAGCTTAGCCGAAAAAACAAAAGGATATAACCATTGAAGCTGAATATTTCTCCTTTCTACCTCGCTCGCACGCTATACCATCTCTACGTACGTATTACGACTCCCTTCACCTAAAACAAAAAAAGAAAAAAAAAAAAAAAAATAGAAAAAAGAAAAACAAAAAACAAATAGTTAAACGAAAAAAAAAATTTACCACTTCTAACTTTCGCAACGAATTTTCTATGCCTTACCTTGAAAACAAAAAAAAAAAAAAAAAAAATTGGAGAAAAACAAAAGCCACAGTCGACGTAAGGAAGAGGATAAATAAAAATATTTATTAAAAATTTACAATAAAAGTTAACCTTAAGTCTTAAACGAAATATGCTTTAAAACATTGTTACTTAAATACTCTTTCAGTCGTTCCTATACGCAATTGTAGTTAATTTATAATAACGCAGTAAACATGTTGGATATTGCTATCTATAACAGTATGCTTAAATACTGCTGTTAGCATTAAGGCATGCTAACCTATTATACATTTGTTATTTTCTCGTTTACACTCTTCCGTTCTCATGCATTCTTGTTAACTATGCATGTGCTTGCCATAAATCCTTTGTGCCAATGCATAGTGCATTCATACGCGAAGCCATCATAACTACCGCCTTCATTGATATTTTGAGTGTTTGCGGTCAAGTGTTGCTGCTGTTGCCATTGCTACTAAATATATTTAAAGCGAGAACGAGAAGGCGAAAGGGGATAGAGCAACAATAACAATAACAGCATTTTACAGGATTAAGTACTAGCGTTTAACCGCGACGAACACATTTTTGTCATTTCTCAACTAAAAAAAAAAAAAAAAAAAAAATTTTAACATACACACGCTAAAGCATTGTCGTAAAATTTTTACAAATTCTATTGAACATCGTAGGGATATAGAAAAATCTATACACTCATACAAGCAGCACAGCTAACCAAATATTGTATTGTAAGCATAATTTGTATTGTGCTTGTATTTATGCAGTGGGGGACAAAGTACGATATGAAGGCTATAATAAGAAAGCAGTAATAGTGAGATGCTTTTCTTGCTTGCTCTTGATTTTTCTTCTAGCTTCAGGACAAACAATCAACAGTATAAAGCTTTTTTACATACATATGCATGGCTGTACATTATTAGTTCACGGCTTAACAATAAACGAAACGAAGCGAACGCAAACCAAAGAGGTCTCTCTTCGTGTGTATGTAATATAAATAGCTTTCAGTTTTAACAATAGTATATTTAGCGTTATCATTATTGTTGACTTCATAAATCATTCTTTGCAAAAAACAAAAAAATATAATAATATTAAAAAAAAAAAAAAAAAAAAATATAGAAAAACAAATTTTATGCAAACACACATTCTCGCATTGCAGTTTAACTGCTACTGTTTATACAACCAAGAATTATGTGCATAAGAGATCATTTTTTTCTCCTTTTTTTTTTTCGACTTTAATTTTACTTTCTCTTTTTTTCAGTTAGCTAAAAAACAAAAAATTTCTGATTGATATCAACAAAGTGTGCTGTGAATTTATGTAAAATGGCTAAAGCATTTCATGAACAAAGAAGATCGTAAAAAATTCATTCATAATGTAAAGATTCTTATCGAATTTTTCGTTTCCCTTCACTCTTGCGCAAAAGGTTTTATTCTATTTTCTACTGGAAACGCATACGGCATTTATAGAGATGCGATGTCCCAATTTTGCGTCTATTTTGGAAAGAATTTAATTGCAGCCATATTCTTCAGTATGTTCAGCTAGTTATTATAATACGAATATCGATCAAATCTACTTTTTTTTTTTTTTTTTTTTTTTTTTTTAATTCTATTTCGTTTGAGAAAGTTTGGATTCGATTCTCAAATTTAATGAAGCGATTTTTTTCATGCATTTTACCCTAAGCAAGAAGCAAGACAAACTTTTGATTGCGAATTTTCATATCATTACTAAATTATCGCTGATATAATTTTTGGACTTTTTATCTCATCTTTTAGAAATTGTAAGCATTCGGGTAAGTGAGACACAATTTTTTCCAAACCTTATGTATAGCGACAGGCTTGCAGTTGGAATATTTATATCAAGTCCGAGTCAGAGGCATTTAAATCAACCTTTTAGGATAAAACTAAATTATATATATATGATGGTGAATTTTGAATCATCATCTGGGACCCTTATATGATAATAGCGTTTTCTTTAAATTATGAACAAAGTGATTTGACAATTGTGATCATTTTAAGTTTATATTGACCGTCGTAAAATGTGGCGAAAAGAAGGAAAGGTTTACTCTTAACATGTACAATACGGTAAACCCTGATGCGCCATCATTTAGTGTAACAGTTTACAGGAGAATGGTGCAACCATTAATTTTTCGGCCATTTTGCTGTCAAGCAACTTAATGCCCTTTAGAGCATTTATTGATAAGGCGCAAAGCCAAGCATGATTTAGGTGCTAAGTCAGCAATGTTCAAACTTGTTTTCAAATACGGGGAAGGTTTCAATTTATTGATGAGCTAATACTTCGCGTCAGTGCTGCAAGGTACTGAGATTCTTGACAATCAGCCTCTAAAACTCTTCTCTCTCTGTCACAGAGACTAGGAAAAAAATTCGCAACCATACAAGTATGAAAACCATTATCACATTATGCAAACGAAAAATAATTTTTTTCCTATGGGAATAGAAAAACGTAGTCGAGTTACCGACGATCCGTCTAAACGAATTAGAGTTTCATGTTGGATCAGGAATATTTTTTTCTTATGGTTCGCTGACACATATAATGGAAAATCAAAAACAATAATTTTCTTCTTGCTTTATGAATGAGCAAATCAACAATAGATGGTTGAAAAATGTAACTTTCGTCTTTGGTTTTGCTAATCAGCTGAATACGAAAAAACGAAAGCTAACTTTCAGCTACATGATTAACCTTCAGCTGATTTGAACACGAATATCTTCCTTCGTACATTAATAAAGATGGCAGTTAGCTTGATTGTGAATGTAGATTTATATATGTATATATATTTTTTGCGTAATTAAAATCATTTCCCGGGAAGTGATCTTTCCCAAGCTTCAATTAATTTTCTTTTCATGTGATTTGTTCTGAGATTTAATTGATTTTCCAAATCATTTCGGAATAAATACAGCGCAAAGTGAACTGCGTAGCGAGAGATGTGATGGGGTACAAGTGCGTGCACATAGGTGTCTTATGAAAGAGCTGAAAATCTGAGAAAGTAAGAAAGTATATAGGAGGAGGTCGATTCATAGTTTGGCTGTGAACATTTACACGATCTGTGTAAGTCGGCCAATTGCGTGAGTGCAAAATGTCAAAACGGAGCTACTTATTATACTGATTTTCGATTTTGTGTGGTAGCCCGTTATTAGGGTAAATAATGTCCCCTCTGAGGCTGCAATTGCTAAATCAAGATGTTATGTTCATAGACGGAACAAAAGAGTGTAAGTGACGACAATGAATTGAATTATTTCAGCGCTAGTGACAAGAGAAGATTGAGTGCTTCTTGTTGATTGCGCTCAAGTCGACAGCAAAGAAAGCACGATCAGTAATATTTAATTGGCAGTAGTAGTTTCCATGAAAACCCATGCGACTAGTTAGTCGGAGAAAGTCGAAACAAGACGTATCAGATTTGAGATTTTATAGTAAAAATCTAATTTCTAAGACATAAGGTTGAGTTTTACCAACGGGATTTATTGTCGGACGGGGTAAGGAATTTTTTCTGTGACTCGGTAGGTGAATGGCTTCTACGATCGCACGACATTCAAACGAAAATACCGAGCTGCATGGACGATTTGAGCAATAAGTTTCAATGTTAATATTTTGAAATTGGAGATCGCAGGACCGGCTTCCGGATTTTCTTACAGGCAAGAATTTGCTTACTAGCTGGAAGTTATGTGATCCAAAGGGAATAATTAATTTATTATGCTTTCAATCTCTGTCGGTGAGTGCAATAACAACAGTTAAAAAACGTTTTTATTAATTAATTTATAGAATTGACAAGTGTGACGTTCGCCTACCATACCTTTACAATACTTCCTTTGAGCGAACGGTGTGCCGGAATGTATTGTTGGTTATTGTGTAAACAACATATATTGAATAAAGAAAATTAATTATTTAATATCATATATAAATTATTTATGCTTGACACGTTTTAAATCAACAATTTCAGTTAGATTCATTATGCAATAATGAATATGCAGAAATGTTTATTTATTTTTTAAATTAATATCATCACGTATATGAGGATATGCTGTAAATGTTTAAGCAAATAAAACAAGACAATTTTTTCATATTCACAATGATTACTAAAATTGATTGTGTGCTTGAGAAGCGTGACGAAATCATTATACATTTATTTATTTTTATTTTTTTTTTTTTTTTTAGATAAAAGTGTACATTCTCAGGCATTTTATTTATTTATTTATTTAGTAACTATAAATCTATAGGCCTCTTACTATATATATATATATATATATAGTAAACACATTTCATGTGCAAGAAGGAACTACAACGTTAGTGAATATACAAGTGAACTGTAAACTGGATGGCTGCATATGTAATCATCTTGATGCATAAACACCGTAATAATCAAAATTCCTGCCGACAACAAAATATTCATCATGAATTTACTTAATTTTCTTCTGAACGTATATACGAAGAATTATCGAAGCATTTCAGACTCGGTAATAATGCATTCATTCCATTATTAAGCTGCGAGGATAGTAAAAGAAAGAGGAAAGCATTTCTATTCGATTTTGGAAACTGTAGCAGTTCGATTAAAGACTAGAGGATCGAGATCGAATGATTTAAATTTTACGTAGTGAGAGAGATGAGACGCGGTCTCGGAGTTTAATGTTGTAAACATAGCCTGCGGTACGAAATTTTCCTAGAATTTCGTTTTTAATCAGCAGAAGGCTCTGAGGACATTTATTTACTGTGACTATTTGGAATTTTATAATGAAATTGTCGCGAATGTCGGCGTTGTAGGTGTCGATGTTGCAAACGCATATTACGTACAAGTTGGAATTTATCGCAACATTTTCAACAAGTAACTGCGATGCTTCTCACTTATTTACAAAAAAGAACACGGTAAGCGAAAGTGAGCGTCTGCAACTATTGCAGACTATGTGCAGTGTTTCGATGTCGTAGATACTTTGGACTCTACTTGGGCGATCGTTACTATACGTTTAATCGCTTTTGATCGACATATAGCAATGATTATTGCTTTTATATCTAAATCGAGGAAATGTTTCGCAACAATTGATTAGTGAATGTTCAGGTTATCGTTAATCTCCGTACGGCCATGAGATACCTGTTCGAAAGTTTCCCCTTCAAGTGTCGATTCTAAGCTCGAATATAAAAAGTAGAGATTTTCATTAATTTTATCGAATAGATTCTAATACACGGAAATATAACATTAGAAGCATCTTCATTATGAGACTTTAAATCTTTCACTTTTCCGTAATGTGTCACGAAGGTCTGAATATCTAATAAACTTATGATAGAAATCGGAAGTTCGACAAAACATTTATATATATATTTTTTATTGATAACTTTGCAGAATTCTTGTTTTTCTTCTGTATACAAATATCATCACCCTAGTTAGGGTGTCGAATATTTCGTTTTCAAACTAAAATTCTTGCTTGCATTCTCTTCCTTTATATAATATTAAAATATATCGACCAGAAAATTAAATTTAGTTTGTATATCATTTCTAGTCTAAAACCTTTTCATGTCATACATAAATCTTATGTAAAATAATGTACAATAGCCATCAAATTTAAACACATATGCATATATATATATATATATGCATATATATACACCTATATGTATACATAAACAAGAGACTGCGTTTCTGAAGACAATATAGACACAATTTTACTAAAGAGAAATGAAATTTAATTCAAGCATGACCACAAATTTTATTTAAGTGATTTAAATGCCTTGAAGTGAAACCTAGAGTAGAGGAGGAGTTCATAAAATTTTATAAAATCAAATATAATTTGATTCACACCTTTACACATACTTGGCTTTTATTTATCAAGGAATTTATACACTATAAATATTATACAACATTATGCATAAGTATAACAAAAAAAAAAAATATATATATATATAAAAATCTTCCAAAATAAAAGAGAATATCATATTATTTATGCTTTACCGCTTAATAACTTTTATGACTTGTTTATAAAAGCTGATATCTACGCAACCTTAACACTGTGTTTGCATATCTTTACGCTTACTTTGTATTTATTTTCAATACATATTTTAATATATACATATGGATATATATATATATATATATGTATATAGATTTTTAAATTCGATAGCCGATAGCCGATAGTCGATAGGTGATAGCCGATAGCTGATAGCCGATAGCCTTTAAGCTTTAGTCTTGGAATTTATTGCTCTAACTAAAATTAATAATACAAATAAAAAAAAAAAAAAAAAAAAAAACCTAGAGAGAGAACAATCAGTAATAGTTACCAAGATTTAATTTAAATAAAATTAAATTTAATATTTATAACTATTTTCGATAATTCTCAATAAGACGAATATAATTTCGATCATAATTTCTTTATTAGGTGCTTGCATATATTTTGATCGTGTTGATCACTTTGAATAAGGCATTTATTGAAAAAAAATTCGTGCAATTTATGTTAATCAAAATATTCTCCATTTATTTTCTTTTTCGACCGTGTCGGAAGAAGTATATTTGTTTTGTATCAGCGATCAGTCATTCATCGACTCATTTTCACGCTTTCTCAGTATCGCGAAACCGCGTGACAGCCATGGTGTACTGCATCGAACTAAATAAGTGGCAGTCAGAAGATGGATTGTTTGATGAGGACGCTGAATGCGATGCAGCTTTTCAATCGAATTGCAACAGTGCACGAGGATGAGTGCTGTTTTGAGCGATCGATGCTTACGGTCTGCATACACTGAATAACACAATAATACTAAAGGGAAAACGGTTATCTTATTTCGAAAAAGGTCTAAAGCACCGTTAACAGTTAACCAATACGTGTATTGTTACTTTGCATTACTTTATCATGTTCATCGGTAGATGTCGCTGCGCAAAATATGTGCAAACATTTGCAAACACCAAATATCAAAATATTGAACAAATTTAAAAACACTACAATACGAGATCTATTTACAATGTTACGATAATTTCAAAGTGATTGGCCTCTTTGGTAGAGAACAAGAACAAGCATAATTAGAACGCAATATGTTGGATTTCTCTCGTCACTAAAAGGTTCCACATGTTCGTAATTAAACCTATTCCGCGAAAACAATTTTTCTTTTTTTTCTTTTTTTTTTTTTTTTATTAACGAACGGCCTTTGCATATAATACGCATCGATGTCTACATATTGTATGTGCGACTTGCAATGTAAGAATAATACAAAGTCAGCTGCGACCGTTGATTGATTGTAATTATTATTTGTTCGCCACTAAAAAATGCTGATATTATGGAACGTTTTGTGCTGGAAAAGACGAGCAAGCTATAATTGTTATATGATTTCAAAGTTGATTTTCAAACGATTGGCAATAATTTGTTTGTGTTGCACGCACATAGGTAGGCAATGTTGCAATGTAATGATTGCGTTGTAACAACAATTTTAACGATGCACAATACGTGGTTGAGTGTTGTAATTTATTCAAACAGAAAGAAGCATATAACTGATAAAGGATAAGCGAAATTCATCTCAAGAGACAAATTCTAATTTAGGCATGGTATTGGATTTCGAGTTACTTGTGCAATAATATTGAAACTGAACAAAAAAAAAAAAAAAACCTTTCATGCAAACGATATGAGAAACAAATGTAATCGGATAGGTTATTTTGATAAAGTAAGTAAGAGATATACGATGCGTTGGTTTTTGCTTTTTGATGACTTGCGATACAGAAAGTCTGTGCGTTTTGATTTGCTCAAGATTTTCACAAGAATGATGTTTAGTTGAGTAGACGAAGCTTTAGTTCGGTTTTTTTTTATTGTTTTCAAGAAAATCTTGATCTTGATAGTATTTGGAAAAGTGAGTTGTCTTTGAAATTATAAGCTGAGAAGAAAAGGGCAAAACGCTTTGATATTGAAACGGGTAATGTAATGAGTTGGGGTAAAGAAAAATTCAATGCAAATAGGAAAACTGAAAGTGGAAGCAAATCAAAAACAAAGTTTGCATTGGAACAATGAAACACTATCTCAACAATAGGTCGTTATTTATTCGATTTTTATATCCAACACCGAAAGATGAGGGCGTATAGTCATTTTGTCTGAACGTTTGCAACGCCCAGAAGTATGCTTCAGGGACCCCGCAAATTATCTATATTATCGTTCAGCATCTAATTCTAAATCGATTTGAGCATGTCCGTCTGTCCGTCTGTCCACCTGTCCGTCTTTGTAATGTCTGTTATAAATATCCTCCTCGCCCCAAATATTAGGCTATCGACTTCAAATTTGATAGAAACATTGGAAGCTCTTGCACGCAGATTGGTATTGAAAGTGAGCCAAATCAGTTGAAGGACACGTGTATAGTACACCGTAAACTGTGAACATCTCCGCTTTGCAATTCCATTTGAAGAAATGAGTTTTCGCTCATCACTCATAAATGACAGCATATAAATTTACAGACATTTGAAATTCGGCCACGCCTACTCAATTTGATAGAGTGTCATAATTTTATTTCCTTTTTATAATCTTTATAAGATACAGAAGCAAGGTTCAACGTCATGAACTATAGAAATTCTTGGCTAGTTTCAAATTCGAGAAGCATGAAAGCAGATCAGTCTGTTTGTCTGTCCGTTTGTACGGCTGTTCAAGTCTGTAGTGTCTGTGGTTAACAAATTTCCCTTCGGAGAAAATCAAGATATCGACTATAAACTTGCAAAAGAAAGTGCAAGTGACCTTAAACGGTTAAAGGCTCCGTCTAGAGCGCCCAAACGTCTATGCAACATTCAATATTATAGAGTATGAATGAACATCAATGGAGGGTATAAAAGGTTCGGTCATGACTGAATATAATTTTCTTACTGATTTAGTATCCACCATTCATAGCCAAAGATAAATTCGGTTTGCCATTCTATCTGTAACGTCTAGTATCACGCACTAAGAGCTATTTAATGTACAAATATTCTCGATAAATGCCTGTTTGCCTTATGTTGTTCTGCAAGTTCTTATTTCAGGGCTACCAATCAAGGTAAAAGATATCCTTAATGAGTAAACAAATACGCCCAAGATAAGCAAGGTTCAAGGCAAGAATCGTTTAAAGTGAAAATGAGAGTGATTGTTCCATAAACATGCACGTGACGCGGGATGATCCATAATGGATTATGATTTAAAATTGTGTGCGAATGCAAAGCTACTTCCGATTGGTTAACCATCTCGCCTATAGTTGCGGGTTACTTTAGAGCTTTTATTTATTGACTTGAGATGCTGAGTACCAAACAATCGTCTTAAGGCGAATATAATTGTTTTCTTCTTCTCGAAAAACTTCGCTTCTACAAGAATCCTTCAACCTCTGATCATAGGCGCTTTGTTTTGTTTAGCCCTTAAAAAGAGATTTTCTGCTAAGGTATCAATTGAAGGAAAATTCTAAATATAATTTCATCGAACTTTATTTATTTATATATATATATGTACGTATTTTCTTTGTTAGACAATTCAGTGCATTTGTTTATAATTAAAATTTATGTTGAATATTGAAAGTTTCAACGCAAGCTGAATATAATGTAACTTGAACTTTAATTTGGATCCGTAGTTGTAGCTAAAGTTGCATCTGTTGTTGACTTGTTATTAGTATCGTCATCATCGTCGTCGTCATCATCATCATCGTCATTATCCTTATCACCATTTTTATCGGGTTTACAAGGAGGCGGAGTCGGACGTAATAAATAAACATGTTTATAGACTACAAATGGTGGCGGTGGTAAAGCTGGTTGTGGCCTATGAGCTGGCACCATACTTTGTACTGAATTTAAAGCATTTTGAGCAAACGAACGTTTCTGCTGCAATAAACCACCCAATAGCGCCTGCTTTTGTTGCACCAAATTTCCAAGTAAAGCTTGCTTTTGTTGAACCAATCCGCCAACTAAGCTTTGAACTTGTTGCAATTTGCCGGACACTGCCGAAGATACACCATGCAATAGAGCATTTGGGTCTACGGCAGGAGCGGCGGGGCCATGTTTAGGTGGTGGCGGACCTAAATTTTTATTAATAAAGTTTTTTTTTTGTTTATTAATTAATTAATTTTCTTATAGATTGATTGTAAACAGTTCTTAATAATTAACCTTGATGTATAGCAATCACTTTGAAGGCATTCACGTCTTGAAATGGCAGCACAACTAAGACGATAATTGCACATAATATTAACGAGTATTTAAACATTTTATATATATATATATATATATATATATATATATATATATATTTTTTTTTTATAAATTAAAAAAAGTACTTAAGCTTTATAATTAAAATTTTTGAAATTAGTTTTGAAGCGTGCGGCCAAACTTGCGTATTATATTGGAAAACTTCTCAACCCGATCAGATAATGTTTAAAATAAAATCATCGTTGAATTCAGTTAGAAGCTTTTATAATAGTTGGTAATGTATATGAAAATGGCAACAACACCATCAATAGTATGTAAATATGTTAGAATAAGTTTTATTCTTTGCGATTTATGTATGCGTACAGTTTTGGTTTCTCTCTGCCTATATTGATACACACAATAGTAAAACTTATGTTAATTTCATAAGAAAACTATAAGACGAGAAGAATCTTGAATATCCACTACTATGTGCGGTGTACGAGATATACACAAATAACCTAACGCTAATAACTAATATTCATCTTATCACTTCAGTGTGAAGTGAATTCCAGCTAAGAGTTGATTTAGTCAAATCGATCTAAGAGTTGAGATGATACTCCTTCTTTAACGAAAATTTCCAATTTACGCGGATTATCCTGAACGTAATTAATTTTCAATCAGTCTGAGCATTGAATTTATTAAATTGAATTTGCACGCTCTCTTGTCTTGTCTGTCCCATTAACCCATTACACACGTCGTCCTGCAAATTACATTTTATCAACTATCCGTTAAACGTAATCAATTGCGTTTTCGATCTTCTGCCAAGAAATCAAATCCAGAACAGATGATCTATTGAGTTGAGTAAAAAGTATTCAATTGTCTACTCTCGATTAATAAGGCGGCAGGAGATAATCACGTGGCTAAAAGGGTAACTTGCGCATTTATATTCAGCCATTTTTGCCAAATAGCTGAATACAAGACAGAATTTGACATGTAATTATCTCCTGACATATCTAACTCTTTTTTTACACGGTAGATGCTTTTCTTGAATATCTATGCAAAAAAAAAAAAAAAAATCGTGTAAAAGATATATACGAGCTATGAGAAATTTGATGATTTGTTTCACAACTTGAAAAAATCGTGCAAAAAAAGCAATAATGAAATCCATACTACATGTTTATAAAACAATTAATTTTTATTACAAAATACTAATTAAAATTATTGCACGGTGAATATTCACTTCATAAAACTAATTTATCAACAATTCGAACTGAATCGAAACTGCAATCACCAGTAGCTATGTCGGATATGTTAAGCACAACTGTCGGCATTGGTTCAAATGAAGAATTCCCCACATATATGGGTATAAACCGATTGATTTCTGATCACGGTATTCCCTTAATTGTATTTTTTTTGCTGTATATATACGTTTGCCTGAGACACTGCCAGTACAACGAATTCGCGTAACAAAAATATATTTGCTGTCATTGGTGAACCGTACTATTTCAAAATTCAAAAAATGGTTGAGTATATATAGTGTATTATCTACCATTGGTGAACCGTGTTATTTCAAAATCTTGTTAAAAATCGTGTAGACACTTTACTTGAACTGTCAAACTCTAGAGCAGTAGGTATTGTAATATTCCCCAGATATATATATTATGTATATGCACGCATGTGTATATACCGATTTATATAAATGAATTCCTATATACCTTTACATTCATTACAGGGGTTTTACACTTCATCTAAGCAATTTATTTCTGAATTTATAAGTTATGTGCTCTGTAGGGACCATTATTCACTATGCTTTATAGATTACCAGTTATGGCCAACTTTTCAATATTTATTAGTTAACAATGAATTGTTTATTATCCGTTATTCACAGATCGCCAGGAGGTTAATTGCCAAGAGTAGAATAAAAAGACGATGTTTCTTTGTATTAAAAATTCCCGCATCTCATAGATGAGTTTTGCCAGCGACTATATTCCAAAGCTCATAGCTCTATTCATTTTTAGAGAAAAAAAATTCCAAATCTATGGAGACAACTCTCTCTGCACATAGAACTTTACTTTGATCACAAAAACAATGCGAAACATATCATACCTTTAGATGAGAAAAATGTTAAAAAAATTAAGTCACAGAAAACGTAAAGAGTTAAATTATTAATAATTTTATGTATGGAAATCGCAAGCAAAAATGTTACTATGCACGCGTCTCTTAAATGGTCGTATTCATTATCTTACCTGCCAAATATATCAAAGCTTTCTATTGTTCATCTATATATGTAGTTAGGAGTTCAATTAAATACGACACTAATTGATATGTAAGTGTTGTCGCGTTTCGTCTTGTCTACTTATTGTACTCTTGAAATTATTTATAGAAAAAACCAAAAAAAAAAAAAAATTAAATATATTTTCTATACGCGCCCGCGCTTTTCGGCTTCAAGTCCGATACCAATGTCTCATTCAAATTCTTTTTAATTATTTGTTTATCATAATAAATAAAAAAACGAATAATAAATTTCAATATTAAACAAAACAAAAAAAAAAAAAACAACATATACATCATTTCAATACTGTTGTGATGCTTTGTTCTATTTACCTTTTGTATGTCGTCAAGTTGGAAGGTAAACGACGCTAAGCGTTTGTTCGATTAATTTGAATGCTCTTAGATTGTTTTCTTTTTCTTTTTCTTTTCCTTTTCCTTTTTTTTTTTTTTTTCATTTACGCCTATTGAATGCTGGTAAACCGTTGAGTTCTTTCTTAATTAACTTTTATACCCACCTTTTATAATTATCGCACAAAGACTCGAAACATATTGACTTTTGTTAGAGACTCATTATCGATGTAAAAAAATATGAAAATTGTAGACGTAGACGTAAAGTATTGAAATTCTCGATGCAATGCAACAACAGAAAAAAATATAGGTAGACTTCGATTCGGTCTATTTTATTCTTCTGTTCTTCTCTCCCTTATTATCCACCAATTTTGTCTTGATCAATTGCTTTGTTTGGACTAATTGATCGATGAAAATAAATTCGTCGAAATAGGATCGCAGCGATCCTGGACAGGATTTTCAAGTAACAATAAACTTAGTTAAACATTAGCAAACAATTTTGAAAGAAGAGGTGACTTATACTATTAGATAGATTTCGATGTGATTATATGTCACATTTAAAATTGGAACGCGTCTTTGTTGGAATTCACAACTATGTAGTAGTATCGAATATGTTCAATTTAAATCAATTGACTGATATTTAGGGTAAACTGATTGCCCTTGAACTTATTTATAATACTTAGGATCAGAGATTTCTCGAAAAGCTTATATGAGCTATCTGGGTAGTAAATATGTTTTCTTTTAAATTCTTTTATGACAACAGTTCATTTCATGATGCGGTTTACATGCTAACAGCCAGGAAGTAATCGCGTATTTTAGGCACAAAGGACCTAATCGATCCAAAATTTGATAAAGAGAGGCGTTGAGGAATTGCGCGCAGTATTTTCGAACAGTAGCCGCAGTGTTACACTCGATAATTTCTTTACGAACTATGTAGGGAACCCGAGTTTACTACGCGAAAACAAGTAAATATATTATAGTCGGTCACTACCGATCATTAACTATCTTATTGCATATCGTTTACTTCAGTTATTTACAACCCCTGATATTTTCCTATATAACGACTTTTCCAAATAAGGCGTTCGGTGTACCAATTCATCGAAATATCTCAAAAATTACGACTTGTTGATTGAAGACGAGAGTACATGGATAGACGTCAGACAGAAATTGCTTCTGAATCGATGGGTACAATAATAATAGGTAGACTTACTTCAAGTTCTTGTGAGTACTGTTTACGCACCAGCATAGTGAATACGTCATATACCACAAGTAGCGTAGGGTATAAACAAAAATTTTCAAAAGATTCCTATCTTTTGAAAACATATTTTTCTTTATACAAGTTTTGCATACACTTTAGCGAAAATTAAGCTCTTGGCAGAAACATTCAAAGTTTTTAAATTGCTTTGAGGGCCATGTCTACTCAACGGTCGTCTTCATGAAGCTACACTGAGAAAATTTTCTTTGCAAATGTCTTTTATGGTCGCCCAGTAGAGAAGTAGGTCAAGACAACGTTTCTTCCTTTATCTTTCTGTTATTTATTCTTTGCTTCTGGATCATGCGTGCGTGCGAGCGCCGTTGCTTTCCCCATATAAATAAATAAAGAAATGTGCAGGAAACTACCGCATAGGAAAAAGAATGTCGGTGTAAGAACATTCAACACGGAAAGGCTGAAGAAGCTTGTGCAGCATTTAGTAAATTGTAATTGGAATGTAGTGCAGTGAAAAACAGTTAGGAGAGTTAAAGAATATTTGATTAAGTAAAAGCGGGAAAGTTTTATCTCTCTTTCAAAGAGAGAAGAAAATTCCTATCAGGCGTTTTAGTTTCTCGAGCGAAGGTGCATCAATATGTTAAAAACGACAAAAAAATATTACGACTTCTGGTCTATTAAAGAAGATTGTAATTGAAAGAAATTAAAAAGAAAGAAGACGGTCTTAATCCAGTCCAAAATGTTCGTTTTTTCCAAAATACGGTAGGGAAATAAACACCGCCAGGATGGCAGACCAAGTTTTTAAATTTTTAGCAACCCTATTACGCAATATCAGCCGAAAATTTTTGTATTCCAAAATAACAATAATAGCTACAATGGGTTCGGTTACTGGCTGTACGACAGTACAGCTTTTACTAATGGTAATGGCATAATACTCTTGGCAATAGCTTATCAAGAAGGCTATGTGAAATTTGGTTAGCAACGAAAAAAGATAAATCGAAAGAGGGTCAGTTAATGTTGACCGAGCCATTGCTGCTTGAGATCGAGCGTGGACGGATATGACCGATCGTTACGGTATACGTCAATTGGGTCGTTCTAAAGGTGCCGTGAACCACAAGACGCATAAAGTTAAAAGATGACACAGGCGACGAAAAAGGTCCCAAAATTTATGATTAGGCCTACCCTCGCCGATGATATGGTATCGTTTTGTCGGTATTGAATGCCTTCAAATGGCCTATCGTTTATTTTATTGTTGCGAGCATCCATACTAAATGAGTTGATTTTGCATAAAAACTAACGCATCTCTCAGCTGGCGATTGTCAAACAGGTAAGCAAAAAAAAAGGGATTAACACAAAAATGTTACAATGTAGTCAGCTATTGATGATCTGATTGTGAAGACATGAAGGCAGAACATTTGCGGAAGACAAGTCAGTCGAATCGAGAGAGAGAACGTCGTTGCAGATACAAGCTGCTGTAAATAAATTGTGAACAAATAGGTCCATAAATGATACCTATACTATTCTAAAAATTGCAATCCAGTAGTGCGAACTTATTCTAAAAAGGAGTTGAATAAAGACATGAAATCACCGTAAGCCAGTTTAACGGTACAATATGTTAAAGTTAGTAGAAAACTTAATAACGAATGTTATATGTGTACCATTAGATTATTAATGCTTTAGCTAAAAAAAAAAAAAAAAGCGAAAAACTATTTTTGAGTTTATTCTGCATTGTCTAAGCGACACATAGCGACTTTTGTTTACCACTTGCGCAGATCGGTGCAACATGGCTTGGCTTGGTAAGCGGTTTCGAAATGCTAAAAAAGTTCGTAAATGGAGTGATGGTGGGATCGTTGCAAAATACCTCTGATTCGACACGATATCGCCATGTTGCCAGAGAGATCCGAAAACGTAGTAGACAATAATGAAAAATGGTTTATTGTTGGAATTTTTCTCAACAAATATCTTTTTCAAGCGAACAAATGATCAAAATATATGCAAGCACCTAATATATATTAACATATATATTATTCTATATTCTGTGAAAAATTCTTTTGCTACTTGATATTCAAGAATTTATTTTTCCAACACTATTTTATATGTTAATAATAAATATGTATATAAATGTATTTAGATTATTTTTTTTTTCCGTTTGGGTTTTAATTAATGCTTATTTAGCTGTGCATAAAAATCAATAATAGAAAAATAAAATAACTTAAATATATTCAAAAAAATTTTGATGAATTGTTTGATTTCGGGTATAATATCTTTGTCATAAAAACTTTGAACAATGCACATGCACTCGCTCCCGCACTCACACCATCAAAATTTATAAATAAATAACTTATGAATTACGGTTGCCGTATAGTGGATGGATGTATAAATGCATGTGCATTAAAATTAGTAAAATATTTTTCTTGTGTATTTATTGATTTATGTGCAATAAAATTGAAAAATCATATATTTATGCATTTGAATGGAAATAAAATATTTTCACTATACGATGTACGTTTTGTGTATAAACATGGTTATGTGCATAAGTGTTTTTATAAATGCAGTCATATTCATGCGGTGGATTTGTTATTGTTTTTTATTTGTAAAATAAATACCAAACATTTATATTAATTTAAAGCAATAATCGCCTTAGCAGCTATAGAGTTAAAAATAAGATCAAAAAAAAATAAAAAAAAATAAAAAAAAATAAATAAATAACAGAAGAAAAAGCTGCAAAGAAATTTCTTTATACATTTACATATTCAAAGAATTTGGAGAAAAGTGCTTATTACAGCTCTTTTTTTTATCAATATAATTTGTAAATCAATTAGTATTTAAAAAAAAAAAAAAAAAAAAAAAATTGATAAAATTGATCTCTCCTTCCTCATTTTAAGTGCAATCATTGTTACTAAACCAAGTTACGGAGAATTTTCAGTTTGACATGACAGTTAAGTAAATGCAAATTCTATAAGTAAATTGTGTCCAGAGTGCATTTGCTTTCTCGAAGTACGCTTTTGCTCAAACTAATTTCTGAATATTCCCCTTCCAAGACCACTTTTATTGATTTATCTTAGCTAAATCAAATCCCCATCTTGCCATCATTTACTCTTCTGATGAACGATGGCCAATAGATTTATCCCATTTTAATAGTCATGGAACTTCACGCCGCAAAAGTATTTTCAAATTTTTTTCATATTATTGGTCTTTGATAGACTAATATTATTATTATTATTATCATTATAATTATTATTTTTAGTGATATTATTATTGTTAGTTTTGTCAGAGAAACGATTTCTGAGACTAAAGTTTTAAAGCAATAACATCAAAGGGTTTCGGTTTTATTGTTACCGTAATTTTCTTTCATATTTATTCTAGGATGTTAAGTAAAAACTTGAATTTCTCATGCGATAAATAAATCTCTATCATCCATCTGTGCAATTTTGCAATTGTATTTTTCTTTTGGTTCCGCCTTAAGCCGCCAGACTTTTATTCTAATTTTTTTGCGCAGACACAAGTGCGTTTCTATCGATTATAATCGTTAGAGATTGGTCCGGACGTTTTGCAATTTACGAAAATAGATGAGTTATTATAATAAAAGAGAATTCTATCTTACCATAAGGATATGAACAGTCTATCATTTTTATATGCAGATTTAGTGCAAAAATGCAATCAATTTTTTTATGTTCAATACAGAAACATTTCCTCAAGTTTTCAATCTAATATGGCTTGATGCCTTTTCATATTTTCCATAATTTTTCATAATGATTCATAAATATTGATATATATAGGATGGGATCTTTGCATAATTTTACTTAGAATAAATCTCTTGTTTGGAATCGTTATCGAAATCCCATTAGTACGTAATGAATAATATTAAGTTAAGAATGTTAGTCTTTCGCTTAATATGGCCGTCTGTCTGTCTAATTGATATACAAAAAACTTTAAATATTCAAATAGAAGACTGAAATCCGACCCATATCGTATTTGAAAGTATGTGGTATACGTTTATCAAACATTTCAAAGTAATTCCTTAAATAATATACGAACATATAGCATACATCGATCATTATGAAATTTCATTGTAATATTTTTTATAGGCATGTACAGAGGAGCAAAACATACATAAGTTGTGATTGGGTCATCCGCACGCCATTATTTAAGATGAGGGGATTTCTCGCAATGGTGAGCACGCAAAATAAACTTGAAGATGAATAAAGTTTGGCCCGTTTTGCGTCCGTTAGTAAGAGTGTGTTAAACAGTCATATAATAAAAAAGGCTTAAAAAATTAATAACAGATATTATGCTTACGTACGCGTGCACATGTATATGCTCATTTATGTATATGCTGTGTAAAATTGTTTAACATTTTCATAGTATTTGAATTGATACACTTGATGATGGTAAAAAGGGTCAATCAATTGTCTCATATTGTCATGTTGCTGTTAAGCTGCACGTAATGTATTTGTGTGAGTGTTTTTTTTTTGCTGGGCATTATCGACAACGATTACAGGCCAGGTCATCATGTGAACATTACCATCAACAGTTGCAAGCACAAAAGATAAAAAAAAAAATAAAAAAATAAAAAAAAAAAATAAAAAAGCAAATAGAACTTAACATGAGTTGATATTATCGTCACTAGAAGAAATTGCTGCGAGAAATTAAACAAAAAAAAGAGAAGAAAAAAAAAAAGAAAAAAAAACAAATCCTGAGAAGAAAAACCCCCACACAATCATTATTGACCATTATCAACACATCGAAACTCGCACATCATCACACACTATCGCATTACATATCTTGTTGGTTTTATGAAACATTTGATATTTCTATTGCATCTGTGTTATATTTTATATGACGCTATTTGTTGTTACTCCAGCATTGTTGTTGGTTCTATAATGATAATGCCAGCCTGATTGCTTTTAGAATGACATACAGGACAAACGCACAAATGGAATGAGTATAGATTGTGATTCATATAAAAACGTACAATTGCTTTACCATAGTTTTTGTTATACGTTCAGTGTTCAGTACAGATGGGTCAACCGTTTACTATCTAAACTGTTTAAGTGAATTTGTCATTATAGACATTTTTAGAGACGCTTTTTGCTGATGATGGTCAGTTAATGTTATCGTTACTTTTTCTTTCTTTTTATGTTGGCATTAAATGAGCAACGAGAGAGAATTGTATTGTGATTAATAAACTTTTATCGATTAATTTAATGACTTTCTTCTTTTTCTAAATAAAGCATCATCAATAAGCTTAATTTAAAAATGATTTTGCTTTTTAATTATCGAAACAAAAACTCAACTACATAGATATGTGTTACGATTACAGTCTTGATTAAAATTGAAAAAATTTATTTTTCCAACTTTTTCACGGAATATGTCTCTTATATATATATATATATATATATATGTAAAAGTATTAAACTAAAATATATTCATTATTAGTGGATAGTAAGGATATGAAGTCATTCGATATTTTATTATATTTGCATTAACTTCTCTTTGAATTAATGTAACTCCATCCAGCGGGCTATGTATGATCGAGTAGTTTGTATTGAAACGTTTCCAACACCCAGACGTAAGCTTCAATGAAATAAACATTTACATATATATTTGTTACGTATTAATTGCTCAAACGGTCTAGACACCTCTATTTATCCTTCTGTCCTTCGCAACTAATCATACTCTCTGGTGCTAAATTTCTATAAAAGGTCAGAGGGCCCGCCTAGACTACAACATAAACTGAGCGCCGTTCAACATTCATCTGAGTAGGTAAACATTGCCACTGCCATGGCAGCGTTCACAGATTCAAATCTCAATGTGGTAGCGTTGTCGGTCAGTCATAACAGTTAGTCGGCAAAGACATAACACTTGCCGATTGGCCAGACACGGCCATCAGACTGCGATTACGCTTTATGTCCTTTTCTCTCCTTATTGGAGTTTTTGATCGCGTAAATTGCAACAGAAACAATGATAAGCATTCACCCGAGGACTCTATGGATAAATTTGAAAAAATTTGATTTTCTTCTTAGTTTTTGTTTAAATCTAATGGCGAACAACTCAGCCCTGAGTTGACTAGGGCGACTGGCAACTATACATTTCCAATTTCATTTCATTGGGCGTGAAGTAGATTAGCAAGTTTTTCGACATATTTTTCTTACATTATTCACTTGATATCGATCGTTAAAGACGGCTTCGGGAAAAGTTGGAGTTCTATACGCGTCGGCAAAAATACATTTCGAATATGGAACGAATGGGGAAGAAAAGCTGAGTAACGCTAATCATAATTTATAATTTATAATAGCTTGTACGAGTACACCGCATCTCTAGTCCTCTAGTATTAATTACAACTATATGTATATAATCGTTTGTATACATATGTACAAAATATGTCTATATATATATTTACATTTATATATATATATATATATATATATATATTTATCTATTCATTTATCTAGATATAAATGTATATTTCTTAATTTATTTATTTATCCGGCTAACAGAAGGCAGCCATTTATGGTTTTCAAAGAAGCTTAGTTATTTACTTTGTAGGCTTCAATTAAAATTAATAATATTGATATCATTAATTATAATAAAAACAATAAATTTATTGTAATTTGTACAAATTTCATACCAATGATCACTTAATAAAAAGTAGTATAAGTCACGTATGAGTGGATTTTTAACATTCTTAATCGGCTTAACGAATCAGAAACGAAGAATAAACGATAAGAGTCATTAGCTTTTCTATAAGCAATGTAGAAGCAGTTCAATATCGCTTGGGTAAAGCGATAGAATATGGATGTAAAATAGGTGGCGAAATTACACCATTAACCAATTAAACACAAAGGCGGCTCTTTGTGTAAGTTTAAGTTCATAAAGTATTGGAAGGTGAATCAATTACGGGTGGTTAACTTATTTAGACGGCATATAATTCTGACTCGGCTACGACAGATATAAAAATTGGTTAACGAGTAGACGCATGGATATTACATCAATATCACATTCATAACTTGGATACCAAGCCATTGAAGCGGAGCGTACAACTGGCCTAACCAATGTAATGAATACATTTTTTCTTGTGCATAGGGCGAGAGACGACCATTTGATAACCCCCTAGTACATTTGACTTTAAGCGAATTTCTACAAAGTCATATACTGATGAGGTGGAGAGATATGAAATTTCCTTTACTCCAAAACACTTAAGCTTCTAGATATTTATTTTTTTCTTGCATTAAATGAAAAAGACTGCTTCACATCATATGATCATTGACAGTAGATCATTTATAAATAGTATAAGAAGTAGGGAGTTAAGGTGGCTACCATGTGGGACTCTAGATCGAACAATTATCTTTCTAGACAAAGTACCATTATAAGTAACATATTGTACACGGCTTTGCAGAGAAGAGGGAAACCAATTTAACCAAGATATCCGGAAAGCCATGAAAATATAAAAGGACTAGTCACTGTAGCTCTAGTGGAGATCGAATCATATTAACTGGGGGAAGTAATATAGTAGTAGTAATTGAATGTAATAAACGTTCAAGCCCTTAACAAGCTTAGATATAAACTTAAGTGAGGCTGTGAGGCTTGTATTGTTTTGTTTATCATTTCTACTGCCATCCCTGAAAATGGGAACAAGTAAATTTCTTTTCCACGACTCCGGGCAAATACCCATCGTTAGCGATAATTTGAAAATATTTTCACAACAATTTATAAGAATGAAGGAGGATATGCTATGTGAACTCGGGAAGCAGGAATACTTTAAAGATACTAAGCCATCGCTGATGAGTCTGATTTAGATAAAACTATGTTAGAGAAAATATTATATGAAAATATTATATACGATAGTTATTTTTTGCTGGTGGAAAGATGTTTTTAAAATAAAAGAATTCTTCTGCTTATCACCTGTTGAGATCGATGTAGCATTGCTTAGGTGGCACGCGGCTGCGAAATGCTGAAGAATTGCGAAAATGATATGATGATTGGATCGTTGTCAGAGTAGAAGAAAATGATGGAAAATATCTTGATTGATATATATCGTAGCAATTTTTCTCAATAAATGCCCGTTTTCAAGTGAAAAAATGATCACAATAGATGCAATCACCTATTAGGTATAAATTTCGGCTAATTTAAACCAGACAGTTAAAGATTCTATATCGTAGTTATTGTCAATTTGAACAACACCCGAAACGTTATACGTATATACCTCTGCCTTTTCTAATTTAATCTATCACATCTGTACGTTTTATAGGATGGGTAGAGAACGCTATTATTGAAAATATCCAGTTTCAGCCATGTATGCATATGTGGGTGTAATAAAAAAGATACGATTGCTGCAATAAAACAAAATATTGATTCCTTAGCTATGCTATATAAAGAAGAAGAAAATGCAAATTGATAAATCTTCAAGAGAAAATAAAAATTTTATTGAGAAAGGCTTATTGTGTGAGATGCAAACACATTCAATTATCAAAAACGTTAGTGTCACCCACACCCCCCTCCCCAAGCGACTGCAAAGCTTGGAGTTTATATTTCAAGTGTGGAGACAATGTTGCGTTAATAGTAGTAATAATTGCTTCATCTTTCAGAATGTGTTGAAAATTGATTTTTTACTTTAAAAAAAAAAAGTGAAGAATTTTCGAAAATTTATTGAGAATTTTATTTTTAGCAGCTCTATTAAAGATTTAGAAAACCGCATTATTTATATGCTAACAAAGACCGCACGTTTTCTCTTATAACATAAAATTGCTTTTTGTAATAATAATACACTGTTTACATCGCTTCATTATATGTTCGGAATGCATTTAAGAAATCAAGAGTATAGAATATGAAACGAAATTTACATATTTCGAGAGAAAAAAGAATCACTTACCGAGTTTTCTGCTTCATCAAGTGCAAAAAGGTATCATAATTTACCGCAATCTTCGTCTACTGTCGTTCTTATCCTGTTCTTACATCGAATTGTCCTGTACAAATAGTCCGTGTTGCCATTGATTAAGGGCTTAGTTTAATGTACTTCCCCTACACATAATAAACCATCGTGATGAGAATTTTAATAAAATTTACATAACAGTTATGATGTTAGGAGAATATTTTTAATATAAAACATGTCTACATGTTTTAAAATATTTCACTTTAAGGTAACTTAATAGCACTTTCTTTAATTTCTTGCACGGTAAACGTAAAAACCGAATTTTACATTTACATCCTTAGTTGGATGAAAAATGCCAACATAAGATAACTTATCAAAGAATTTCTTGTCGCAAATCGATTTTACGAACATACCTATCATGATATGATGATGGTGATAAGGTAAATTTGCCCATCCACACTCAGTACTACGAATCAAAGATTCCATTAAATACATATAAACATCCGATTGACGTTCGTTTGTCTACGTGTTTGCTTGGGAAACATATTTTCGTCCTAGTCCTAGATTAACCTAGCAATACCAGTTATCTTTCTCACTATCACTATCATATAAGTTTTAGATAACCTAGCAACGTCAGCTGTCTTTCTCACTATCATTTTGTGATCATATAAAACAATGTGCTAAGGTTTTTCTTCCTTAATCCATTAATTGATCGTTGTCTGCTGATCTATGAGCTTCACTAAACGAGAGTTAGCTAACATTCTGATAAGGACTTTTCGCGGAACGATTAATTGTTATTCGAGACTGTGTTATAGCAGCTGAACGCAATTTAAGACTCAATAGTTTGGAAACGCCTGTCGATTGAAGAGCTAGGATACAGGAATGAAACAGATTTTTTCAATCTGCCGACATACGGCTATTTAAAGTGTATTTCGCGATTGAAAATTTGAAAATTATTCAATTATGTTGCTTATGGTGGTATTGTGTAGTGAATTTGTAGCCATTTCTCTCGATACACTGCGAAGTAAAGATTAAGGCTTTGTTATCGACGTTGGGGAGAAATCGCAGAACAAATTTCCAGCACGTGCTTGAGAGAGAGAGAGAGAGAGAGAAAAAGAAAGGCAAAAAGAATGGATTCCTACATTTCTTTTGAATTCATTCAGTTACGTCTTCACCTTGTAAAAAAATTCGCATAGAACGCGTTATGTTTTCATTATTTTTTAAGACTTGCATAAAATAAAAAATATGTGTAACGTAAACGTGCGCACGCTAAGCTTTGCATATGTTTTCGGTATTATTTTTAAAAATTCTCTTCGTGGCTAAAGTTAAGCCGACCAATCGAAAACAGTTCACGGCCAATATTTTGTATTCTTTCTTATGGCTCGCAGTTAAAGAACAATTACTAGTGTTAACGGTTTACATCAATAACTTTAATTCGAATTTATTAAATGAAAATCTTATCGTTTATCTTTCTTCAGTTTATTGCAGAAAAGTTTAATATTTCATTGTGTAAGAAAATCATTTATATGAAATTTTTAATATATTATATCGTCGTAATAAGGAGCAAACTGCAGCATATCAGTTAAATGGATGTTTGAATTAATACGAAAACAAAAATAAATTTTATGGGTTAAGTGCTGTTCTTTGCATACAAAACACACATGTCGTATTAACTTTACAGAATTTCCTTATGTTGTGCGTGTTGATGTGAATGTGAAAATAAAATTCAAAAACAAAAATAAGAAGAAATGTATAAAAAATTATTTTTCATATAAACAAGATTTTATATAACAAACTTTTTGTTGGTGTAGGTTTAGGTTGTTGAAATTCTATGCACATAACGAGTGGGTTTTCGTACATAAAGGAAAATTTAACCTTTTAAAAACAAAAGATAAACAAAAAAAAAAGAGCTGAATGAAAAGGTAAGCAGATAAAATTTTCTTTATACTGTCAAAAGGCTTACCTTATGTATCCTACAATAGCTTGAAAAATAATAAGAATAATAAATGAAATCATTACGGATTCTCTCTTTCTCTCTCTCTCTCGCTCTTTCTCTCTCTCTCTCTCCGTTTCTTAAAATACTCTACACATATATATTCAAAAATAAACCTTCAAGCTTACAGAAATAAATCTCATATCAATAGTCAGCCTTTGGGATGAACATTAAGTATTCGTTATCTAAAATATTAGGTGATTGCATGTATTTTGATCATTTCATTAAACCGCCATATTGACACGGTTCGAACTCGCATTTGCAGTCGATACCTATGCCTATTGGTCATTACCCTTTCTTTGGGAAGTTCAAAAGTTCTTTGAGATTTTGAGCTGGATTTTCGTCCAATAAGTCTTGCAATTCATTGTTTTCGAACTGCTTTGGTCCTCCAGACATCACCTTCAAACAAAAGTAATAAATATCGAAATTGCAATTTTCACCTTTCCAGTCGGACTGCAGTCTGTAAACACTGAACGGAGAATAGTTATTTTATGCAGAGATATGTCAAAATCATCGAATTTAACAGTGGTTAACATTGATCCCACGCATTAGTTTATCATTTTCTCCCATATAGGTCGGTGATCAAAGTACAGGCAAATACCTATTAGATGCATAAAAATTTTCTACTAAGTGTTCCAGAGACGAGTGTAAAATTTCCATTAAGGCGTGTGCGAATCGAGTTAACAGGAACGGACTTGGATAGGTTAGTTTATTATTATGCTTTTCGTGCGAAAATGTATTAGACGTGTGAAGCTTACAAATATCCAACGGAAATTTGGCAAAGTGCCAAAGTGATCAGTATCAACAATGGAATGGTTTATGTGGCTGATTGTTGTCGCGTAGATCAAATAGAAAAAAAGACAAAATTGATATTGAAACCGTCGAGGAATAAATCAACATTATTTGCTTTTTTATTAGATTATGGCATAAGGGCTTGCATATTGAGCCATAAACTAATCGTTACGCTTGATTTACTGCATTTTTCTTTAATAAACATTTTTTTTTTTCAGGTTTGAAAGTTAACTAAATCGAATCAGAGATTCATTCATAATTATCCAAGCATTCTATGTAAGGAAAGCGAAAGAATCATAAGAAGCTCTATATGGATGCTTCATATGCCAAATGCATTAACTCCATAAAGCAAGGAGTTGAGGAATATGATAAAATATTATAAATAAATTATATAATTATTCAGTGGCCAAAAAAATTTTGTCATTTAGTGGTGTTAATACTTAATTTTAGAGAAATTCGTTTTGAATATGTACAGTTAGGAGCTAATCAAGCGCTTTAATATTAAATTTTAATAAAATTCCAAAAATGGAGTTAATCGATTTGGCAAGTGAAGCATTCATATAGAGAAGAGTGTATTGAAAGTGGAAAGATTGAAACATTTTTTTACTGAAATTTTTAATTCCAAGATGCTCTTCAATAGTCAATATTCACCAAGTCGATCCAGATTGAGATCGAGTTTATCTTTATCAAGAAGCAATCGATTGTCGCGATACGTTTACAATAATTAAGATTTAAAATAAAAAGGTATATTTTTGCCTCTTGGATTAGTATCGAAAAATGAAGTTTAAGCTGACGCTATCGTGTGCTCCACTGTTGTCTCTTTTTTTTTTTTTTTTCTTGATTACCTTCTGTTTTTCTTTTAAATCGTACTCAATGGAAAGGCTTAAACTTTTTAATAAACAAGAATTTACTTTTGTAAATAATTGCAACTGGAAATGTCCAATTAGTAAAAACATACTTTCAAAAAAAGAAAAAAAAAAAAAAAAAAAAAAAAAAAAGAGGAAAAAGCACATGCAAATGTATGTGCATATGTACATACGCGTATATCTCCATATATACACATACATATATACACATATCTATATGCACATACGCATATACATACGTACCTAGACACACACGTGCACACATACATATTTCGAAATTCGATACATATATATATATATATATTATATAATATTTATGGTGAAGAAATAAATAAAAAAAAATATGTGAAATAAAAGCTAAAGCATAATAAGCAATTTGAGTTGGGTCGAATATTTTAATACCCGTCTATGACTTGCATATGAAGTATGATTGTCAAATGGCGCGAAAAGATCTATACACTATATACATTGATATATATATATATATATATATATATATATATATATTATCTGACTATCTAATTTTAACCATATTTTTCAATTCGCCGATTTGCAGAACAAACGTTATATTTACACAAATTGCATTAATTATGTATTGTATGTCTAGGTTTCACTGAGATGAGTATTAACTAAAGGCCTGCACTAAAAGCCCTTGCAATTTTGGAAACGACTTGAAGACAATTTAATACAATAACAAAAGAAAATTATCCATGGTTTTGGCATTTACGGGCGATGTAGGATGTTTTCGACCTTAACTTTACGACTATACTAACAAATACTTTTAAGCCAAATTTATTCTTATAATGGAGGTTTTAAGGTTATATTCCTGGTGCAGACAGACGAACATACCTACTTGGGTACAATCAAGTCAGCCGTTTGCGGATTCAACTGTCAAGGGCGATAAAGTTTACTTTGATCCCAGCTATGATCAGTCGGTAAAGGCGTAGTACTTATCGGTTGGGTACACATCCATTAGGTTGCGGCCATCATCTCCTCATTTCTTTATCTTTTTCCATAGTGATTGGTCATACAAAAAAAAAAAAAAAGAAAAAGAAAACAGTATATAAGAAAACAGTATATAAGTAAACAAGACAGACAGAAAGATTGACAGACAGTCAGAGATAGCTGCAAAGAGGCAGACATGTCTCAATTCGCTTTTCGCTCTAAATCTCCTGCCTGTGATGAGTACAAAAAACCAAAAGGATAATCCTATATCCATAGCACGTTGGATACGTTATATATATATATATATATATATGCGTGACCAGTGTTTTGCGTTTGACTCCTCCACCTGCCTGTTTGTCTTTTGTCTTTCGTCCATTTTTGGACAAATGAAATTGTGCTCGAAATTAAAATGTGGATTATAATACACGCCCTCTTGATAGGCTGAGATCAATTATGAATTCAAAGTCCCTCGCAACCTCGCGCTTAAGGTAGGCAAAGAACAACATCGTGCAATTTATAGCAGATGCAAAAATTTAGAACGAAAAATTTAAAAAGTGATTGCCAACAGGTGCGAGACTCGCTCGCAAACACGCCTACATATATTACAATATTTTGAAATTATGATGTTACGGTTGAAAATAGCGGGCATCAGAGATTCGCCCTAAGGCGAATATAATTTTCTTAGTAGTTTTTATATAACATCAATTAAAAATTGTCAAACATACCGTACAACGACATAACTGTTATGGTATGAGTATGAGAAACGCATTTAAACATCGCTCATCAATCACAACGGTATTGCTTAACATGACCCAACAGCATAACGTTGAAATAATACTAACGATAAAAACTCGAGGGTATCCTTTTGACACGATGCATGTTCATCACGAGCCCATAACGCATTGCTGGGCTTACTACCGCACATGTATATACAAAGAATAAAATGAAAAAAGGAAACAAAAACAAAAAAAAGAAAAAAAAAAAAAAAAATAGGGAAAAAGTAAAACTAAAATGAAAGCAGAAAAGGCAAAGCTGCATGAGAATTATAATGTATATGTGCAGCTATATCGGTGCGAATGTATATGTATGAGGGTGTATGTGATTGGATGTAAGTATACGCAAATCGAGAGATATATGAGTATTGAATATGCATATATTTGCTGATTGTTCCCTATGGCATTTTAGCTTATCCATTGAGAGAGAGGGAGAGCGTTATTGTAACATGTGTACGAGTACGTGTACATTTGGTAGAGGCGGAATGACAGCGTGAGTAAAATATGATGTAAATTTACATCACATACATAGATTTTTAATAAGGCCGTAAGCTTTCATTTCCTTTTATTTGTAAAAATCGTGAAAAAATTTATTTGAGAAATTTTTTTAAGTACTGCAAGTACTGTTGTATTGTCGTCCTGGCATAAGGATGCCTTTTGAATATATTGAGACATTATTTTTCGCATCTTAAATATTAATATCGGGAACTTACTTACTGACATCATTGCATCGATTTCATCGATTTCGAATAAAATTTCAATCAAAGATCGATTAATTTAAAGACCTCTGGCAATTCGTTTCTGTATATATATATATAACAATACAATAGACATTAAGATAGAGGATATCAAATGTATTGTAAAGCGCGTATACTTTTTATTAGTGTCAATGATGAAAACAATTTATTTATTTTCGTTGATACAACCGCAAATAAGCCCTAAAAGCATTGCAGTTAATTTCGTTTTCAATCTTTTCATTTCAGTGCCTTTAGGAACATTTTACATGTTAATTAACTTAGACCACTACTTCGTGCGAAATTACGAAAAAATCCATGTTTTTTTTTTTTTTTTTTTTTTAATTGTCAGTAACTTATTACATTTTAGTATATATTTTATTGTATGGACATCTTGCCCTCCGGATATGATGTGTGTTCGTTATTGTTTGTAATTACCTATGCTCGATACAATAAACAATTAATTTTGGTATCATAGCCTTATCGTGAAAGACCAGGTTAGTTACAAAATTCATTTATTTCAGGAATTAATTAAATCGACCGACCAATCGATTCCTTTCATTGTCAACGAAAATTTGTAAAATTTTAATATTACGTTTATAATAATAATTCGTAATATTTGTATAAGCGAATGTTATCGTTGTTCAGGGCACACGTTAACGATATGAATACTGCACTTTGCATGAATGTTCATATTGAAATTAAAGCACACAAAAAAAAAAGAAAATAAGAAAAAAAATCGTTAAACATATTTAGTACATTTTGGGTGCATCAGTAAGTCGAATGGAACAACTTTCATTACGACCTATTATTAAATGACTTTGCGACGACATCTGCTGGCAGACGTAAATACAAATTTTTGTCTTATTGCGCATAAAATATTTTTAAACATTTTTGCTTGACATTTATGTGTAGCTCAACTGAGGCTTATTTTGTATTTATCTTGAATCTGAATCAGTCTTTATTCTTATTTGCAGCTTTCGTCCAGGAATTTATACGCAAGCAAACCTATAGATTACACATGCATATGCATACATACATATACATATATATACACATATACATATATATGTAGTTTAATCGAAGTATTAAAATTACTGGCGCCTACTATATAATAGCGTTAGGTACAACGCCGTATATGATAAAATGATGAGCTTGCCAGTTTCGTAGAGAGCTAGAAAGGAACATGCTAACGATGTTGGCGTGATCGAGGCAGCACAATATTTGTAGAAAATTATGCTCCTGGCTGGTAACATTATCGAGAAATTACGCACTTGACTTCAGTCGGTAAAACATCCGGAGAGAATGGAGAAAGGAGATCAAAGGAAAACCGCGTGTATTGAGCTGCACATGCGGTTCAAGTAAGATCTATAGTCATATAAGAAATAAAGAAATAAACCTAGCTTTATACGAAACGACGTGTCCAGACGTTGTGTGTATAGTATTTGCATTGGTATTAATAACAGGCTTTCACACTATTTCCAGATATGGGGCCCTGGCTATCGACAATATGATATCAATCGACCTTTTTGGCCAAAGAGGCAGTCTACATAGCAGGACCGTAAAACATCACCTTATCTGTCTTGTTAAAATGTTGGCAAAGCACCGTCGAATAGAGGAATAGCAGGAGCGATGAGGTAGATCCGCGAGAGGCAGGTAGATTTGTGAGCTTATGTTGAACATATGTTCACGAATTTAAAAAAAAAAAACGTACTAAAGTAGACTTCTACATAATCCATCTACTCAATGGTCATAGATGTTGCCGAACGTCCCCATATAAGTTTAAAGTCGACAATGAAGCCTGAAGCCTCTGAAGAATGTGTGATGATGACTAAATGCCAAGACGGACGACCGAGACTACATATAGTAATTATAGAGTATATCTGTCATGTAAACGCTGAACGATCAGAAGAAACAGAAAGCGATTGCAGTTTTCGCTTCTAATACATTAAAGAAAAGAAGAATTGGAGACTATTATCGTTGAGGCTCTACGCTGTAAAAATAAATCTGAATGTGCGCGCCACAGGGATAGGGTTTAGAGGGAAAAGTGCTCTTGATGATTTTAAAATCTCTTCCCTGGGATTATTCCTCGCACACACACACACACACACACACACACACACACACACACACACATACATACATAGACACAGTCTCATAAATACTAACAATATATATATACCTACACATTTAATGATTTCTACTCGATTCGAGAATGTGTTTATTTCCATAGTGCATTACTTATCTACGTGAATGTAATAACCTATCTCTGTTATAGTATAGCCATAGGCGACATATCTTCCTGAAAGCAACGCTTGGTAAATGTAATTTTAATAAAACCTACCTTACGCTTCCATAGTGTGTTATGCTTCTCAATTTTTTAAATTTCGTTGATATACTGGCCTTTTTTTATTTTTAAGAAGACAAAAAACTACATCGTAAGCAATGATCATCAAGTAATTAATCTAAGTCGTAAGCAAGAAATTCCTTTCATGTGTTTGTTTATCTCAGTTTATGCGAAGAGTTTCCTACCATTAAAAAAAAAAAAAAAAAAAATGAAAAAAAAAAAAATTAATAAAGAAAACAAAATAAAGGAATATAAAACACCTATTTATTCTTGGTTTTGTTTCTCTACGTTTAAGAAGGGATTTGTGTGGTTTTCACTTTAATTTTATTGCGATTATGGTCATACAAATCTCTTCATATACAGCGATTGTAATTTTCACACTTAATGGTTAAATTTCATGGTTGATAATTTGTATATATTATGTATATATATATATATTGTATATATATATATGTATACATATATATTGTGTGTGTGTGTGTTTGTGTGAATGCATATGCATATGCTTACTTTTTTCTATATCAAAGTGTAATGACTGCGTGTTTATTTTTTTTTCTCGTTGTAGTGCAAACTCAAATTGCCTACAACCACAAAAACATGTGTGGTTAGTTACTATTTTACACTTTGCTAAGTATTTTTCCATCAAAAAACAGCATTTTGCTTTTGTGCCCTCACTTTTTTGTTCCCTTTCAAGCGCATATATATATATATATATATAATATATATACATACATACGTAGATATATACATATAAGTATGTAATATATATACATATATATATACTTCTCTTATATCTGCATACAGAGATATCTATGTGTTAACTTTTTTTTTTTTTTTTCCTCCACATTTTATAGTTGTTACAATTTTTCTCTGAATTTGTTGTTGTTATTTTTTTTTTTTTTTTAATATTTTTTCTTCTTTCTGCTTTTCTCGTTTTGTCGATTGTATTTTTGTGTATGTGTCAGTTGCAAGTACTTTGAAAATTATTTGTGGTTGGACATTGTATACTCCATGTACTATGTGGTACTGGTTGGCCATTATAACCAACCAGAGGATTTAAAAACTAGACATTTTTTGTTTGTGGTTTCTTTGCATTGTAGGCTTACAAAAGTTAGACTTGAATGCATAAACTAATGAATGAAAGTATATGCGGATATGTATAAAAGTATTTTCATAGACTGAAGCCAACAAAGCTATATTCTCCTTTCTATTACTCTGTTGTTGAAACTTTGCATGGATATGAAAATTTTTAAGTTATATATCGTTGTGCGTATATGTGAGTATATATGAATGTACATGTACAGTACAGTATTTATATGGATGTGAACTCGTTTTCCACTAATTACTGCCTGATAAGCATTAATGTATGGTAACAACGATACTCCTATATAACAGTGTCTTAAATTAAAACAATTTAGAGATAAACAAAGACAAGTGAAAACAATTCCGGTTTTTTTTATTATTTAATTCGAAGGCGGACAAAAAAAAAAAAAAAAAAAAAAATTAAAAACAATTAGCAATTAGATAAATTAAAGTCAGTTTGATAAACTGAAAGAGGAAAGAGAGAACGGTTGGTATGTTCATATTACGGAAACGCGATAGTTTTAAGATCTTTTATCCGTTTTACAAAATCTTCAAACTACTTTCATTATACCATTCATTTGAGACAGCGCCGAAAAGTGCGCATTAAAAATTTTATAAGATAACATTTTCTTAAATATCTAACCGTTGGTCCATCCATCCGTCTCTTATTAGGTCCTCTCAAATTTACTTTCGTTAGGGCAAATTCTAAAATTTCTGCCCCTTGCGCGCTGATACCCTGAGAATATCTGAAAAATCAATAAATGTTTTGTTATGTTATGTTTTTCATAGAAAATAAGTATATATCCTGCAAACACACTAAACCGGTTCATATTGCACCCGCTGTTTTACATTAGACGTTCACAAGGTGGTGGGCAAATGTTTAATATGCCAAAAAACACTTTTACTCCTAACACACTTTACTTCTATGGCACGACCGCTCTGATATACATATACTAAAGGCAGATACCGAGAAGAGTAGTAGTAAAGTAAAGAATTGATAGCTAGCAGTGAAAGGAACGAATGAACGCGGCAGAGCAACGCAAAGAAGCAATGGAAGCAAGTGGCATCAAGTTATGGGGTCGGGCTCCTTACTACCGTTTTTTATTAATATTTTATATTCAATTTACCGTAAATTCGAATTGCCTTTTAAGAAAGATCTTGAACGTGAATTACAATAACAATGATAAAGATTTTATCATTCTTCATATACGCTCACAGAATTCTTAGCCATTTCGACATTAATCTACGCATTGTGTGTGCACAGGTGCTCTTTATTTATTTGTTACGTCAGGGGGCAAGCATTCCAAGCCCCTCGTAACTGCGCATCAGGTGCGTCGCGAAACTTTTTGCGGAGATTACGCTTTGCGTCCAGTTCGCCTTGCTACTTCGGACGGCCAAAAATATATTTTCATCGCATTTGCCAAATATCGTACGTACTAAAAAGGGGTAAGATTCAATTTTAAGCCTATTTTTTAAGCAGTTGAACAAGTTGATCATTGAACAGAAAATACGAATACAGGATAATAATGAATATATCTCGTGGTATTGCTTGCAAAGTCCTCAAACCGTTATTCAAAATAAGGCTATACGTCCACTTGTTTTTCGCTGATCTGCTCCAAAGTATCTCATATCATTTAACATCAAATCTTAGATTTAGCCAATCTATGCCATTCATTCATGAATTTCAACAATTGCTTTGCTAATATAACCTCACTCTTCTATCAGTGACAAAAAAAGAAACTCAATTTTATTACTTGTGTTTACATCAACTTGATGCAGGCAATCTTAAATGTAAGAATAAATAAAATAATTAGAAAAAAGAAAAAAAAAAACAAAAAAAAAAAAAAATTTAAATAAATAAACAAAAAGTAAAAGGAATAGAAAAATTCAAATAGATTTCTCTTAAAAAATCATGTTCAGGTTCGTTTCTTTAGAGAAAGAACCAAAGTTCGTTTTGAAGTGCAATCCTGTAAACTTAAAAATTTTCCTATCCTTCTTTTCTAGATCTTAGATTTCATTTTATGGGCTGTTTAATCATGTCTACAAATTGACACGTGTACAGAAGCATACAAAAATCTGCATGAAGTCTTACATTTACAAATATGCTGTATATATATACATATATATGCAACTGTGTATATGTTGGAATATCTGCTTTTGAAGGCAGATATATAACACCAGCAGTATTGCCTTGATGTGGTCTTTCAACCTGTATGTTGGCTATGCAATGTGTTGTATGTATTTGATGATGATCCCTTGACATGTATTTCTGCTTCTTTTTCTTTTCTCCTTTTTTTTTTTTTTTTTGTTTTCCATTTTCATTGTGCTTTCTATGTTATTTTTTCTTTCCTTTGTATGTTGTACAGTTTGCTTGCTTTTGCCCTAACAAATATGGTATTTTTTCTAATTTTATCGTTATGTCTATCATAGGAATACGGTAGTATGCAAAGTTTGCCAAACCGTTTGTAGCAAGTAAAAGGACGATTATCATTAATCTTATTATGCTTTTAATTACATACGTTGTTGGAGAGAATCAATAGATGGAGAAAATGTTACGACGAGCAGAGGTGAAGTTATTATAGAACTTGTGACACTAGATTTCAGAGCAAGAAGACACTGAAACTTTGAACTTCACTTCAGAGAGGTATTACTGTAACGACTTTTATGGAAGCTGTTTATATGATATATTGTCCTCTGTAATTTAGAAAGAAAAAAAAGGAAGGAAAAACTCTTTCGTGTCGGTGCTAGATGCTTATGCTCGAAATGAATCAGGCTGGCAATGAGTGGAAAAAGGATTAATGTCTGATAGGCACTCTTAAGCTACGTTTAAGAATTAAAACATTAAAGGCGAAATATCAGATACTCCAAAATGCCATTTTAGAAATCCTTAAAGCTTTCTCGATTTTCCGACAAACCGTGAACCTCTTAGCTAAGACGTTCAAATATTTGCGCCTTGGAATAAGATAAACGAACCCACCTACACTCATATTCACAAGTAATTGTTGACTGAAACTAAAGCACAATCGTAATGACAGTATGGTGCTCTCAAATTCCTTAAAAGGTAGATCTACCACCACATAACGAAAAAGAAACTTTTATCTTAATTAGTGGAACTAGGAAGCCAAAAAAAAAATCACACGTTTTATCGATACAAGAAGAAGAGATATTTGCTGACTCTCTCTCCCAAGTTAAAAATCGATAGTGATTGCGAGATATAATATTTTCAATAGGTAAGTAGGCTTTAAGGGTTTTCGCAGAAGCAGTTGTTACCGAAGCGGCCGAAGCGAAACTCTTCAGTCAAATCAGTCAAATGAAACAATTTCTATATTTTTATTAGCTTAGATAATGGGTATCCAAGATTCGTTTAGATTTGTTATTTGGTCATTGTATTTGCTTCTTGCTCTCGTTTTTTTCCTGTTTAAAACTGTCATTTCTAAGTTCTGTAACAATTAGAAGCTTTTCAAATGGTTTTGTTCTTTCTTTTTTAATTCTATTGTCTTGTTTTTGCAGTCATTTACTATTTTTAAACTTTGACATTTTTTAGTTGTTGTTGTTGTTGTTGTTGTGGGGCTTTTGTAAAATGACCATTTAACTAACCAACCGTGACTAGGATATATTTTTTTTTTCACTTATTTTCTTATATTTTTCTATAGTTTTCGCTGGAAGTCGTCTACATATCGCTTAAGGCTTAGCAGTTGTTTTGTTTTTTCTTTAACTTACATTTGTTAGTTTTACGTGAGGTTGGATTACAATATATACGTATATATGTATATATATATATATATATATATATATATGTATGTCTACAATGTGCAAGTAATACGTTTATATTTACGGTATGAACGTTTTGCTTGCGAATCGTGATTAAAACCATGAAAGAAGTTTAAATGAAGAGTGAAAATTTTATGATCGAAAATATCTCAAAAACTAACCAAATTGAAGAGTTTATTTTTTTTTTTTTTTCGCCTGACATTCTTTAATGTTCATAGAGAAATTTCATAAACTCAAGTCGAAACTCTTTCAATATTATTATGCTATAAAGATTTTCTAAAAAGTTTCTTCTACTTTCCTCTATATATAACTTTCAATGTGCATAGTTTGCATAACTTTACTTATTTCATAATTTTTTTTTTATTATTACTAATTAGTTCTTGTACTAAATTAATTTCTATACTCCCCATAAAAAAAAAAAAAAAAGAAGAAAACAAGAGAAAAAAAAACCAAAAATTTTCTTACATTTATTTACCAAGATTTCGGTCATTGCAATAGATTTATTCGACCACTTTCTTCCGTTTTTTGTGCTTTGTTTATTTATGTTAATAATAGACCGAAAGGCGAAGGACTGATGAAATCAAACATTTACATTCTTTCGTTATGTTGCTGCTCGTTAGTGTGGTCTTAATTTTTCCGTTTTTTTTTTTTTTTTTCAATTTTTTCTTCTTTTCTTTCTCTTTTGGTTTAGTTAATGAAAGAGAACTGGGGAACATATAGAGACATTTTGTATTTTTATATCAACATAAGGAAATAGGAATAAGGAATTTTTGTGTTTTAATCATGAATTCAGTCAACACGAAAACAAAAACAAAAAATAATAAAAGAAATGTGAACGAACCTTTGATATTCTCCCAGTCACATATATGCTTTATTTTATTACATTTAATTTTTAATATTTTCATATTTTCGAGCACTAGCTGTGACATGATAGCTTATTGTTAAGATAAAAGATCGATTCATTCAATCGAATATTTCTTGTTCTTGTTCATATTAATATCTTCTCTTGTATTTTTGTTGTATATTGCATTAGGTAATTGCATATATTTTGATCATTTTTTCACTTGAATAAGGCATTGGCAACGATATTGGTTTGGAAGCGATCCCATCATCGACCCGTTGTCACAGTACTTTAGCATTTCGAAACCGCCGCGTGTCAGCCAAGCCACATAGCATCGATTTGACAAGTGGTAATCGAAAGTTCCTATGTCTGGACGCGGCAGAGTTTCTGTTTCGAGCTGCAACAGTGCATTCTTGACAACACTTGCAACGTGTGGCCAAGCGTTTTCATGCAAGATGGCATCTATTAATCTTTATTGTTGTTTTTTGTTTTTTTAATGCCTCGTAATACACTACACCTTGCTAATGGAAAGCTGTTATTGTATGTAGGGAAAGGTGAAAATCGCCAAATTAAACCATTGTTTACCTTGGTATTTCGCATTGCTTTACAATTTTCGCTAATAGATGTCGCTGATCAAAATACATGCAAGAACCTATTGTATTGCTACGAAAATATCACATTCGGTGATTTGAGTTTTCATGCAAATCCGTTGTTGATTTTCTAAGAAACCAAATTCCAAAGAATGGGATAACCAAGTTTATATGCATGGCGCGTTACTTGGATTATGCAGCTGGCGACTGGCGGAAAGATTAACAACAATTGCTTTCTAGGCGAATCAATGTGGAAATTTGAAGGTCAAATTCAAAACTGAAGAGACATTTGGAAGACACAAATCAGCAAAAACTGTTTTGCTTATTCAGATGAAAAATCTCATTCTAATCCATAACAATAGTCAGTAGAAAATCAAATCGAAGATTATTAAAAGATAAATTTTGTTCTGAAAGTGCTGAAGTTGTTGGACATTACACATCTGAACATTCATCTCTTATACTGTTCCATCTTTTTTGCCTTTTCTTGGTGTTCATTAAGGAGAACGCTATCTAGTCGTTCGCAGATAATAGTACCTTGTGTCATTCGTTTTTCTCAGTAGAAGGCCATGCAGCAACGAATTGTAGAACAAAGCGTTAAATCAGGATCTACTGAAAGGCTAAGCTTTATTGCGACGAAAACCCAAAGCTGTCTCCTATCCCACAGGCACAATGATGAACAACACCTATCTTTTGGTGTTGTCTATTTAGAAACGAACGTTCCTTAGACAGGATACGTGTTCGAAGTGTGGAAAGAGGTAGCTAAGGGCTTAGGTTTTTTAAAGTGGTGCGACGATAGTGTGTCTAGAACTCTCGGTACCGCGTAATGCGGGCAGTTTTGTGCTCATGTATAGAGACCCTCAGGACAAGTCTTATACAGAGATAAAAGGGATATGTCCAGCAATTAAATCCTTCAACAGGTTTACAAACCTCTCTCAGCGTAATCACTTACCGCGACGCGTCGTTCTTTAATCGCAGTGGTCTTTCCTACCATGCCTAATGTCTCCATTTGCAACTTCAAGTTGAAAAAGATTGTTATCCGAGTATCGGCATAATATATAATCCAAGCAACGGCATAAACTTGGTGGCAAAGTAAGACAACTTCATCTCTTTAGGTTGTGAGACAATAGCTGCCGTCAGCTTTTAATTGCAAGGACTCTCGATCGTAGTTTGTTACACGACAGCAATTTTACGATTAAAAGATAGTCCGAGAAATGCATATCTCTTCGACAGTTGTGAACTTCCTGTTCGTTGCAGTGATTCGATAGTCGATAGCTATTGAGTTTACTCGAAACGGTCCCAGTTTTTATCACTCTCCAGAATCAATCTTTAGAAGGTCAAAATCATCTTTTCAGAAAGTTATCTCGTTTGAGTGACACTTACTTTGTTTACTTTGATTGCGATTTAAACATATTTTCTGTAACTGAGATATAATAACTCAAAGAAAAAGTTCATGGCGGTTTTTTATGAAAATTGAAATTGGTTGATAAGTGTTCATAGAACTGTCTTGGTAGAACAATATGTGATCCTCACGGATCTCTTCTCAATCTGGCTTTACTTTATTAAAAGAGCTGTGCAAAAGCGAAATAAATCTTACGACATTGCTAGCATTGTCCGGTCTATGTGATGGATGAATTAAAAAGTTTTCAGTCATAAGCCTATTATACTTTGTATATCTTTATACATTTCAGGTGATCATGACAACATGGAAATATCAATAAAATTTCTTTTTTACGAAAATAGCCTTAAGCCTGCTTCCAAACAACCGACTCCGATATTTAATTCTTGATGTCCAGTACATTGTAAATATGCATTTACTCAGAATATGCAACACTCCTACTTGAGATGTTGGGCACAATCATACGAGTCCGTAGTATTACACTTACCCCAAGAACACGCGCTAAACGTGAATTTATGTGTCATATCGTTGCGGGTCAGTCTTTGAAGAGAATCTGTTTGGTATTTTACAACTAGAAAGAACAATCGTAACAGCAAAAGAGACCAATTAACTCGATTGTCTTTCATCAGTGCTATCTACTATACATATATGTTTTCATTTTTTTTTTTTTTTTTTTTTTTTTTTTTTTTTTTTGATATAACGATTTTCGTTTGAAAACTTTTATGTGTCGCCCAATTATTATACTCAAATCAATTAATTCCTGCATTTTGTCAATTCCGATCAGGTATAAATAAACTCAATATATCGATTAATCAACCAATTTGTTGAGATAATTATGGTAATTTATGGAATTTTGTTTATGGTATTATTATTATTATTATTATTATTCGATTATATTAAAAGCTTACTCGAATCGTTTGTGTAATTTTAGTAATCTATAAGGTTTTGCGAATTAGTTAGTTTCCTTTTAGCTATTTATCCATCCTGGAATTATGCATCAATCAATATATAAATTGTAGTTTATTTTGTTAACATTATTTTTCCTTTCTACTTTTACTGAGTATTTATTTGATTTCTCTAGAGGAATCAATTTGTTCCTAAGTGTAAAATAAAAAAAAAAAAATAAAAAAAAAAAAATGTATTGCAGTAAATATTGTTTGTTATCATATGTTTATTGCCTTCACTTGTGTTTGCTAATATTGTTAATAAAAATGAATTTACATAATATAAAGTAATAGAAGATAAAAATGATTCTATTACACAACACGAGAATACCGGAAAATACAAAACGACCGGAAGGACTTTGAGAAAGAAAGAGAGAGAGAGCGAGCGAGCGAGAGAAAAAAAAAATGGCAGAAGCGAACAAGAAAAAAAGGAAAAAACGAATTGATTTCACAATCAACGCAAATAAGAAGAAGAAAAGAGAAAAATTAATACCCAAAGGTATAAAATATATAAATTGTAGCTATATTGTTAAATAAATGTTATAACAAAGCAGCATCGATAACAAACATCAGAACGCAACATTTTAACATTTTACTTTCGCTTAGTTAGTGTTTTTTTTTTTTTATTTTTTTTTATTTTTTTATTTTTTTTATTTTCTTGCTATCTTCTGGCGTTATTGTCACTTTTCATTGTTGAAACATGAAGAAAACAATATTCTCGCAATACTTCAAACTGTATTATCAGCATCTAAATGATTCTATAACGAAACTTAAAAAGCAAAAAAAACAAAGGAAAAAAAAAACAAAACACAAAAAAGAAAAACAGAAAAAAAGAAAATAAAATAAAATGGCAAAGAATTTTACTAAAAGAAAATTTTTCTCCTCCCTCAACTAGAGCTCATGTATATCACGTTACTGTCGTTTCCATATATCCTGTTATGACAGATAAAGAAGGTGGTCATCCGTTCATTTGCTTAGAAAATGTTTTTCCTTTACGACTTAACATATTTTCTCTTGCTTTTTTTTTATACCGATCACCGAAAAATGAAAGTATATTACCTTAGTGAGAACGTTTGCAAGACTTGCAAGGAATACTCAAAGATTCCCTCAAGTACGGACATTTTTGATCAACATCAAAATTTGGATAGGCCAGGTTCATTTGCTTTTCCGTCCTTGTACCCACCTATTTGCGGTAAATGTATTGGTGAAAGCAACAATGAAGATATGGGGTTCTGGATACAAGAGCACGCGGATTTGTATTGCAAATGGGCCAAATCGGTCGAAGGGTACTTCTACAGGGTACAACGTAAAATTAAAACGAGTCTGCTTTCAAAATAAAGAAAAAAAAAAAAAAACAAATGCGTTTTTGCTCATTATCCTTAAACCACAGCAGACATAAAGGATAAGAGATTTTTCGCAAGCATTTTATCGACTATCCTACAACTCCTGTAGCAAAATGGGAAAAATCGACCGATGCTTATCTATTATTACAAAGTATATAAAATATATTTATTTTCTATTTGATAGCAAGATGGATGGTATGTGAAGACCCGGTCACAACTGTGTATTATATTTTTACCTGTTATTCTACATTTTTATTATACTTTTTCATGTTATCTTTCTTCTACTTAAGGTCTACGTTTTACCCTCGGCTATGAAATGTCACACTTTTCAATTTCAGATGAATATTTTATGTAAGTGATTGCGGTTAGTAAATATGATAGTTAGATTGAAGGAAACGTAATGCAATAAAATAAAGGAAAACTTAAATTAGTTATAAAAGAAAAATCTTAAATAAATAAATGTATAGTTAGTTGCTTTAAAGGAAATTTTTTATTAAAAATTTCATTTTCTTATTAACTGGTCGCCACTTGATTCATATCAGTATATATCGAAAGAGAAAAGGAAACGATGAAATTACCAGAGGAGTTTTAATTTTTTTTCCCCCTTCTTCTACTTTTATTGATTATGCAGAACTTCATCGGGTTTTAGTCGTTCATCTTTTTAAATTTTAGGAACTGCAACATTCAACAGCCATACGGCTCTCTGATATAGCTAAAGGCATTCTCAATTTCATGCAGATCAAAAATGTGCTTATGTTAGGGCCTTTTCGATGTATTGTACTTTTGTGCGATATATAAGAATATCACTAAATGCGCATATTTTCATGTTCGGGTGGTTCATATCGATTTACCGGGAATATGTACAGTTAAACCTTTTATTTAAGAGCACTGTTCTTTATGCGATTTTTTTTGTTTTTCTTCTTATGCGATATATTTTGTCTATGCTATATATTTTGTGCGATTTTTTACTATGCGCTGTATGAATAATATAAGCAGAGAGCGTACGTGCGCAGAAGATTTTAAAATTTTCACTGAACGGGAATCAAAAAATCGAAATACCGAAACCAAGTTAGAAGAGGTTAAAATTGTTAATTATTTTATTTACTTTATATGCAAACCAGTTTCGTGCTTGTCCTTGAAGCCTTAGAAGATATATTTTCAAAAAGAGACTTTCCTGCAGTCCCTCTCGACCGTATAAAATAACTTTTTTCTATAAACGTTTTGAAATTTTTTTTTTTTTTTTTCGCTTTTTTCGCCCGCACAAAAACAGGTTTGCCGAGATTCATTGTAAAAGATTATCATGGAACGTTGTGAAAGCGTTACGTTTGCCAGTTCTCTTAAATCTGCGAAGAATTTCCTTTGACAGGAGGCTCGAGAAATTTCTTTTTTGAAACGTAGAGGATGACCTAAAAAAATTGTTCTCAGACTTAGGTATGAGTAAATTTTGCGATGAAAAGCGACTTGATCGGCGTAGTAATATTAAGACTGCACCGACTCGATTTCATATGTTACATCAACGTTGAATTATTAAAATTGTGCGCCAAATAATGTTATGTCCGTCAAGCGCACCTGTCCCTGTTTAATTCGAAAGGAGTGGTTTGGAAAAATGGAGCGGAAAATCGTTGCTTTTTGTCAGGCTATGATCAAATAATATGAAGTGAAAATTATGAGTGAAATCGTTTACACATCAATACCAAGCAAGACGCCTGATGGTTGACATATCTCTACGTATTCGAGTCAAAAAAGACCCAAAACCTTTGGTGACATATTGGAAAAGATATAAGAAAACGATAGGATCATTGAAGCTTACGGCAAATGTTTCCTGTGTTTATTTAGTAAAAGCCGCTAAGCATCATCATCAATAACAATTTCAATGATGTTTGGCATTATAATTTTGTTAACCGTTATTAACTTCGGAAACTTTAAATAAACTTAATAAAAAATTCTATCTAAATGTAAGCTTGTAGAAAAATATGTTGGTCTCCTCTTCTGCATACTTATTTAAAATCGTCAATACCGCCTATCACGGATACCGTATTGTAAATATATTTCAAACAAAATTGTCCTTAAATGGAAACCTCTTATGATGCCTTCGTTTTCTTTATATATTAGGTATAAATTTTCTCGCCGGCCATTACAGGTCTCTAGTACATCGAATTAGTTCCTCGATTTGCAGTGTTTCGGAATTAATATCAAATGTCTCCATAAACAAGATGAAGCGTAGAGCAGCGTAAAACTGTTTTTTTTTTTTTTTTTTTCTGGAGTCTGCCCTTCACTTGGGATTCATGAGTCAATATAAATTTTGCGGATAAAGTTTTGAGGTCAGGGCAAGCAATTTCGCCGTTATCAATCGTATGCTAAGTAGGTGCACATGAATCAGAAATTCTTAATATAGAAGATAAACGTTTACTACATGATAAATATAATAAGCATAATTTTATCGTAACTGTTTCCCTATGGTAACCATATGGTATATATTTCCCGTCTAGTTTTGAGGCAAATCGATTATCGAGCCTTTTTCGTACATTTTCATAAGAAGTGAAACGTTGCTCAGCAAATGTGTGTGTGCCATTGATGCAAGCATATTGTAACGGGAAGGATTCGGGTGTGGTGAGTAAGCTGCATACCCTCTCTCACTTCCTACTTGAGGGCTTCCAAATTTTGCTTTATAGATGAATGAATGCCATGAATGCCATGTAAAGGGATGACTTGGCTTTGTCAATCCTTTTCCTAGGTAAGTAAGGACTTGGTAATTGGCCGCAAAGACCCCCTCCATTTTAACACAGTTGGTTCTGTCTCCCATCTTCACCCTAGTTTATAGAAAGACTGTATTTATGTCAATTTTTACAATGCTGTGTCTTATTGACAAACGATGTTTATGAAAGCAATATAGAGGGCATGGGTTGGTTTTTACAATACATTTAATCATTCGCTTATAGTGACAATTTCAAGTAAAGAAAATTTGCGTTTGCATCCCATAGTCTAAATTAAATATTTAGAAAAAAAAAAACTTGTGTAATTTGTAAAGAATTCTGACTTATGTGTCGTGTCGTACTATTTGCCTTAACGGTAGACTTTGACAATTTCAAACGCCAAAAATGGCTGTAACAAATATCATGACGTCATCTTAAGGGGAGCAAAACAAAAATAAAATTTTCGATGGAAGGGTGCTTTGGCTTAACGCAATTAGACCTACCAGCTGCTAAAGTAATTCTCATTAAATTTTACATTATTATTATTGCATATTGCCCCAAGGGGATATCTTTCACGTCATTACACGTTAGTAGTAAGCAAAGAGCTATGACTAATCAGAGTATCGACCAAACAATGAAACAAAGACAAAAATGTAAAGTTTTTTTAAATGTGAAAAAAGTGTGGATTTGAAAAACTTGTTAAGTTTTGCAAAAGTGGTTGCAAGAGGGAGAGGCTAATGGCCTTATAAACGTAATTTAAACCCTTTTTTGTATAGAGTATTTCTGCTGCTTTTTACTTTTTGCGGTAATTTATGTTGATTGGATTTAGCAAAATTTAAAATTTATTATACACAATACGCCAGGAGATATTTTATTCAAACTTTTATCCATCTCTAGTCATTATATTTCCAAACATTTAGGACATATATGAATTTTGTGCGAAAAAGGTTATCATCGATCTTTGCAGGCAATTGACAAATTTGCCTATGTTTTGGATATCATCATAAGTGCGGAGGCTCCGTTCGATCAGACAGATAAGTTATCGTTTGATATCGGTATTAACTAAGAGATGTAACGACCGATGATTACAGAGTAAGGGTTTCAATCGTTTCAATCTAACTAATGTTTCCTACGTTAGTTTACACTAGAAAATCTACAGAGCACGATTTTTGGCATATTGGGTCCAGCTTTTGATAGTTGATGGCCTTTTCCGGTTTAATTGGAGCAACTTTTAACACACTATACCCACTTGACTCCCATTGGCCGCATCATGAGCATTTAGATATTGTTTTGGATACCTTAACACGTTGCTTAACACTTAAGGCAGGTATATGCAAATGGATAAATCACAGAGTGAGCTCAGCTTCTAATAAAAAAATGATTGCATCCTGTTGCTCAAAGATTATCTCATGAGATTTTTGAAAAATATCAATTTTTTTTTACAATTTATAAAGATTTTATTTATGATCGATCTTTAATTAAGTCAAAACATTACACGATTTAATCATTTAAGCAGAAATACATTTATGCGACCGCTTTTAATGATTACGAATTCTAAATTTGACTTGAGAACGCTAAAAAGAAAAGAGCCAGAAACGTGAAAAAACTCCTATTTGCATTTTTTTTTTTTTTTTTTTTTTTTCATTCTAAGGTAATCAAAACAATTGTGTAATTGCAAAAAGTTGTTCAAACATTACCTCAGGTTTTTATACTACTCTCTGAAGAATTCTACATAAACTATGCAAAAAGTAATAATAATAAAAAAACGCAAAAAAAAAAAAAAATAAAAAAAAACCAAGTACGTAAAACACCAAAGGGGAAAGAATAGTAGATATAAACCAGAAACCAACAGAAAAGAATGCTTACAATGACCATCCATCTGCCGGCTATAGGATAAGAAGGAATCATGGAATGAAGAGAGATCAAAAAAAAAAAAAAGAATCGAAAAAAAGAAGAAACAGAAAAGCAGAGAAAAGAGTAGAAAATATAGAAACGTACTAAAACTTAATTGCTTTATGGCTATGTTCTAGTGTTACTGTGTAAAGCTTTGACAATATTTTTCATTGTTTACAATACTTTTGTGTGATTGGGGGGATTTTCGCATGCCGTACATTCCGTTTAAGTTTTTAGCATTAGGTTTATGTATTACAGCAGTTTTTTTCCTTTGTTTTTTAGCTTTTTATTAAGCTTATGGTTGGTCAGGAGTTATGTTACAACAAAAAATTAAAAAAAAAAAAAAAATGAAAAAAAACCTATGTCGGTTTGTTTGTATGTATGTGTTTTGCGCTATAGCTCCTTTTTATTAGTTAAGGATATAAAGACTTCTTACTTTCTAGCACGAAAATACCATATAAACGTATTAAAATTAAGAAGATTAAGTGTTTGCCGGTTTCTTTGCAGCTTAGTGAAATTCTTTAATTTTTAGTCAAGATTTTAATTGGCCAAGTAATCAGTGTTTGTTGCTTAGTTACTTTGTTAGTTTGTTTGACTAATATGCTTGATTGCATGTTAAAATATCAAACATACCGTCGCAATGAATGCAATAAAATTTAGTTATAGGAAGGTATACGAAGGAAAATTTCTCAAATATCTAGAAAGTCGAGATTAGTTGCCGTGAATATATTCGTAAATTGTTCAGCTATTAAAGTAAAAACAAGTAAAAGCATTATAATGGTTCACAGTCACCCTTATACGCCCTAAACCAATTACAGTTATTCATACAAAGACATTTCAAAATAAAACGTTATATAGGCAGTGATCAAAAAAGTGATCCGTTCGCAGACTAGACGTTAAAACATCTCAAGATGAAGCGACTTGTAAGTTAAACACAAGAATCTATGAACGGACGGACAGACGGACAAGCTTAGATCGATGCAGAAACTAATTTATTTCGGCACTCTAAATTGATATAAAAATTTTGGACATACTAAGGCAATTTTTTGAAATCGTTTCATATAGCCGCTCCCACGGCAACTAAATCTTTTTTACATGAGAGGAAGTTCGAATTTTCAATCCTTCATGAAATGAAAATTGTCTCATAATAGTAAATTGACAAAGAAATCACCGAGTTTGGATCAGTGGATCTAATTTTAACCGCAATTTCTTGAATCCCCACTCAGTATAAGATATCCACGATTTTTAAGATTTGACGATGAAAATTAATTCACAGTAGCGTTTGAGCAAAATCTATAATATGCGCTATTGCGAAACACAAAATTTTATATGGAGAGGAAGTTAGAGCTTCCAATATGTGGGCTTTCATGAAAATTATGGCTTTGCAATAATGGGTGTATTGAGAAAAAAATTAATTAACTTAAAAAAAATGTTTTCTTGAAATTTCCGGCTTTGACTTAAGCTGTCAGAAAATACTTTTTATTTCAAATCAACCTAATATCTCACCTGTTCTTTTCAAGTTCGTCTAAAGGAGTCGTAGAAGGATCAAGGGTATATTCATTATGTCAAAACGTTTGCAACGCTCAGCAGGAAGCTTCAGAAAGCCCACATGGTATTCTTGATCTGCATCAAGTATCGAATCGTTTTAAGTATGTCTGTCTGTGCGTCTGTTTAATATATGTTGTAAATATTTTTCTGAGCGTTGCTGATGAAGCTGCCGACTTCAATTTTGGCAAAAGGACACCTTTACAGTACTACGTAAGGTGAGGATGTCTTTGTGCTTCCAATAGGAATAAAAATTTGGTTTTTTACTCAGACTGCGGCAGATAAATCTACAAAATTTTAAATGTATATATTTTATGGGCGATGAGCTGCAGTACCTCTAGAAAAAATAAAAAATATTGCCCACGCCTACCCAATATTATAGAGCATCAAAATTTTGCTTCTTTTCGAAATCATTATAACCCCCGATGCAGACTTGAACAACCTCATCAAGTTGGCAAATATTTGGCCGCCAAATTTGCAAACAATGAACAAGCATTGGCCGCATAGACCCTTTACTTAAGTCGTTCTCGTGAGTCTTTCTTGAATATTTTTGCAAAGTTAAAAATTTTGTTTTTCTTTAATGATTATATATATACGATTAATAGCCGGCCTTGAATATTATCATTCTATTACCGTTCTCTCCGAATTCGAAGAAAATTGTCAAAACAGTTCCTATTTTTTTGGCCTACTACAGGGATTTGCTACCTATCGTCAGCTAGATAGGTGATATAGTATACATTTAGGCGAACATAAGTCTCCTAACTATTTTACTTAATGTTCGTATAAATGTTTGAAAATTTATATAATATATTAACGCAATGTGGATTATTTTGCTATCTTCAACGTTATGATATGTAAATGATTGACATTTAAGTAAATTTTATGTCAAACGGTTTATTAAATTTTAAATTGAAAGCGTACATTGCTGTGCATTTTATTTTCATTTTAAATTAATTAAGCGAAAAAATCCATTAACATCCTTTTATGCAAATTTAAAAGTTTTTTTTTTTTTTTTTTTTGTTGAGATAATTGTAAAGTAAACAAGAAAACTAAGTCAGACATTATTTGTTATCGAAGCGCTCATATAACTAGCACGCACACCTATGCATATGCACTCTCTTACATCCATAAATGTATCGCATTACACTCAGACAGTCGATAACCATTATAAATAAAATGTGTTGTCATAATGTTGATGGTCGGGCATTTGTTAAATTTATATGAAACCATTTATCTAAGCTATATAAAATTGTACGCATGTGTGTGTACATTCCAGTATAGGTAAAATTCAACAAGAACAAGACCAACGTAACAAATAGTTTTATGAAAAATTGTGTATCTCTTTGCACTTTGTGGGCGAATGTTAACCGGAAAATATACCCGATAACGTTATTGCTAACGAGAGCATCAGTTCCATACTGTTTGCACACAGTAGGATAAGGTAGATATACAAACATTTTAAAGAAGATATTAAATTTTAACAAGATTATTGTTACTTTTATTCTTGTTGTCGTTGTAGCTGTTGTTGTTGTTGTTGTTGTTTTTGTTGTTGTTGTTACCCTTCAAAAACATTTTTAACATTTAATAGTCAACCCATAAAGTCTTGTAACTAAAACCGACCAGTCAATAGCATAAAAGCCGAGCTGGGAATTTTTATACTATGTCATAAACAATATGTTTAGCCCTAAACAAAAAGTACCAGGAATTTAGAATCAGGAAGAAAGAGCTACAACGTATGTACATACGTTTATCAAGGATTTGTGTCATCGAACGCCTGACAACCGCTACTCAAGAAACGTGATCATAACAGCAGCTCAGTATAAAGTGTCAGCGCTTTTTAAAAGACGCTATAAATGTGAATCTACTTACAATGGCAGTTTTCCATTTACTCAGTTCTGAGATCCATTGAGTTATTCAGTGTATGCAGACATTCTGCCGCATTTAACTTACTCACTAGACATAGAGAGAGCCTTCTGATTACCATTTGTCCAAATCGATGCAATATTGCTTGGCTTGTACGCGGTTTCGAAATGTTGACCATGTACGTTAACACGTCGATGATTACGTCACTGCGAAACTAAAATTGTTCTTTCGATACGGTATCGCCACGTTGCCAAAAGGATGGGAAAAATTTATAGAAAATGATGGAAAATGCTTTGATTAATATAGCAATTTTTCTACTGGGAAAACTAATCAAAATACATACAAGAGTTTCACACATATTTTGAAGAATTGTTTCGTTAACACTTTTATTATCGTTATTGTTTTTATTGTCAATTTGGTAATATAAAGTGCTTTAAGATTTTTCGCAATATTTTTAGTGTGTACGCAGTAAAAATATATATCGGCATATCTAAGCGGTCGTATCACAGAGTAGGATATAGTGACATAAATGAATTTTTTTATAAGATGTTGCTGCTGTCGAAGCGGCGATGACATACTGATGCTTTCCCACATAACGCAAAACCACACGCACACACACACACACACACACACACACACACACACACAC